>NC_087364.1:32251369-32558142 GCF_030014295.1 Loxodonta africana
GAAAAATGAACAAGCATGTGCACTGCTCAAAGTTCTACCCACTGGGAGGATTTCCCTTCACCACTGTCTTTCAGGAAGGTCCCAGAAAAGGACTGTGGTGCTGAAGTTGTCCGTTTTTGAGTAGTGCTTGCATATTGCATGGAACTGTCTGTAAACCAGGCACAAGTTTTCCCTTCCTCAGCCAACTGATCATAAAGAACTCCCCATGAGGCCATAGGGGCAGATTGGGAGAGGGGAGATAATGTAACAGAAGTGGAGGCCATGGGCATTTGAGCCACTTCCTCATGTAACTTGCTTATGCCTTCAGTTCCTGCTCAAGCTGGATCTTGTATACACCACTTCCATTTAATGATGGAGGGCTGCTATGCACTTTTGACTTTACGACTCTATGGGTCAGACAACACTCAGTTCATGATGAGCAGAAATGTCTAGAACATGGTGACTTGGTGTCTCATGGTTAAGCGTTCAGTCTCTACTAAGGCCCAGTAACAAGCTAAAAGCTGTTTCTCAAAAGGAGAGTGGTTATCTGAAGGGGATGGCAAAATAGTAAGGGTCTGCACTGTGATTCACCAATTGGGGCCTGCCGAAGACTGAACAGCATTTCTATCGCAACTGACACTTCAAGCACCATTGGCTTAGCCCGATCATACGATCCAAGTAGCAGAACGGCTCATACTGCAGCCTGAGCCTGTTGCAGAGGTGTCTCTTGTACTGGGCCCCACTAAAAACTGTTGATTTTTTTAGTCACTTGATAAATAGACTGAAGTAGCACACCGAAGTGAAGGATACAGGTAACCCCTGGTTCTCAAAAGATTGCCTTAAGGCACTTCACTTTTTTTTTTTAATTTTTATTGTGCTTTAAGTGAAAGATTACAAATCAAGTCAGTCTCTTACACAAAAACTTATATACACTTTGCTACATACTCCCAATGATTCTCCCCTTGATGAGACAGACCACTCCCTCCCTCCACTCTCTCTTTTCATGTCCATTCCACCAGCTTCTAACCCCCTCTACCCTCTCATCTCCCCTCCAGACAGGAGATACCAATATAGTCCCAAGTGTCCACCTGATCCAAGAAGCTCACTCCTCACCAGCACCCCTTTCCATCCCATTGTCCAGTCCAATCCCTGTCTGAAGAGTTGGCTTTGGGAATGGTTCCAGTCCTGGACCAACAGAAGGTCTGGGGGCCATGACCACTGGGGTCTTTCTAGTCTCACTCAGACCATTAAGTCCGGTCTTTTTATGAGAATTTGGGGTCTGCATCCCACCACTCTCCTGCTCCCTCAGGGGTTCTCTGTTGTCTTCCCTGCCAGGGCAGTCATCGTTGTAGCCAGGCACCATCTAGTTCTTCTGGTCTCAGGCTGATGTAGTCTCTGGTTCATGTGGCCCTTTCTGTCTCTTGGGCTCATAATCACCTTGTGTCCTTAGTGTTCTTCATTCTCCTTTGTTCCAGGTGGGTTGAGACCAATTAATGCATCTTAGATGGCCACTTGCTAGCATTTAAGACCCCAGATGCCACTCTCCAAAGTGGGATACAGAATGTTTTCTTAATAGGTTTTATTATGCCAATTGACTTAGATGTCCCCTGAAACCATGGTCTCCAACACCCTGCCCCGCTACACTGGCCTTCAAAGCATTCAGTTTATTCAGGAAACTTCTTTGCTTTTGGTTGAGTCCATTTGTGCTGACCTCTCCTGTGTTATGTGTTGTCTTTCCCTTCACATAAAGTAGTTCTTATCTAATATCTAATGAGAAGCCACTTCACTTTTGAGAAAAACCTATTTGGGTAGCTGTTTGTGCTAACAGAAAGAAACCCAAAGAGCATTTTTGCTTTTACCAAAAAAGGCAAAAAGCTAAAATAACATTCAGGGTTTGTTTTGAAGCAGCTGTTAAAGAGGCAGTGTACAATACGAGCAGGAAGAGTGATGTCACCAAGCTCCTTCCCTGGCAACTGCATTCAGCATCTCAGCACCACAGCTTTGAACAGTGTCAGTGATTTCAATTTATTCTAGGCATTCATTAGCAAGATGTACCCTAAGGTATCAGCAAAGCTTAAGGAACGTTGTAAAGGTGTTATGCTTAGCATAAAACTGCCCTTTCAGAGTGCTCCCTGTTTTCTCAATTCTGGTAAGGAAAACTATGAAGTACATACATTGTTTCTACTTTATATAGGCTGTGTATGCCTCCAAAATCCAAAGTGGACCACCAGGTGTTGTGTCTCATTTTTAGTTGTAGGAGGGGTCAAATGCAACAAGTTACCTTTCACTTAAGGAATATCTCAACATGCCCCATACCACTGGACCTCTAGAAATTTCACTGAGGTGAAAGGTACCTGAATTTTTGTCAGGTTAATTTCTAACCTCTAGCACACAAACGTCTTACCAGCAAGTCTAGAGTCATTGATACTTCTTCCTTTCTAGGTCCAATCAGCGTAATGCCATCAGTGTAATGGACCAGTGTGAAGTCTTGTGGAAGGGAAAGGTGACCAAGTTTCCTTGGGGCTATATTATGCCATAGGGCTGCAGAGCTCATGTACCCTCCCCCCTCCCCCCAGGCAGGCCAGTGGAGGTGTACTGCTATCCTTGCCAGCTGAAGGCAAAATGCTTCTGGTGTTCCTTCAAAACAAAAATCAAGAAAAAGCCATTGGCCAGATCAAAAGCTGCATACCAGGTACTGGGAGATGTATTAATCTGCTCAAACAATGAAACCACATCTGGAACAACAGCTACAATTTGAGTAATCACCTGGTTAAGTTGTCAATAATCCACTGTCATTTTTCAAGGTCTATCTATTTTTTGCACTGCCAAATGGCCAAATTTAATGGGGGCATGGTGGGAATCACCACCCCTACATCCTTCAAGTCCTCGATGGTGGCAGTAATCTCTGTAATCCCTACAGGAATGCACTATTGCTTTTGGTTTACTATTTTCCTAGGTAGGGGCAGTTCTAATAGATTCCACTTGGCTTTTCCTACCATAATAGACTTTACCCCACATGTTAGGGATCCAGTGTTGGGGTTCTGCTAGTTGCTGAGCATGTCTATTTCAATCATGCATTCTGGAAATAGGTAAATCACTACAGAATGGGTTTGAGGACCCCCTGGGCGTACTGTGAGACAGGCCTGAGCTAAGACTACATTAATAACCTGACCTCCATATGCCTACACTCTGACTGGTGGGCCAAAGTGACATTTTGTGTCTCCTGGGATTAGTGCCAGTTCAGAGACAGGGTCCAGTAATCCCCCAAAAGCCTGCTTATTTCCTTTTCTCCAATGAACATTCACTCTCATAAAAGGCTGCAAGATCCCTTTGGGGAAGGCTGGTAGAAAGTATAAATTTTTGGCAGTGTAGTGGGGTCCTTCCTCAAGGTGACCCAGTCTCCCCTTCATTCAAGGTGTTGTGGGTCTGTAAACTGGCTTAAGTCTGGGAATAGACTGAGGGGCTGTGACTCTATTATGGCAATTCAAGTTAGACTGCTGTTAATTTGACCTAGAATTCTTCCACTTGTACAGATAAGTAAATATTTTACTCCTAGGGACGCCGTGACAAAGTAGCCAACACCATAAGTCCTTATGAGTTAGATTATTCTGATTACTGCTTTGACTCTGCTGTCCATTATGGTTACCATGCCCACCTTGTCTTTAGTGATGGAGTGTCACCACTTGGCCTCACCACCCTGGGATCCAATCAGCCCCATTATAGTTCCGTGTCTTAGCTCAGTTAGGGAAATTCCCACCGTCAAATCTGACTTACATAAAATAGCAAACACAACAGTCTTCAAGGATGCTAGGTCTCCCTTCACAAATTTGTTCCTCACCGTTGTGGTGAAAGTAGTGTCCTCTGGGTACTCCATACATGGGTCTTGAGTCCAACTTGATACATCCATTCTAACATGCCAGTTTCCCTAAGCCTTTGGACACCTTCTTCTACAATATGCCAAGGTAGACCTGGCATTTCAACTTGATTTAGTGTAGGCCACCACTTAATCCATGCTTCAGTGAATCAACCAGTCTTAGGCTGGGTTCTCTAGAGAAACAAAACCAGGAAAATGTATATATATAGACACAGATTTATATCAAGGATGGCTCAAGCAGTAGTTGAGGTTGGAACTTCCCAAATTCGTGGGTCGGGCTGGAGGCTTCTCCTGATTCAAGTAGGCACAGGGACAGGTGAACCCAAGATGGACAGGTCAGAAAGCAGGGCTTTTGCTCACAGGCTGCCAAGACAAATGAATTACCACATCAGCAGGCAAGATACCAAGTAAGCTGATAGCTCAAGTACCAAGAATTGGAGGTCAGATGAACAGGAATCAGCTGCAGGATCCAGAGAGAGCAAAAGCCCACAACCCTTGCCAGAGTCCACCTATATTGGATGTAGTCCACACCTCCAAGTAAACTCCCTTTCAACTGATTAGCTACTCACAGCATATCCCATCATAGAGATGATCGCATTATATCAAAAATCATCAGAGAAGTCACCTGCCTGCCAAACTACATCATAACTGCCAAACTGCTGAGAATCATGGTCCAGCCAAGTTGACACACTACCTTAATGATTACACAACCAAATAAACTATTACATCCTTTTCTAACCACTCAAGTTTCATTGAATGAAGAATCTATGCTTAGTGGACTCGTATCAATATCAGACTGATCCAGAGTTATGTTCCTTGCACTATTATCCCACACCCTTAATAGCCAAGCCAAAACCAAGCCCATTGCCATTGAGTTGATTCAGTCTCATAGTGACCCTATAGGACAGAGTAGAACTGCGTCATAGGGTTTCCAAGGAGCTGCTGGTGGATTTGAACTGCTGACCTTTTGGTTAGCAGCTGTAGCTCTTAATCACTACACCAGCCATTGCCACACACACTCCCCAGGTTTCTAAATCAAGCAGTTCTTTCAGAGTGTACTTCCTCCTCGGTCACACTGTTCTTCACCTCTTGAGGCTCGCTGGGGCTTAAGTCTAGTTATAGGTTTAGAAGCAAAAACGGGTGGTAGGGTTGGGTTCTGAGGACATTCAGCAGTATCTCTTAAAGCATCTGCCTCAGCCGATGTCCCAGGCAATGCCCCAGCCATTGCTCCAAGTGATGTCTCAGACAAAGGCTCTTCAGACACAGCTTGGTTAATCTTATTAACCCTCGTTTAGCAGACAAAGATGGAGTAATCTCTTCAGTTGGGAGTAAGAGGGCTGGCTCTGTTGACAGGAGTGATTCAACGAAATTTAGGGGTTCAGTATCCTCAGATTTCTGATTATCTGCCCATATGTCCCCATCCCAAGTTCCAAGATCCCATTTCTTCCCAATCAATGCCCTCACTTTAACTTCAGACCCCATTTGAGGTTGGGAATTTAACTGGTGTTGTAATTCAGTCACTCTTACAATAGGACACTGGGTTTGGTTTTCGGCAATAACAATTCTGTTACTACAAGAAATGAGGCTTTCCTTCAGGGCACAAGTGGCAACTATCAAGTCTTTTATGTGAGAGCTGAGCTGTGAATCTGAAGTCCTGAGCTCATTTCTTTCTTTCACCACTTTGTCTAGTGAAATTAGAACCAACCAATCTGCTTCCTTATATTTCTAAGTTTGACTGAAATGCTGAAAGACATCAAACACATAATCATCTGGAGCCTTGTTTCTCATAAATATTTGATCCGATGGTGGTGATATTTTATGTATTTCTACTGCCACCTCATGCCATGAATTAGCAGTGCTCTCTTCCCTATGGAATTAGAGTCATTGGTGTATTTAGGTCTAGACAGACTTAAGAACCAATTCAGAAAACTCATCCTTAAGATTTTTTTCTCCTAGTACCAATCTCGGTACCCAATATCTTAGGCTGGGTGCTCTAAAGGAGCAAAACCAGTGAAAAATTATTGTTCAAATGGATGCCATCTAGTCATTTCCCACTCATAGTGACCATACGTACAACAGAACAAAACACTTCTGGTCCTGCACCATCCTCACGATCATTACTATGTTTGAGCCCATTGTTGCAGCAACTGTGTCAATCCATCTCATTGAGGGTCTTCCTCTTCCTTACTGACCTTGTGCTTTACAAAGCGTGATGTCCTTCTCCAGGGACTGGTCCCTCCAGATAACATGTCCAATGTATGTGAGATGACGTCCTGTCATCCTCACTTCTAGAGAGCATTCTGTACAGAATTGTTCATTCTTTTGGCAGCCCAAACCTTCACCAACACCACAACTCAAAGGTGTCAATTCTTCAGTCTTCCTTATGCATTGTCCAGCTTTCACATTCATAGGAGGCTATTGAAAACACCATGGCTTGAGTTAGGCACACCTTAGTCCTCAAAGTTACATCTTTGCTTTCTAACATTTTAAAGAGGTCTTTTGCCACAGATTTGCCCAAAGCAATACTTCGTTTGTTTTCTTAACTGCTGCTTAAATGGGTGTGGAACGTGGATCCAAGTAAAATGGAATCCTTGACAATTTCAATCTTTTCACCATTTATCATGATGTTGCTTATTGGTCCAGTTATGAGGATTTTTGTTTTCTTGATGTTGAGATGTAATCCATACTGAAGGCTGTAGTCTTTGATTTTCCTCAGTAAATGCTTCAAGTCCTCTTCACTTTCAGCAAGCAAACTGTTAATGTGTCTTCCTCCAATCTTGATGCCACATTCTTCTTCATATATCCCAGTTTCTCAGATTATTTGCTCACCATACAGATTGAATAGATATGGTGAAAGGATGCAACCCTGATGCATACCATTTCTCATTTTAAACCATGCTGTATCCCCTTGTTCTGTTTGAACAACTGCCCCTTGAACTATGTACAGGTTCATCATGAGCATAATTAAGTGTTCTGCTGCAATTCCAGTTCTTTGCATTGTTATTTATTATGATCCTCACAATTGAGTGCCTTTGCATAGTCAATAAAACACAGGTAAATATTTTTCTGATATTCTCTGCTTTCAGCCAAGGTGCATCTGACATCAGCAATGATATCCCTTGTTCCAAGTCTTCTTCTGAATCTGGCTTGAATTTCTGGCAATTCTGTGTCGATGTACTGCTGCAACCACTTTTGAATGATCTTCAGAGAAATTTTATTTGTGTGCAGAGAAGGTGGGGCCAAGATGGTGGAGTAGTCAGGCGCTTCCTGTGGCCTCTCTTAAAACAAAGACACACACAAAAAAAGTGAATTGATTATATATGACAAGCTAGGAGCTCTGGACATCAAAGGCAAGGTTGAGGAATTGGACTGAGTGGCAGGGGAGAAATGGTTCAGAAGCAGGGAAGAGTTGCCAGACATGATCTGGTGGGAACTGGCACTCTGTAGGCCAGTTATGCTGGAGTGAGTGTGGTGAGGCAAGCAGTGGCATTCAGGACATGTTTTCCACATCAGGAGAGAATGAGCGGCAGAGAGTCCTCTCAACCCTCCAAAGTAAGCAAGAAGTGGCTCTTAATCGGCAAAAGATAATTTAACCTACCTCACAGATCCAAAAATATCCCTTCAGGAAAAAACTCTCTCCCAATTACCTGCTCCCTTCCCACTCTGCACTGGGTCTAAGAAGGCTGCGTCCCCTAGGTGGGAAGAAGGACCCTGCACTCACCTTGAGCCATTCTCCTGGCCTTGGAAATGGAATAAATTAACAGTTCCCCTAAACCAGGAACTTAGGGCAGAAACAACCCCTTTGTCTAGGCACAGGCATAAGGGGTCCACAGATTTTGAATGCCTTTCACCCCTGCCTAGACCTGTGTGGGCCCATTTCAACAGTATAGGCCCTCATTAACATGGTACAACAAGGTATGTACCTGAAGTCTAACTTCAAATGTTTCAGCTACACCTTGGAGAGGCAGGTTCATGCCATTCAACACCACTCTGCCTATTAAGCAGGGACCTTGCCTACCCACATCAGGGGCCTGAGAACTGGTAGCTCCATCCATGACACCTGGCCACCTGCAACAGGGCTCCAAGAATAAGTGGTGCCTCCCAGTCCTTACAGTCAACAGCACTGGGAGCCCATAGTCCAGCTGCAAAACCCAACAACATATGTGCTCTAGGGAACAGGGACACACTGTCTTGAAAGAAACTCAGTGGCAGTTATCAGCCCCTTTCCTGGCTCAGTGCAAGACCCCCCTACTGCAGCCAGATACCTGTGCCTATACCAATCACCCCTGCATGTCTAGGACTGTGAGAGCCTACACCACACCCTTGGTGACTGATTACCTGGACACCTGAGCTGAGTGCATACAAGAAAAGTGAATGGAATCATAGGCTCACATACCTGGTAACAGCTCTAACCACCTGGCAACAGGACATTAGAGCTTCAAAGATGCCAATAATCAAATAAGCTCACTCAAGCAGCCTTTTTGGGAATATCAAAACAACAAAACAAGAAGCTAGGACATAGTAAACAAACATAAAATAAATAAAGACAATAAATTATTGATGACTTGGAGACAACAGTTAATATCAAATC
Source organism: Loxodonta africana (assembly GCF_030014295.1). NCBI lineage: Eukaryota > Metazoa > Chordata > Mammalia > Proboscidea > Elephantidae > Loxodonta > Loxodonta africana. The sequence continues at coordinate 32,259,814 of NC_087364.1, forward strand.
ACATAAAGAGGCAGAAATGTGGCTTCAACAAGCTTCCAAAACAAAGAATCAAGAAATCTTCAGGATAAAGAGTATTTCCTGAAATTACTAGAGATAGAATACAAAAGGTTAATATACAGAACTCTTCAAGAGATCAGGAAGGTGATCAGGCAAAACACAGAACAATCCAATCAGCACACAGACAAAGCATTAGAGGAATTTAAGCAGATTAGACAAGAGCATAATGGCAAATTTAATAGGCTGCAAGAATCCATAGAGATACAAAAGAAATTCAGAAGATTAACAATAAAATTTCAGAATTAGACAATTCAATAGAAAGTCATAAGAGCAGAATTAAGGCAATGGAAGTCAAAATTAGTGAGACTGAAGATAAAGTGCTTGACACCAACATATTTAAAGAAAAAGCAGATAAAAGAATTAAAAAAAAAAATGAAGAAACCCTAAGAATTACATTGAACTATATCAAGAAGGATAACCTATGAGTGATTGGAGAACCAGAAAGAGGGGGATAACAGAAAATACAGAGATAATTGTTGCAGATTTGTTGGCAGAAAACCTCCCCGAAATCAGAAAAGATGGAGATATCTATCCAAGATGATCATTGAACCCCATACAAGTTAGATCCCAAAAGAAAGTCACCAAGGCATATTATAATCGAACTTGCCAAAACCAAAGATAAAGAGGGAATTTTAAGAGCAGCTAGGGATAAACAAAAAGTCACCTACAAAGGAGAGTCAATAAGACTAAGCATGGACTACTCAGCAGAAATCTTGCAGGCAAGAAGACAATGGGATGACATATATAAAGCCTTGAAGGAAAAAAAAATTGTCAGCCAAGAATTATATATCCAGCAAAACTGTCACTCGAATATGATGGCAAAATTGGGGGATTTCTGGGCAAACAGAACTTTAGGGAATTTGTAAAAACCAAACCAAAATTACAAGAAATTCTAAAGGGACCCCTCTGGTTAGAAAGTCAATAACATCAGATAACAAACCAAAACTAGAACATGGGGCAGAGTAACCAGATATCAATCCAGATAGGGAAATCACAAAAATAAATCAAAGCTAAAACACTCAAAACAGGGAAACAGAGAAGTCATTATGTAAAAGATGACAACATAGAACAAAAAAGAAGGACTACAAAATGTAGTCATATATCTTTCATATTGAGAGGAACTCAAGGCGATAAAGAGAAATAAAAGAGTGGTTTAAGCTTGGAAAAATAGGGGTAAACATTAAGGTAACCACAAAGGAAACTAAAAATCCTGCACATCAAAATAAAAAACAAGAAAACCATAAAAATTCAGCAAATACAAAATCAACAACAATGAAAAAGAGGAAAAACATATAAAGAAAAATGACTCACCACAGAAAATTAAGTGAAACTAAGAAACTGTCAACAACAGACAAATAAGACATCAAAATGGCAGCACTAAACTCATAAAAAAAAAAAAATACCTATCAATAATCACACTGAATGTAAATGGACTAAATGCACCAATAAAGAGATGGAGAGAATGGATAAAAAACATGATCTGCCTATATGCTGCCTGCAAGAGACACATCTTAGACTTAAAGACACAAACAAACTAAAACTCAAAGGATGGAAAAACATATATCAAGCAAAGAACAATCAAAAAAGAGCAGAAGTGACAATATTCATTTCTGACAAAATAGGCTTTAAAGTTGAATCTACCACAAAGGATAAGGAAGGGCACTATATAATGATTAAAGGGCCAAAACACCAGGAAGACAGAACCATAGTAAATATTTATGCACCCAATGACAGGACTCCAAAATACATAAAACAAATTCTAACATCATTGAAAAAAGAGATAGACAGCTCCACAATAATAGTAGAATTCAACACACCACTTTCATTGAAGGACAGAACATCGAGAAAGAAGGCTCAGTAAAGTACAAAGTACAAGGAAGACCTAAATCCACAATCAACCAAACTGACCTCATAAACATATACAGAACACTCCACCCAGCAACAGCCAAGTATACTTTCTTTTTCAATGTAGTTGGAACATTCTCCAGAAGAGAACACATATTAGGCCATAAAGCAAGCCTTAACAGAATCCAAAACACTGAAATATTACAAGGCATCTTTTCTAACCCTAAAGCCATAAAAGTAGAAATTAATAACAAAAAAAGCAAGGAAAATATCAAACACGTGGAAACCGAACATCTTGCTAAAAAACTATTGAGTTATAGAAGAAATTAAGGATGGAATAAAGAAATCCATAGGATCAAATAAGAAAGAAAACACATCCTACCAGAATCTTTGGGACTTAGCAAAAGCAGTGCTCAGAGGTCAATTTATAGCAATAAATGTACACTTCCAAAAAGAAGAAAGGACCAGAATCAAAGAATTAACCCTACAACTCAAATGAATAGAAAGAGAACAGCAAAAGAAGCCCCCAGGCACCAGAAAAAAGCAAATAACAAAAATTACAGCAGAATTAATAGAAATAGAGAACAGAAAAACAATCAAACGAGTTAAAATACCAAAAGCTGGTTCTTTGAAAAGATCAACAAAATCGATAAATCATTGGCCAAACTGACAAAAGAGAATCAGGAGAGGGAGCAAATAATCCAAATAAGAAATGAGATGGGAGGATATCACAACAAACACAACTGAAATTAAAAGAATCATAAGAGAATACTATAAAATATTGTACTCTAACAAATTTGAAAACCTAGAGAAAATGGACACATTTCTAGAAACACACTACTTACATAATCTAACACAAATAGAGGTAGAAGAACTAAATAAACCTATGACAAAAGAAGAGACTGTAAAGGTAACTTAAAAACTGCCCCACCCCCACCCCCAAGAAAAGCCATGGCCCTGATGGCTTCACTGGAGAATTCTACCAAACTTTCAGAGAAGAGATAACACCACTACTACTAAATGTATTTCAGAGCATAGAAAAGGATGGAATACTCCCAAACACATTTTATGAAGCCAGCATAACCCTGACGCCAAAACAGGTGAAGACACCATAAAAATTGAACATTACAGACCAATGTCCCTCATGAACTTAGATGCAAAAACCCTGAACAAAATTCTAGCCAATAGAATTCAACAACGTATCAAAAAAAAAAAAAAAAAATTCACCATGACCAAGTGGGATTCATACCAAGTATTCAGGGATGGCTTAACATTAGAAAAACGATCAATGTGATGAACCAAATGAATAAAACAAAAGACAAGAAACAAATGATCTTATCAATTGATGAAGAAAAGGCACTTCGCAAAGTCCAACACCCATTCATGATAAAACTCCCAGCAAAATAGGAATAGAAGGAAAATTTCTCAACATAATAAAAAGGATTTATGCAAAGCCAACAACCAACATCATCCTAAATGGAGAGAGTCTGAAAGCATCCCCCTCGAGAATGGGAACCAGACAAGGATGTCCTTTATCATTACTCTTATTCAACATTGTGCTGGAAGTCCTAGCCAGAGCAATTAGGATAGAAAAAGAAATAAAGTGCATCCAAATCAGTAAAGAAGAAGTAAAAGTATCTCTATTTGCAGATGATGTGACCTTATACACAGAAAACCCGAAGGAATCCACAAGAAAACTACTGGAACTGATAGAGTTCTGCAAAGCATCAGGATACAAGATAAACAGACAAAAATCAGTTGGATTCCTATACACCAACAAAGAGAGCTTCAAAAAGGAAATCACCAAATCCCCCAAGAAGTTAAAATACTTAGGAATAAATCTAACCAGAGATGTAAAAGACCTATACAAAGAAAACTGCAAGATGCTACTGCAAGAAACCGAAAAAGCCCTACATAAGTGGAAAAAGATACGTTGCATATGGTTAGGAAGACTCATCATTGTGAAAATGTCTGTTCTACCCAAAGCAATCTACAGATAAAATGTAATCCTGATCCAAATTCCAATGGCATTTTTTAATGAGATGGAGAAACAAATCACCAACTTCATATGGAAAGGGAAGAGGTCCCATATAAGTAAAGCATTACTGAAAAAGAACAAAATGGGAGGCCTCACACTACCAGATTTTAAAACCTTTTATACCACCACAGTTGTCAAAACAGCATGATATTGGTACAACAACAGATACATAGACCAACGGAATAGAATTGAGAATACAGACATAAATTCATCCAGATATGAGCAGCTGATATTTGAAAAAGGCCCAAAGTCTGTTAAATGGGAAAAAGACAGTCTCTTTAATAAATGGTGCTGGCATAACTGGATATTCATCTGCAAAAAAGTGAAACAAGACCCATACCTCACACCATGCACAAAAACTAACTCAAAATGGATCAAAGATCTAAATATAAAATCTAAAACAATAAAGATCATGGAAGAAAAAAATATGGACAACACTAGGAGCCTTCATACATGACATAAACAGTATGCAAAACCTGTATGCACAAACACCAGAAGAGACTGGGAGCTCCTAAAAATCACTTTATGCTAATCCAAAGAGTTCACCAAAAGAGTGAAAAGACCACCTACAAACTGGGAAAAAATTTTGGCCAGGACAAATCAGATCAGTGTCTAATCTCTAAAACCTACAAGATACTGCAAAACTTCAACAACAACAACAAAATGACACAGTTGAAAAATAGGCAAGCAATATGAACAAGCACTTCACCAAAGAAGACATTCAGGCAGCTAACAGATGCATGAAGAAATGCTCGTGATCATTAGCCATTACAGAAATGCAAATGAAAACCTCAATGAGATCTCACCCCAACAAGGCTGACATTAATCAAAAAATAATAACAATAATAATAATAATAAATGTTGGAGAGGTTGTGGAGAGACTGGAACACTTATACACTGCTGAGGGAATATAAAATGGTACAACTACTTTGGAGATAGATTTGGAACTTCCTTAAAAATCTAGAAATAGAACTACCATATGATCTAGCAATCCCACTCCTTGAAATACTTCTTAGAGAAATAAGAGCCTTCACGTGAATAGACATATGCACATCCAAGTTCATTGAAGCACTGTTCACAATAGCAAAAAGATGGAAGCAATCAAGGTGCCCATCAACGGATGAATGGATAAACAAACTATGGTGTATTCACACAATGGAATACTACACAACTATAAAGAACAACGATGAATCCGTGAAACATCTCATAAGGTGGAGGAATCTGGAAGGCATTATGCTGAGTGAAATTAGTCACGAAAGGACAAATATTGTATGAGACACCCATTATAAGTACTTGAGAAAAGATTTAAACACAGAAGAAAACATTCTTTGTTGGTTATGAGGGTGGTGAGGGAAAGAGAAGAGTACTCACTAATTAAGTAGCAGACAAGAATTGTTTTAGGTGAAGGGAAGGACAACACACAATATAGGGGAAGTCAGTACAAATGGACTAGTCCAACAGTTAAGAATTTTCCTGAATACAACCAAACACTTCTAGGGACAGAGTCTCAGGGGCAGGGGTCTGGGGACCATGGTTTCGGAGGACATCTAGGTCAACTGGCATAACAAAGAGTATTTAAGACAATGTTCTGCATCCCACTTTGGTGAGTGGTGTCTGGGGTCTTAAAAGCTAAGATGCATCAATTGGTCTCAACCCACATACAGCAAAGGAGAATGAAGAACACCAAAAACACAAGGAAAATAGGAGCCCAAGAGTAAAAAAGGGCTACATAAACCAGAAGCTCCATCAGCCTGAGACTGGAAGAACTAGATGGTGCCTGACTACCACCAATGACTGCCCCAACAGGCAACACAACAGAGAATCCAGGATGGAACAGGAGAAAAGTGCAATGCAGACCTCAAATTCCAGTAAAAAGACTAGACTTAATGGTCTGACTGAGACTGGAGGGACCCCAGTGGTCATGTCCCCAAACTAAAACCATTCTCAAAGCCAGCTCTTCAGACAAATATTAAACTGGACTATAAGACAGCTCCTGTAGACACATGAGACTATGTGGGCAGCTCCTGATCTGGAGGTGAGATGAGAAGGCAGAGGGGGACAGAAGCTGATTGAATGGACACAGAAATACAGGGTGGAGAGGAGGAGTGTGCTGTCACATTGTAGGGAGAGCAACTAGGGTCATATAGCAATGCATGTATAGGTCTTTTTGTGAGAGGCTGACTTGAATTGTAAACTTTCACTTAAAGCACAATAAAATTTTTTTCTTTTAGTTTGTGTGTGATATTAATGATATTGTTCAATAATTTTTGCATTCAGTTGGATCCCATATATTCCATCTGGCAACGTCCACATGTATAAAAAAAAAAAGAAAAAAAATTTTTTTTTTTTTTTAGTCACTGTTAATGTTGTTGAAAAAAGGTATTTGCTGTTAAAAAGCTGCTAGTCTTGCAAAATTCTATCATGTGGTCTCCAGCATAATTTCTGTCACCAAGGTCATATTTTCCAACTACTGATCCTTCTTCTTTGTTTCCAACTTTTGCATTCCAATCACCAGTAATTATCAATGCATCTTGATTGCATGTTAAATCAATTTTAGACTGCAGAAGTTGGTAAAAATCTTCAATTTCTTCACCTTTGGCCTTAGTGGTTGGTGTGGGAATTTGAAGTCTTATTAACTGGTCTTCCTTGTAGGCATATGAATATTATCCTGTTACTGATAGCATTGTACTTCGGGATAGATCTTAAAATGTTCTTTTTAATGATGAATGCAAAGCCAATTTGTCATTCCTGGCATAAAAATATATATATATATAATTGTCAGATTCGAAATGGCCAATACCAGTCTATTTCAGCTCACTAATGCCTAGGATGTTGATGTTTATGTTTATTCCATTTCATTTTTGATGATTTCCAATTTTCTTAGATTCGTGCTTTGTACATTCCATGTTCAGATAATTAATGGATGTTTGCAGCTGTTTCTTGTCTTTTTGAGTCATGCCACATCAGCAAATGAAGGCCCAGAAAGCTTGACTCCATCCACATCATTAAGGTTGACTCTACTTTGAGGAGGCAGCATTTCCTCAGTCAAATTTTGAGTGCCTTCCAACCTCAGGGGCTCATCTTTGGACACTATATCAGACAGTGTTTCACTGCTTTTCATAAGGTTTTCACTGGCTGACTTTTTTCAGAAGTAGTCCACCAGGTCTCTAGTCCGTCTTAGTCTAGAAACTCAGCTGAAACTTGTCCACCATCCGTGACCCTGCTGGTTCTTGAATACTGGTGGCATAGCTTCCAGCATCACAGCAACATGTAAGCTCCCACAGTATGACAAGCCGACAGATACGTGTGGGTGAAACATATACATATATATATATATAGACAGACAAATTTACTTCAAGGAAATGGCTCACACAGTTCTGGAGGCATCAAATCCACGGGTCAATCATCAGGCTGGAGGCTTTTCCTGACCTACATAGTCACAAGGGCTGCCAAACCCAAAATTGCCGGGTCAGGCAGAAGGCTGCTGGCTGATATCCCAAGAACTAGATGTCAGAGGATGATGAATCAGATGCAGGATCCAGGGTAAGTGAGCTTTGCTAGAACTTCCATGTATATTGAAAGCATGCCACACCCAAGGAAATTCTCCTTATATCAAATTTTTAATAAAGGATAATTACATAATATTAAGAATAATGGACTAGCCAAGTTGACACAGAATATTAACCATCACACTAAGATAACCCTTTATTTCAAGACTAGTGCCCACAGTACAGGAGAAAGAACATGGGCTTGGAGTCTTGGCTCTAGATTCAAATCTTGGTTCCACCACCAGCCAGCTATGTGACCTATGGCAACTCCTGGAACTTGGGCTTGTTTCCTCCTCTGTAAAACCCTAACTTGCCAAGTGGTGAATAATAGATTAGGAGGGATTTATGCACTTATTCAACAAAAACAATGGTTGATAGGTGATTCCAATATGCACCAAAGTTTGAGAATCTCAGTTATGGGTTGTACAGTGCAGTGAATTACTTAATATGGCTCTTTTAGCCTTAGTTTTTGTAACTCCCACCAGATGACTGGGTGAAACCATGCAAATGAGATGCAAGTGGCCCACAAAGGGACTGGTCTGCTTGCCAATAATGTAAGTAAGGTGTATGGCACCCTTGTGAGGGTGGGACCATGCAAATAACATGTATGGAACTTAATTAAAGGATTGGTCAGTGTTGCCATCCCACTAGCCTTAAAGGGAGACAGAGAGAGATAGAGAGAAAAGAATTGTAACACAGAAGCAGTGAGAGATGGTGGCACAGAATTACCAAGAGTTATAGTGGCATGAGACAGCAAGAACCAGGAGACCAAAGTGAGAGTCCTGCGGGGGGGCTTGTCGACCCATGGAGCTCAGAGTTGTAACACTTGCCTGAGAAGGCCCCCAGCAGGGCCCAGATGCAGAAGGCCCCCAGCAGGGCCCAGTGGCAGCAAGGCCTCACCATGGCCTGGTGGCAGAAGGCAAAAAGTAGCTTTCCTGATCAAACAACTGCATCCTGAGTTATTCCTGTTACTTCCAAGTTGATTCCAATCTGTAGTTTTGCCTTTTCTTCCCTTATAAACCACTTAACCGTAAGTATAGTTCGTGAGTTCTGTGAGGTTGTTACAGCAAATTATTGAACCCAAAAATGGAAGGGAGAGTACTGAGGGGTGGGGAAATAGTTGATGTTAGAGATGATGGAGTTGTACAGCAGCTTGGAAAAGTTGCACATTATGGACATCTTTAGCCTCCTTCTCATAGGAACTGGCTTTGTGCTGATCCTAAAAAAAGAAATTATTGGTTTTCTGGAGGCAAGGCAAAGACGGCAGAGTAGTCAGATGCTTCTGATGATCCCTCTTACAACAAAGGCCTGAAGAAGAAGTGATGTGATTATATTTATGACAAGCTACGAGTCCTGAACATCAAAGGCAAAGTTAGAGAACGGATTGAGTGGTAGGCAGACAGAGAGATGGTTCAGAAGCAGAAAGGAGTTGCCAGACTTGAACTGCCAGGAATGCTCAGGCACCACTCCCAGGAGTGACTGTGGCAGGCTGGCGGTAGCCTTCTGGCCACCGTTTCCTCAGGAAGAGAAAGCCAGCCGCACAGCTTACTCACACCTCCAGAACCAGATAAGAACAAAGCTCTTGGCAAAAGCTAAGTACTTCTGTATATTTTACCATGCCCCCAGCTCCCAAGCTGGTTTCAGTGGCTGTCAACTTTCCTGGGCCTGAGATAGGCTCTGCTGAGAGTCCTGAGCCATTCTCCTGGCCTTGGAGAAGGAACAAACTTACAATTAGGGGGAAAAGATAATATCCCAGCTCCACTAACCTGGGGAGCTCAGGACAGAAGTGACTCCTGTCCAGGCATAAATGGTCCATGGATTTTAAATACCTTCCCCACCTGAATGGACCTGGTTCTTTGAAAAAATTAACAAAATTGATGAACCATTGGCCAAACTGACAAAAGAAAAACAGGAGAGGAAGCAAATAACCTGAATAAGATATGAGATGGGCAATATCACAACAGACCCAACTGAAATTAAAAGAATCGTATCAGATTACTATGAAAAATTGTACTCTAACAAATTTGGAAACCTAAAAGAAATGGGTGAATTCCTAGCAACACACTACCTACCTAAACTAACACAAACAAAGGTAGAACAACTAAATAAGTCCATAAAAAAGAAGAGACTGAAAGGTAATTAAAAAGCTCCCAACAACAACAACAACAAAAAAGCCCTGGCCCAGACAGCTTCACTAGAGAGTTCTACCAAACTTTCAGAGAAGAGGCAACACCACTACTACTAAAGGTATTTCAGAGAATGGAAAAGGATGGAACACTCCCAAACTCATTCTATGAAGCCAGCATATCCCTGATACCAAACCAGGCAAGAACAGCACAGAAAAACAAAATTACAGACTTATATCCCTCACAAACATAGATGCAAAACTCCTCAACAAAATTCTAGCCAATAGAATTCAACAACATATCAAAAAAATAATTCACCATGACCAAGTGGGATTCATACCAGGTATGCAGGGATGGTTCAACATTAGAAAAACAATTAATGTAATCCATCATATAAATAAAACAAAAGACAAGAACCACATGATCTTATCAATTGATGCAAAAAAGGGATTTGACAAAGTTCAACACCCATTCATGATAAAAACTCTCAGCAAAATAGAAATAGAAGGAAAATTCCTCAACATAATAAAGGGCATTTATACAAGGCCAACAGCGGGCTTCAACCCAAATGGAGAGAGTCTGAAAGCATTCCCCTTGAGAATGGGAATCAGACAAGGATGCCCTTTATCACCACTCTTATTCAATATTGTGCTGGAGGTTCTGGCCAGAGCAGTTAGGCTAGATAAAGAAATAAAGGGCATCCAGATTGGTAAGGAAGAAGTAAAAGTATCTCTATTTGCAGATGACATGATCTTGTACACAGAAATCCCTCAAGAAAACTACTGAAACTAATAGAAAAGTTAAGCAGAGTTTCAGGATACAAGATAAACATACAAAAATGAGTTGGATTCCTCTACACCAAGAAAAAAACATCAAAAAGGAAATCACCAAATCAATAGCATTTACTCTTGCCCCCAAGAAGATAAAATACTGCTGGTGAGGAGTGAGCTTCTTGGATCAGGTGGACACTTGAGACTATGTTGGCATCCCCTGCCTGTAGGGTAGATGAGAGGGTAGAAAGGGTTAGAAGCTGGCAAAATGGACACGAAAAGAGATAGTGGAGGGAGAGTGCAGGCTGTCTCATTAGGGGGAGAGTATTTGGAAACTCTATGGGGCAGTTCTACTCTGTCCTATAGAGTCGCTGTGAGTCGGGATCGACTCGATGGCAGTGGGTAGCAAGGTGTATATAAGATTTTATGTGAAAGACTGACTTGTGAACTTTCACTCAAAGCACAATAAAATTTTTTTTTTAAGTAATTTTTTATTTAGCTGGTTTAAGAATGGTGGGGTTTGTTGCAAGGGCCCAGTCTCACTGGAATACGTGCTTTCAGAAATAAGGGAATAAACAGGAGAATGGAGAAACTTCTGGTTTTTGAATGGATAATAAACCCCAGGGTTAAAGTAGCTGTTATATTGCAATCAATTATCCAAGGAAAACGCTGTTCTTGGGAGTTAGGAGTGGTTGGTCTAACTCCAGAGGAACTGACTAACTGGATGCATATGGAAATGTGGAGTGATAAGGAAAGGGTGAGACTTACTATTCCTTGGTTTCTGTTATCAGTAATAGCTGGAAGGGCAGGGAAGAATTGTATCACTGAACTAAACACAGATCTTGTTCTGTTGGAGACATGATCTTTAGCCTCAGGGCCAACCTAAAAAGGAAAAATTGTGTCAGAATGACAGGAAGTACTCCTAGGACTGCTGGTCTCCAAGAGTTAGCCTGGGAAGGGAATGGGTAGACCAGAAACTACTGAAACTAGGGGGTATAAAAAAAAAAAAAAAAAAGTTTTGTTTTTTTTTTTTAAAGGAATTACTTCAGTTTGTAGATTGGTATTGTCAGCTTCCTGAAACCTCATTACTATTGTTAGAGCTACTAATTTAGGGGCACTGTTTTTAATTTTGAATGCTGTAGAATGGAAGAATATGTTTGGGTTGATGCAAGACCTCCAACTCACTATTGTCAAAAATGATACAAGATACAGTTACATAGCAGGTTAACCCAGAGGGTACAGCCAGCCTGGTGAACTGGATAAAATTTACAGTGAGACTTGTTTACCCTGAGAAGGGAAACTGCCCCTCTTCCCCTGTAAATACCCAATGGAACACTCTAGAGAAAGTAGCTGATGTGTTTCTTATGCAAGTCATGATGAAGTGGCTTTATGGTGATTAGGATATTCATTTGGTGAGTATGTCTTTTACACAGGTCATGGCAGATATGGTAATCAAAGGAGCCCCTTCTACATGGGCACCCCATGTAACCTTGCTACTGTGAAACAAAGCAACGATCCTAGAAACATTCTCAGGTCTGTTGGCACAGCTTCCCCACATGGGTCTTACAGATGCAAGAAACATAAGGATGATTCATAGGAGAATGGGAAGAGGCAATGGGGAAAGAACTTACTCCAGAAGAACAAATATTTTTAAATGATTACTAAGAAATGGGAAGAATATAATGGACATTGATGGAGTTGAGACAAAAGTTCTAATGCAGCACTACAGGAGGTTGGGTAGACCAACAAAAACACCTGCAGGTTCCAAAACATGAAAGAGGCTTGAACATGTCCATTCTATTCACCCCAGTCAGGGGAAATTTAATGATGGTAAGTCCCATCTGGGACCATTTGAAGCAGGGGCTCAGCTAGTTGATCAAGATAAGGATTGATGAGGGGGCCAGAGTCTTCTTGTCCAGGCCCCATCAGGGAACCTGAGGCCATATGCACATGTGTGGGTGAAATGGCTCAGGGGTGGGGAAAAGACATCCTTGGGGCTCTTGGACACAGAAGCCCAATATACTGTAATCCAAAAACCTGTCAATAAAATCATGAAGGAGCCTAAACTTAGGTATGGGGATGCATCTGTTGATGGGACTAAAGTGAAAGTTTGGATGAGAATTGGAAGATTCAAACAGATCTTGTATGAAGTAGTTGCATCTCCCTTACATGAATGTGTTATCGCTATGGATATTATGTCTAACTGGGGAACATTTCCTCTACTTGATATTGTAAAATGGAAGGCTTGTAAGTCTGCCCTTAGGCCAGTATTGATTGGACATGCTAAATAGGAATCATTAGAATTGTCCAAACCAACTCAGGTTGTTAATTTGAAACAGCATAGGATACCTGGTGGACAAAAGGAGATTACTGGTTTGATTAAAGACATTCTAAAGGCTGGAGGGTTGGTGCCAAAAAATTCTCTGTATAATTGCCCAGTAACACCCATGAAAAAGGCAGATGGCTGGTGGAGGCTGACAGTAGACAATCAAAGCCCAAATAAAGTAGTGCTACCTGTGGTTTCAGCTGTTCCAGATATGATACCAATGGTGCAGAAAATACAGCAGGCTAAAGGAGACTGGTACTCAGTGATTGATCTTGCAAATGTTTTTTTCTCCATCCCAGTCTCAGAAAAGAGCCAGTCACAGTTTTCTTTCACATGGAAAGGATCCTAATTTACTTTTACTGTAATGCCACCGGGTTACTTGAATTCACTAGTTTACTGTCATAGTTTGATTAGAAGAGACTCAGACTTAGTGGAAATCTCAAAGGTAATGATATATCGCAGTGATGATATTATGTTAATTTCAAATGCCAAAGAACAGACTAGGGTTGATTTGAATACACTGGTGGCCCACGTGACCAAAAGAGGTTAACAAAACCAGCAAAAATCCAGAGCCCTGACCAAACAGTGAAATTCTTGGGAATAACTTGGGCGGGTGCCACTCATGACATTCTGCAGGCTACCAAAAATAAGTTGCTGTTGCTACCTACCCTCAAGACTAAGAAGGAGGCCCAATGTTTGGTTGGTCTAGCTGGATTTCAGAGAGTGAATATTCCACATCTGGGAATATTGTCGGCCTTGTCCATAAAACTACTTGGGAAAAAATCGTACTCTAATGAGGGCCAGAGCAACAGCAGCTATGTCTGAATTACAGAAAGCTGTCTCCCTCTCCCCGTATTTAGGCCCTTATGATCCACATTCAGACATGATTTTGGAGGTGTCTGCTACACATGCTGATGCAGACTGGAGCTTATGGCAAAAAAACTGAGAATGCTGCCATATGGCAACCACTGGGATTCTGGACTAGGAAGTGTCCTGATACTGCAGCACGATATGCGCCACTTGCAAGGCAATTACTCACCTCCTATGGGCATAGATTGAGACTGCCTCAATAATAGAAGGACATAAAATCATGAGACCTGAAATACTCGTAATGTCTTGGGTTATGTCAGAGAGACACTCTAGTGAGGAAGGTGGTATCCCAAGTAGTTCCATAATAAAAGGGAAGTGGTTCATACAAGACCAAGCTACTTGGGGGAATTCAGGGAGGAACCCACCACATCCATGAGCAGATAGCCTCTTTTCCCATAGATCCTACCTTGGAAGCAACTGAGAAGCTGCCAGAGCCCATTGCTACATGGACAATGAACAATTGTCCTATGAACAATTTTCTGCTGACTTACAGAAGGCTGCTTGGTTCACAGCTGGAGGTTCCAGGGTACATGGACTACATATGACGTGGAAAGCTACTGCATTCAGAAGCAGATGGAAAGACCCAAATTGAAGAAGGTAAGAACAATTCAGCTCAATGGACTGTATTTCTTGCTCTCTTCCTAGCTGTGATGGAAGAATTGGGCAATGGCGAGAGCCCATGTGTTTGGATTGTCACTGATTCATGGGCAGTAGCCAATGGCCTAGGTATATGGTCAGGCAAATGGGCAATACAAAATTGGACTATTAAGGGGACACCCTTGTGGGGTATGGACCTATAGAAACCACTCTGGGAATTTAGAGGGTGCATTAGTGTTGGACATGTCAGTGTCCATCAGAAGACCCTCCCTTCCTGAATTGGAAGGAGATTGGAATCAACAAGTGAACCTATTGGAATGCTCACTTGAGATGGCCATTTGGGCCCATGAAATAAGCTGACCTGGGGATGCTGAAGCAATGCAGAGATGGTCTGAATCTAGACACACCTCTCTTGCACCCTCTGAGGCACAAAATGCCAATAAGGTCTGCTCTGTCTGCCAGCAAGAAAAATAGAGGTTGCAGACGGTTATAGGGAAGATTCTCTGGGAGGGAGGCCATGCACATAGCTGGTAGTGGATTATATTGGATTAAAAATGCTGGTTGCACAAGGTGGAAACAAATGAGCCTTCAGGGGAATAGATACTTACTCTGGACTGGGCTTTGTGTACCCCATGACAGATGCACATGTCAAAAACACCGTTAAGGGATTGGAACAAAAAGTACTTATCAATTTGGGCCACTGAGTTATGTTTCATCAGACCAAGGAAGACACTTTATTGCCCATAGGGTGCAACAATGGGCCAAGAAACATATAGTAAGCAGACATACCATGTTGTATACCACTCTCGACAGAGAATTGGAATAACCAATTGAAACATTTGTATCTAAAATGGAGGCAGACAAAGGCATGAAGGTCTGGCTCACATGCCCTCATGAGTATGTGCTCATACTCATCATGATGGGGACAAAGGGAGGATCACTACTGGACAGATTCCTACACTTCTCTTGGGAATCTTGGGAAGAAGGGATTGAGGAGAACACCAGTTCCCATATCACCTAAAATTGCTTTTTTCTTGCCAGATGCTGTGTTCCCAGGACCAGGGATGCAGCTGTGGATGCCGGAAGCAAGGGTGATCCCTAAGCAAGAGACTGTAACTATAGCCCTGAACATGTATACCAGAATTCCCAGGGGCCTAATGAGATAGATTGTACCTTTGGGGTTGACAGCGAACACTGCCATATTTCCTAGTGAGTGAGATAGCCCACTAGTGTGGTACCAATATAACCTATTCAGCACGAATGGGAGTGGACTGAGAGTGAAGCTCTTGCTAGACTGGTGTTGCCACCAGCAATCTGGGCTAGCACAGCAGCTGAAACTGATGTCTTTTCCCAAGGTGGAAAAGTTTGGATAGAAATAAATGACACATGGAAGGAAGAAGAAATAATAGCTGAAGGTAAAGAAATGAATAAACAGGTTACGCAGCAGGGAAAATCTAACATTATGCTGATATTTCCAGAGAGATTCAGAACAAGGAAATAATCTTTCCTCAGTTAAATTTTATCAGAACCCAGAGAGGATGAAGCTGTGATGGCTATTGGAGAAACTGACCAAATCAGATGGATACCTGCAGCAGACATGAATGACTGGTACCTGAGTAACCTCACCCTGAGTACTCTTTGCCCTATTTC
This sequence comes from Loxodonta africana, assembly GCF_030014295.1. Classification (NCBI taxonomy): domain Eukaryota; kingdom Metazoa; phylum Chordata; class Mammalia; order Proboscidea; family Elephantidae; genus Loxodonta; species Loxodonta africana. Next base: position 32,275,641 of record NC_087364.1, read on the forward strand.
AGGACTAATTGTTAATAACTGTTTTGGATTGATAAAGTGATTGGGAGGGGGAAGTTAATCCTTCAAATATGAAAGGACCAATGGTTCAATGAGCCAGGAGGTGGCCTGCAGTGCAGTGAATTACTTAATATGGCCTTTCTAGTCATAATTTTTGTAACTTCCAGCAAATGACTGGGTGGGGCAATGCAAATGTGGTACTTGTGGCCCACCAAGGGGATTAGATAGTTTAGTGATAATGTAAATAAAGTGCATGGTATCCTTGTGGGGATTCAAATAAAGTGTATGGAACCCTAACAAGGGTATGGGTCAGTTTTGTCATCCCACTAGGCTTAAAGGGACACAGAGAGAGAGAGGGGAGCTCTAACGCTGAAGACAGCAAGAGATGACTGTGCAGCAGTAGCAAGAGCGATAGTGGCAGAAGATGGCAGGTATCAGGAGAATGGCTTGAAAGGCTTGCAGTGGGGTTTGCTGAACCACAGAACTAAGAGTTGTAACACTTGTCCAAGAAGGCCCCCAGCAGGGACCAGCAGCAGCAAGGCCCCATCAAGGCCTGACAGAGGGCAAGAAAAAGCTGTCCTGATGGAAGAAATGCATCCTGAGTTATTCCTGTTACTTCCAAGCTGATCCCAATCCTGAGTTGTACCGTGTTACTTCCCTAACAAACCACTTATTTTTAAGTACAGTTTGTAAATTCTGTGAAAGTAATTTGTTGATGCAAATTACTGAATCCAAAGATGGAAGGGAGGCTACTGAGTTGAGGGGAAGTAGCTGATGTTAGAGATAATGGAGTGGTACAGCAGCTTGGAAAATTTGGACATTACAGACATCTTTAACCTGCACATCATGGGAACCACCTTTGTGCTGATCCTTATAAAAGAAACTGCTCATTTAGATAAGTACCTAGCACAGTCCAAGGACAGTAGTTCCCAAACTTGCCTGCACATTGGAATCACCTGGGAAACTTTTAAGAATACTGAAGCCTCTGACCTCTAGAAATTGTGATTTAATTGATCTGGAATGTAGCCTGAGTTTCAGTTTTTAAAAAAAGATCCCTGGGTTATTCAAGTTTGAGAATCACTGGCAAGCACATGGCATTTATTAGGTAATGCTAAATGTTGTTACTAATAGCTGTCAAATTATCTCCCATGTACTTAACTCTGGTTGCAAATTTGATTTATCTGAGGAATTTCAAAAAATATCAATGCCTGAGATCTAGGCATCTACTTTATTTTCTTAACTTCCCAAGTGATTCAAATACACACTCGGCATTTTTGAGAACCAGCGAACTAGGCACATAAAAAAGGAGGTATGTAATATGAGCCAACCACAGCTTGTACTTAGTTAAAAAGAAAAAACTTTTTTTTTCTTTTTTAACTTAGTTAAAAAAAAAATGCCATCAATAAATGGAGGTTCTTTTTTTTTTAAAAAAAAAAAAGTATTTTATTGTGTTTTTGGTGAAGGTTCACATAACAGTTTAGGTTCCCATTCAACAATTTCTACACAAATTTTTCAGTGACACTGGTTACATTCTTTACAATGTGTGAACATTCTTGTATTTCCATTTTGATTGTTCTGTTTCCATTAATCTAGTTTCCCTGCTCCCTTACATCCTCATCTTTGTTTTAAAGTAATTGTTGTCCATTTGGTCTCATATAGGTGATTTTTAAAGGAAAACAGTATTTATGGATGATATTATTTTTTGAAGCAATTTGTTATTCAGCTACAAGGTGACCTCAGGGGTTAGTTTCAGTTCAAGGTTTGAAGAGTATCTCAGGACAACAGTCTTGGGGAGTTGTCCAATCTCAACCAGTCCAGTAAGTCTTTTTTTTTTTTTTTTCAGTAATTTGAGGTTCTGTCCCATATTTTTCTCCCATTCTATCAGGGTCCTGATTAGAATTGTCAGTAGTAGTAACTGGGCACGATTTAGTTCTTCTGGTCTCAGGGTAGATGAGGTAATGCTTTCTGAAGACTATTTGTTCTGCAGACTAGTTTCTTCTTTGAGCCTTGGTTTCTTTGTTTTACTTTGGCTCCAGATGAGTAGAGACTAATAGTTTTTATCTTAGCTTCTTGCAAGATTTTAAGACTTAAATGGAGATTCTTAATAACAAAAAAGAAAGGAAGGAAGGAAGGAAGAAAGAAAGAGAAAGGGAGGAAGAATCTCCATTTAAGTCTTAAAAGCTTACAAGGAGGGAGGGAGGGAGAGAGAGAAGAAAGAAAGACAGAGAGGAGAGAGAGAGAAAGAAAGAGAGAGAGATAGAGAGACAGAAAGAAAGACAGACAGACAGAGAAAGAGAGAGAAAGAAAGACAGAAAGAGAGAAAGACAGAGAGAGAGAGAAGGAAGGAGGGAGGGAGGGAGAGAGAAAGAGAGAGAGAGAGAGAAAGAGAGAGAAAGAAAGAAAGAAAGAGAAAGAGAGAGAGAGAAAGAAAGAAAAAGGAAAGAAAGAAGAAAGAGAGAGAGAGAGAGAAAGAGAGAGAGAGAGACAGAAAGAAAGAAAGAAAGACAGAAAGAAAGACAGAAAGAAAGACAGAAAGACAGACAGAAAGGAAGGAAGGAAGGAAGGAAGGAAGGAAGGAAGGAAGGAAGGAAGGAAGGAAGGAAGGAAGGAAGGAAGGAAGGAAGGAAGGAAGGAAGGAAGAAAGAAAGAAAGAAAGAAAGAAAGAAAGAAAGAAAGAAAGAAAGAAAGAAAGAAAGAAAGAAAGAAAGAAAGAAAGAAAGAGAAAGAAAGAAAGAAAGAAAGAAAGAAAGAAAGAAAGAAAGAAAGAAAGAAAAAGAAAGAAAGTAAATTAGTTGAAATTCAAAACTGCACCAGATGCAGGGAGCAGCAGTGGACAGAGGACATGGTCGGGGGTCAGGGCTGCTCATCCTGACTCAGTCCCTCTCCCTGTTTTCTCTTTAACAAAGAGGGAAAGTAAGCTTTTTACCCTTTTTGCCTTCCAGAAACAGCTTGATGGTGAGACTCTGTTCTTTACTCTGGGTGTATTTGAGAGAGTTCTATACAAACATATTCTCATAAACTGGAAAGCTACTGAAGACATCTGGTTTGGAGAAGATGGCTTAGACTTGGAGCTGGATGCCTGGAACATTTCTTCCAATTAGAGGAAGACAGTTTCTACAATGTCTGTATGTTGGGCATTTTTCCAAATACTATCTTTTTTAAACCCCACATCACTTTGTGGGGTAAGGGTCCTATTATTATCTTTGTTTTACAGATGAGAAAATAATGTTCATCTACATGCCAAGTACTATTTGTAATAAGTGCTTCATACATATTTACATATATTCATTTATTCCTCTTAAAACTGTATAAAGTATCACTATTTTACAGATGAGGAAACAGATGTATAGGGAGGTTAAGGGACTTGCCTGAGGTCACAAAACAAGTATGTGGACTCTGAGTTCTAACTCGGGTTGCCTGATTTCAGAGTCCCGGCCCTTGGCCTCTGTCACTGGTCCAGGTCACATTGAGCACTTGCTGTGTTTTGGGCCCTGTTTTAAGTACTTTATGTGCATTTTTTTAAGACACAAATACAGATACTCCTCAGAAATAATCAAACACCTTTCAACATTGGTTTTCTGTATTCAAAGGCTTAGGACCATAGTCTCACGGGACAACTCAGTCAGTTGGCATAACATAGTTCACAAAAGTCATCATCTACATCCTAGTGAAGTGAGTCAACATTTGGGGTTTTGTAGTTATCTAGTGCTGCTATAACAGAAATACCACAAGTAAGTGGCTTTAACAAAGAGTTTATTCTTTCACAGTTTAAGGACAGAGTAGAACTGCCCCATAGGGTTTTCAAGGAGCACCTGGTGGATTTGAACTGCCGACCTTTTGGTTAGCAGCCATAGGTCTTAACCACCACACCACCAGGGTTCCCTTTAGGAGGCTAGAAGCCCAAATTCAGGGTGCCAGCTCTAGGGGAAGGCTTTCTTTCTCTGTTGGCTTTGGGATAAGGTCCTCATCATCAATCCTCCTAGGTAGAGGAGCTTCTCAGTGCAGGAACCCTGGGCCCAAAGGACGTGCTATTCTCCTGACTCTTGTTTTTTGGTGGTGTGAAGTCCCCACGTCTCTCTGCTCCCTTCTCTCTTTTATATCTCAGAAGAGCTTAACTTAAGACACAACCTAATCTTTTAGATTGAGTCCTACCTCATTAACATCATAGAGGTAAGGTTTACAGCACACAGGAAAATCAGGTCAGATGACAAAATGGTGGACAATCACAAAATATTGGAAATCATAACCTAGCCAAGTTGACATACATTTTAAAAAATTATTATTATTTTTTTTTCATTTTAGGGGGATACAATTCAATCCATAACTGGTCTTAAAAGCTTGCAAGTGCCCAAAACACAACTACGGGTCTCAACTTATCAGGAGAAAAACAGTAAGAAGGTAACCAAAACCACAGAGAAGAAACAAGTCTACGAGAGCCACAATCTCATGTACCCTGAGACCAGAAGAACTAGATGGTGGCCGGCTATCACCACTGACCACTATGACTAGGGCCACAATAGTTGGTCCCAGATAGAGTGGGAGAAAAATATGGAGCAGAAATCAAGTTCTTACTAAAAAAAAAAAAAAAAAAGCCAGACAAACTGGAATTGTAGAGAACAGAGGACCCTCTGAGACTATTGCCCTAAGATACTCTTTAAACTTGGAACTGAGCTTATCCCTTGAGATACTCTTTAAACCTAAAACTGAGCCTATCCCCCAAGATCAGCTTTTAGTGAAATAGCAGAGTAATACACAAAATTAAGGATATTACCCATAAGATCGGTCCCCTACTTAAAAATCATCAGTATGATATCAACAGGTCAACAATTTCTCAAAAGAAAAGATGATAAGGGGCCGGAGAAACTATAGTACTGGACATGGAACAAAAAGAACACAAAGAGAATGCTGACACATTGTGATAAATGTAACAAATGTCACTGAACAATTTGTGTGGAAATTGTCAAGTGGAAAACTAACTTGCTTTGTAAACTTTCACCAAAACTCAATAAAAGGTCTACTTTATATGTACCTCTAGAATCCCTGGGTGGTGCAAACATTTAAATCACTTGGCTGCTAACCAAAAGGTTGGTGGTTTGAGTTCACTCAGAGGTGCCTTGGAAGAAAGACCTGGTGATCTATTTCAAAAAAAAAAAAAAAAAACCCAGCTATTGAAAACCCTATGGAGCACAGTTTTACTCTGACACACATCTGGCCTCCATGAGTTGGAATTGACTGGACAGCAAATATATCAAACCCATTGCCGTAGAGTTGATTCTAACTCATAGTGATCCTACAGGACAGAGTAAAACTGCACATATGGTTTCCAAGGCTCTAAATCTTCGCAGAAGCAGACTGGTGGGTTAGAACCACTGATATTTTGGTTAGAAGCTGAGTCCTTAACCGCTGTGCCACCAGGGCTCCTTTATACACACACACACATGCATCTCTAAAACCTTAAAGGAGGGAGAAATGGCCTCACAATGAGGAAATGGAGGCTCAGTAAGTTTAGTCAACTTACTTGCGTTCTCGCAGCTGGCAAATGTCAGAGTCCCATTCTGCTGGGATGACTGAGACAGTCATCTGCTGTCTTGCCACAGAACCTGGAGGCCACCAACAGCGACCCCACAGCCCCACCCTGACTCCCTTGTTAGTGTTCCACTACGACTTCAGCCTCCGACCAGGACCAAGATTATGATTATCTGAATGAGTGGGGCAACAACTTCAAGAAGCTGGAAGCATGTACTGTGGTGAGAAGGACAACTAGGCCACCCTGCCTGCAGGGCCAGGAATTAAGCTCCAGGCCATAGCACCCTCCTCTAAGAGGTCTCGAGTTCACCTTTCCACCAAGAATTTAGAGATTGTCAAGAAGTGGCTTAGCAACTTGGAGGGGCGAGTCCTCAAGTCTGACTCTAAACGAATTAGCCTTTCAGAGTGGAGGGATGTGGGCAGATTGACTTTAACTCTGAAAAGCTCTCAGCCTAGGTCAGGGTTGCCTTGGAGGCCAAATTTCTGGGAATTTCTCGTCTGCCATAATATGCTCGGCCCTGTGTCCTGGGCCTTACAAGCCCTGACCCTCCCATGATGACTTTCTATCTGGAATGGACACTTCTCCTTAGAAAGAGGCATCTTCTTGCACCATGATTTCTTTTTCTTTCTTCTCTTTCTTTTTTTAATGCTATTTTTGAAAAGTTAGAGGCAGGTCTTCAACCATCGCCTTGGTTCCTCCAGAGCTACTGGGTTCACCATTCCCTTCCTGCCTTCCTCTCTCACCAGCAGCCCCCTGAGAACTCCCATCTCATTTAGGGGATCACTGCATTTTTATACTGAGTGTGTCTAGGTTGCCCCCTGTTGTGTGCTGTAGATGAAAGGTAATGACAATCGTCTAAATGTACCAAATTTTTTATTAAAGGAATTTTTCCCAGGGCTGCTTTATTATTATATAAGTCACAAACCATGCAATTCATATATATATATATATACGTAATATATAATACAATGGTTTTTAGTATTTTCAGAGTTGTACAAGGAGGGACGAACAATTTTAACCCTATTCACCTCGCTTCAGTTTCCTCCCAATGGGAGCAGAAGCTCATGATTAGTTAACAAGCTCAGGTAGGCCCAGATGGGGACTGTGCAGGGATGGGCTGGGGTTGGGGGCCAACCTTCTTCCCTCCTCCCTAGAAATTCAGACCTGCTTTTCTATGTGAAGAGCCCTCATATTATAATGGTTAAGCACTCGCCTACTAGCCAAAAGGTTGGTGTTACAAACCTACCTGTTGCTCAGTGGGAAAAAGATGTAGCAGCCTGCCTCCATAAAGATTACAGCCTTGGAAACCCTATATGGCAGTTCTACTCTGTCCTATAGGGTCACTATGGAATTGACTAGATGACAATGGGTTTTTTTATGTAAGACAACCCACCAGAGTAGCAGGCAATGTCTTTCCTGGAAAGATGGCTGCTCTTTCTGTGGTACAGTATGTAAAGATTCCCTCTTCAGTGCTGTGGGCTTTGTGTGAAAAGGCAGGGGCTGGGCAAGATTCAGAGTCTTTGGGTGGTGCAAATGGTTAAGCACTCGGCTACGAACCGAAAGATTGGAGGTTCGCATCTGCCCAGAGGTGCCTAGAAAGAAAGGCCTGGCAATCTACTTCTGAAAAATTGGCCATTGAAAATCCTATGGAGCATAATTTTATTCTGATACACATGGGGTTGCTATGAGTCAGTGCGATCTCCACACAGGGCTTAGAGCAATGGACACACAGAACTCAAAGACCATACTCATGATTTTGGGGTTTATTAGGGAAGTAACAGGCTACAATTCAGGTTCAGGAATGCTCAGGATACAGTTCTTCCATCAGGACAACCTCTTTTTAGCTGTGCCTGCAGGCACACCTCTCTCTGGCCCCTTGGCTCCTGCTCCTGCTCAGGCAAGTGTTAAAAAGCTCTTTTAGCTCTGCGATTAGTGTCCTGAGGCACACCACTCCACCAGTAAGCGTTGGCCCTAAGGCACTCAGCTTTAGCTCCATTAGTTGGCAAACCTAGCTCCACCAAGTGCCCAGAGGCACCCTACTTCACCAGCAAGCCTTCTGCCCAGGCACTCAGCTTTCTTACTCCATGAGCTGGGAAGCCTACTGTGCTGTCTCCTGCCAGTCTCTCCTGCCACTGTCTCTCTGCCACTGCTTCTCACCATCTTCAGTGTTACAGCTCTCTCTCTCTCTCAGTCTCCTGGTTTCAGGAGCTTCTCAGTGCAGGGATCCCTGGTCCAAAGGATATGCTCTGCTGTTGGCTCTTCTTCCTTGGTGGTGGTGAGATCCTCTCTTTGCTCCAAAATTGGCTTTCTTTTAAGCCTAGCCAGATGGCAAAACTGACCAATTCCCTTGGTGAGTCACAATTACCTTATTTGCACAGTCCCACCCGATTACTTGGGTGGGCGTTACAAGATCATGGCAAGAAAGGCCACTCAAAAGTGATCTATCATACCATAGGTGGAAATGCAAATTCTCAGCAAGGGTTCAAACAGAAAGGAGCCAGTTGGAAGCCCTGGCTCCACGGCAACTAGAACTCAAAGTGCAGCCTCTGGGCCAGCTGCATCAGCATCACCTGGGAACCTGTTAGAAATGCAAATTCTGCTGAATCAGAAACTCTGGGAGCAGGAACTAAGATCTGTTTTAATAAGCCCTTCAGTTTAAGACCAAGGCTCTGAAAGATGAAGCTAAGGGCATCCTGAAGCCTCAGCCTCTGGTTGGGAAATCAAAAGGGAATTAAGTAGGCTGGAAAGTCCTATCCCTATTGTCGTCAGAAATTTCTCACCTGTCCTCAGTCCATAGCGCCATAGCCCACAAGCCAAGATCTCCTCCTGGCTCTCCAACTTTTGGCTCCTGCTGCTTCAGATTCCCCTTTTCCAAGGCACTACTGCTTTTGCTAATAAGGTTGTGTTGGAGGATTGGGTGTCTCAGCCAGCAAACGCCCGCTGCCCTTATCTTTTTTTTATCTTTTTGTTGTTTAGAATACACACAACAGAATGTACACCAAATCGACAATTTCTACGTGTACAATTCAGCAACATTGATTACATTCTTCAAGCTGTGCAACCATTCTCACCCTCCTTTATTGGATTGTTCTCCCCCCATTAACATAAACTCACTGTCTCCTGAGTTTCCTATGTAATCTTCCAGGTTGCCATTAGTTTGATCCCATATGAATACTTCTTAAAAGGGCATAATGCTCAGGGAAAACATTCTTAATTAGTTAAGCTAAACTCAACTAGTTTGAAATTTAAAGACTTCAGGCTGCCACACCTATTCTTAAACTTCGAGAAGCCTGAATAAAGCTTGAACCCTACCTCTAGTTAACGATAAGAATAAAACCAAATGCCCACTGTTCAGGCTGGCCTTCCTTCTCTGAGATTTTTTGGGGGGAATTGAGGAGGAAAATCCTGGCCTCTGTGGATGGATCTAGATTCCCTTGGCAGTGGAACCAGTTACCAGCCTCTGCATGGTTTGGAAAGAATGAGCCCAGACACCATGCTGTGGGACTGTTAGGTCACACTCTCATTCTAGGCCTGCTTTCTCATCTGCAAAAGGGGAACTTAAGACCCTGGCTTTTAGGGCCTATAAAAAGGAGTCAAAATGCTTATAGCTGGTAAATCACCACTGGAGTTCCTGGATAGGGCAAACAGTTAAAGTGCTTGGCTGCTAACTGAAAGGCTGGAGGTTCAACTTCATCCAGAGGCTCCTCAGCAGAAAGACCTGGTGATGTACTTTTAAAAAATCAGCCAATGAATGCCTTATAGAGCACAGTTCTACTCTGATACACATAGGGCCACCATGAGTCAGAATCAACTTGATGGCAACTGGTTGGTTAAGTTACCAGTGCTAACCACACAGAGCAAGCGCTAACCCTAAGTAATTAGTGCATGCTGCCATACCAGTGAGGACCACCTGATGCTTGATTTACTAATCCTTCACATTTCATGATTCATGTGCATACATAAATGTATAAAATAAAACAATCATGAACCTCTCTTCCTATTACATCTTAATGCCTGGGAGTAACCCCCGTGAAGAGTTTTGTGAGCCTCCTTCTCATTTTTTTTTCTTCAATGCATGTACACACACATTTTGTATTGATGCCTTTTCATAACAGCATTCTACAGTTGGATATATTATTTAATCTTACCACCATCCATTGGTAATTGGTAATTCGGGGTTTTGCCCATAACAATGTTAAAATAAACATCCTTGAACACCCATCTTTGGAGATGCTTCCAAGCCATCCCTCCAATCTTCTGGGATAGGTGAGGCGGAATGTGGTCAAAGCTGCCTGACACTGGGTGGAGGGTTCAGTCTAGGATGGCAGGTTGGAGCTGAAAGGACCTCTAGGGCTCATTCTATTAAGTGATTTTTTTCCCCAAGCTTTTAAAATCCAGAGCCACAGAATCCAAATTCAACAGAAAAAATAATAAAAGTGGAATTTCGGCTGAATAAGAGGTTGGGATGCCTGGAGACTTGTCTCTTTGCCCTCATTCTCCCAAAGTATCTCCTTAAAAACCATTGCTGTAGAGTCAATTCTGACTTATAGTGACCCTATAGGATGGAGTAGAACTGCACCATATGGTTTCCAAGGAGTGGCTGGTGGATTTGAACTGCTGATCTTTTGGTTAGCAGCTGAAGTCTTAACCACTGCACCACCAAGAACTCCCAAATACAGAGAGTTTGAAAATTGCCTTTATATACCTCTATTATTTTTTCATAGATGGAATGATGGAGGCTCCAAGAGAAGTGACTCTCAGGCCTCACTTCAGGCCATGCCTTTCCCTTGCAACAGTCCTTTTTTTTCCCAAGGGACTGCATCTAGGACTCGCCTCCTTCATGGGCCTTGCTCTACTCTTGAGAGGCCTGGAGGGATGACTCTTATCTCCGGAAGCTACGTGAGTAGCTGATCCTCCTGAATTCCTGGCTCCCCATGCTGGGCGGAGCCCTGGTGGTGCAGTGGCTAAGAACATCAAAGAGGAAATCACCAAATCAATACCATTTACAGTAACCCGCAAGAAGATAAATACTTAGGAACAAATCTTACCAGATATGTAAAAGATTTATACAAACAAAACTACAAAACACTTCTGCAAGAAACCGAAAGAGACCTACATAAGTGGAAAAACATAACTTGCTCATGGATAGGAAGACTTAACATTGTCAAAATGTCTATTCTACCAGAAGCGATCTATAGATTTAATGCAATTCTGATCCAAATTCCAATGGCGGTTTTTAATGACATGGAGAAAAAGATCACCAACTTCATATGGAAGGAACAGAGGCCCCAGATAAGTAAAGAATTACTGAAATAGAACAAAGTGGGAGGCCTCACTAGACCTGATTTTAGATCATATTATACCATCACAGTAGTCAAAACGGCCTGGTACTGGTAAAACAACAGATACATAGACCAATGGAACAGAATTGAGAATCCAGACATAAATCCATCCACATATGAGCAGTTGATATTTGACACAGGCCCCAAATCAGTTAAATGGGGAAAAGACGGTCTATTTAACAAATGGTGCTGGCATAATGGGATATCTGCAAAAAAGTGAAACAAGACCCATACCTCACACCATGTACAAAAACAAACTCAAAATGGATCAAAGACCTAAACATAAAATCTAAAATGATAAAGACCATGGAAGAAAAAATAGGGACAACATTAGGAGCCCTAATACATGGCATAAACAGTTTACAAAACCTTACTAACAATGCAGAAAAAAAACAGATAACTAGGAGCTCCTAAAAATCAAACACCTATGTTCATCCAAAGACTTCACCAAAAGACTAAAAAGATTACCTGCAGACTTCGAAAAAGTTTTTACCTATGACATTTCCAGTCAGTGTCTGATCTCTAAAATATACGTGATACTGCAAAAACTCAACAACAAAAAGATAAAAAACCCAGTTAAAAAATGGGCAAAAGATATGAACAGACACTTCACTAAAGAAGACATTTAGGTAGCTAACAGATACATGAGGAAATGCTCATGATCCTTAGCCATTAGAGAAATGCAAATCAAAACTACAATGAGATTTCATCTCACTCCAACAAGGCTGGCATTAATCCAAAAAACACAAAATAATAAATGTTGGAGAGGTTGTGGGGAGACTGGAACACTTCTACACTGCTGGTGGAATGTAAAATGGTACAACCACTTTGGAAATCGATTTGGAGTTTCCTTCAAAGCTAGAAATAGAACTACCATACGATCAAACATCCCACTCCTTGGAACGTACCCTAGAGAAATAAGAGCCTTTACAGGAACAGATATATCCACACACATGTTCATTGCAGCACTGTTTACAATAGCATAAAGATTGAACCAACCAAGGTGCCCATCAACGGATGAGTGGATAAATAAATTATGGTATATTCACACAATGGGATACTATGTATTGATAAAGAACAGTGATGAATCTGTGAAACATTTCATAGCATGGAGGAATCTGTAAGGCATTACGCTGAACGAAATTAGTCAGTTGCAAAAGGGCAAATATTGTATAAGACCACTCTTATAAGAACTCAAGAAATAGTTAAAACAGAGAAGAAAAATATTCTTTTGTGGTTACGAGAAGGGGGAGGGAGAGGGGTATCCACTAATTAGATAGTAGTTAAGAACTACTTTAGGTGAAGGGAAAGACAACACACAATACAGGACATGTCAGCGCAACTGGACTAAACCAAAAACAAAGAAGTTTTCTGAATAAACCAAATGCTTTGAAGGCCAGTGTAGCAGGGTTTGGGGGTTTGGGGACCATGGTTTCAGGGGACATCTAAGTCAATTGGCATAATAAAATCAATTATGAAAACATTCTGCATCCCACTTTGGAGAGTGGTTTCTGGGGTCTTAAACGCTAACAAGTGGCCATCTAAGATGCATCAACTGGTCTAACCCACCGGGAGCAAAGGAGAATGAAGAACACCAAGGACACAAGTTAATTCTGAGCCCAAGAGACAGAAATGGCCACATAAACCAGAGACTACATCAGCCTGAGACCAGAAGAACTAGATGATGCCCAGCTACAACTGATGACTGCTCTGACAGGCAACACAACAGAGAACTCCTGAGGGAGCAGGAGAGCAGTGGGATGCAGACCCTATATTCTCGTAAAAAGACCAGACTTAATGGTCTGACTGAGACTAGAGGGACCCTGGTGGTCATGGCCCCCAGACTTTCTGGTAGCCCAGGACAGGAACCATTCCAAAGCCAACTCTTCAGACAGGGATTGGACTGGACAATGAGATAGAAAAAGATGCTGTTGAAGAATGAGTTTTTTGGATCAAGTAAACACTTGAAACTATGTTGGCATCTCCTATGTGGAGGGGAGTTGAGAGGGCAGAGGGGGTCAGAAGCTGATGGAATGGACACAAAAAGAGAGAGTGGATGGAAGGAGTGGGCTGTCTCATTAGGAGGAGAGCAATTAGGAGTATATAGCAAGGTGTATATAAATTTTTGTAAAAGAGACTGCTTTGATTTGTAAACTTTCACTTAAAGTACAATAAAAATTAAATAATAATAATAATATAAAATAAAATAATTAGAAATAAATCTAACCAGGGACATAAAACACCTATACAAAGAAAGCTACAAAACACTGCTGCAAGAAGCCTATGTAAATGGGAAAACATAGCATGCTTATGGATAGAAGGACTCAACATTGTGAAAATACAATGCAATTCTGATCCAAATGCCAACAGCATTCTTTAGCAAGATGGAACAACAAATCACTTACTTTATATGGAAAGGGAAGAGGCCCAACATAAGTAAAGCACTATTGAAGAAAAAGAATAAAGTAGGAGGACTTGCACTACTTCACCTTAGAACATACTACATAGCCGTGGTAGTCAAAAGAAGCTCGTATTGGTACGATGACAGATACATTGACCAATGGAACAGAATGGAGGATCCAGATGTAAAGCCATCCACCTAGGGTCACTTGATCTTCAACAAAGCCCCAAAGTCCATTAAATGGGGAAAAGATAGTCTTTTTAACAAGTGGTACCAGCAAAACTGGATGTCCATCTGTACAATAATGTAACAGGACCCATACCTCACACTATACACAAAAACTAATTCAAAATGTATCAAACACCTAAGTACAAAATGTGAAAGTATAAAGGTCATAGAGGAAAAAATAGGGTCAATACTAGAGGCCCTAATATAAAGCATAAACAGCACACAAATGATAACTAACAATACACAAACACCCAAAGATAAGCTAGATAGCTGGGATCTCCTGAAAAGTAAACATTTATGCTCTTCAAAAGACTTTACCAAAAGATTAAAAAGAGAACCTACAGACTGGGAAAAAAAAATTTGGCTATGACAAATCGAACAAAGTTCTAATCTCTAAAACTATAGGAAAATCCATCACCTCTACAAAAAAAGACAATTCAATTAAAAAATGGGCAAAGATATGGACATACACTTCACCAAGGAAGACATTCAGGCAGCTAACAGACATGAGGAAATGCTCAAGATCACTAGCCACCAGAGAAATACAAATCAAAGCTACAATGAGATACCATCTCACCTCAACATTGCTGGCACTAATAAAAAAAAAAAAGAAACAGAAAATAAAAAACTTTGGAGAGGTTGCAGGAAGATTGGAACTCTTATGCAATACTGGTGAGAATGTAAAATGGTACGACCACTATGGAAAAATAAGGTGCTTCCTTAAAAAGCTAGAAATAGAAATACAATATGATCCAGTAATCCCACTACTAGGAATATGTCCTAGAGAAATAAGAACCATCCCACAAATAGACATATGCACACCCAAGTTCATTGCAGCGCTATTCACAATAGCAAAAAGATGGAAACAACCTAAGTGGCCATCAACAGATGTATGGTAACAAACTATGGTACATACACACAATGGAATACTACTCAACAGTAAAGAACAATGATGAGTCTGCAAATCATCTCACGACTTGGATGAATCTGGAGAGCATTATGCTGAGTGAAATAAGTCAATCACAAAAGGACAAATACTGTATGGGATCACTATTATAAAAACCCAAGAAAAGTTTTACACACAGAAAAAAACAATCTTTGATTGTTACGAGGGAGAGGAGGGGTGGGAAATGGAAAACACTAAATAGTAGACAAGTTAACTTTTGTTATGGGAAAGACAGTATGAATTTTTTTTTACTGTACTTTAGATGAAGATTTACAGAACAAACTAGTTTCTCATTAAACAGTTAGTACACATATTGTTTATGACATTGGTTAACCACCCCACGATATGTCAACACTTTCCCTTCTTAACTTTAGGTTCCCTATTACCAGCTTTCCTCCCCCTCCTGCCTTCTAGTCCTTTCCCCAGGGCTGGTGTGCCCCTTTAGTCTGTTTTATGGGCCTGTCCAATCTTTGGCTGAAGGGCGAACCTCAGGAATGACTTCATGACTGAACTGAAAGGGTGTCTGGGGTCCATACTCTCAGAGTTTCTCCAGTCTCTGTCAGGACAGCAAGTCTGGTCTTTCTTTTTGAGTTAGAATTCTGTTCTACATTTTTCTCCAACTCTGGGACTTTCTATTGTGATCCCTGTCAGAGCAGTCAGTGGTGGTAGCTGGACAGCATCTAGCTGTAGTGGACTCAGCATGGTGGAGGCTGTGGTAGATTTGGTCCATTAGTCCTTTGGACTAATCTTTCCCTTGTATCTTTAATTTTGTTCATAAGACAGTAAACAATTTTGGGGAAGTTAGCTCAACTTGACCAAGGCAAGCTCATGGAAGCTTCATAGATACATCCAAACTCCCTGGGGGACCAAATTACTGAGCTGAGGGCTGGGGACAATGGTCTTGGGGAACATCTAGCACAATTGGCATAACATAGTTTATAAAGAAAATGTTCTACATTCTACTTTGGTGAGTAGCATCTGGGGTTTTAAAAGCTAATGAGTGGCCATCTAAGATACTCCACTGGTCCCACCCCTACTGGAGCAAGGGAGAATGAAGAAAACCAAAAACACAAGAGAAAGATCAGTCCAAAGGACTAATGGACCACGAGTACCACAATCTCTACCAGAATGAGTCTAGCACAACTAGATGGTGCCACCACCAACTGCTCTGACAGGGATCACAACAAAAGGTCCTGGACAGAGCTGGAGAAAAAGGTAAAACAAAATTCTAACTTACAAACAGAGCAGGCTTACTCTGGTCTGAGAGAGACTGGAGAAATTCTGAGAGTATGCCCCCTGGACACCCTTTCAACTCAGTAATGAAGTCACTCCTGAGGTTCAACATTCAGCCAAAGATTAAACAGGCCCATAAAACTAAATGGGTACATCAGCTCAGGAACAGGGATGAGAAGTCAGGAGGAGACGGGAAAGCTGGTAATGGGGAACCAAGGTTGACAGGGGGAGGGTGTTGGCACATCGTGGGATTGGCAACCAATGTCACAAAACAATTTGTGTATTGATTAATGAGAAACTAATTTGCTCTGTAAACCTTTATCTAAGGTACAAAAAAAAAAAAAAGGAAAGCAATGTGTGCCACTTTGGCTAGGCCATGATTCCCAGTACTGTGTGGTTGTCTTCCATTTTGTGATCTAATATGATTGTCCTGTGTGTTGTAAATCCTAACCCCTATGATGTTAAAGAGGCAGGATTAGAGGCAGTTATGTTAATGAGGCAGAACTCAATCTACAGGATGTGATTGTATTTTAACTCAATCTCTGTTGAGATATAAAAGAGAGAAGAAATCAGAGAGGAGAGGGACCTCATTACGATCAAGCAAAAAGAACCAAGAGAGGAGTGCATCCTTTGGACCCGGAGTGCGTTCTTTGGACCCGTAGTCCCTGTGCTGAGAAGCTCCTAAACCAGGGGAAGATTGATGACAAGGACCTTCACCCAGAACAGAGGAAGTAAGCCTTGCCTTGGAGCTGGCACCCTGAATTCGGACTTCTAGCTTCCTAAACTGTAAGAGAATAATCTTCTGTTTCTTAAAGCCATCCACTATGCTATTTCTGTTACAGCAGCACTAGATAACTAAGGCAATTGACATAGATTCGCTGCCGCCTTAGGTTCTTATCTAATCTTTCGAGTTGTTGTTGTCAGTTTGATCCCATACAGATAGTTATTAAAAGGCAGGCTTTTTTTTTTTTACTAGTTAAGCTAAACTATTATTTGGTTTTAAGAAGGTGTCAGGAGATATTTTTGGTTTAAAGTTTAAAGGTTATCTCAGGGCAACAGTTTTAGGTGCTCATCCAACCTTCATGGCTCTAGGAAGTCTGGAGTCCGTGAGAATTTGAAATTCTGTTTTGTGTTTTTCCCCTTTTGATCAGGATTCTTCTGTAGAATCTTTGATCAAAATGTTCAGTAATGGTAGCTGGGCACAATTTATTTACTTCTTTTGGTGTCATGGCAAAGGAGGCAGTTGTTCATAGAGGCAGTCAGCCATGTACTCCATATCGACCTGTTCCTATTCATGATTCTCCCTCTTCCTCTGTTACTCCAGGCAGACAGAGACCAACTGTGCCTTGGATGGCTGCTCGCAAGCTTTTAAGGCCCCAGGTGAATGCCCTGCTTATTAACCTTGGAAACCTTGATTCCGACACTGGAATAAAAAATGTCTTGTGAGAACACATTGTACAAAAGAAAAAGAGCGATCAGAGAGAAGAAAAATTATTTCCCTACAGGCAGTACATTCATGCTCAGAGATCATATATGTTGCTTAACTACGGAGAAAATTCAATTCAACACATATTCACTGAGCGACTTAATATGCTAGGGACCACAAGGGGATCCAATGAAAAAAAAACCCAAGGAGATAGAGGCCCAGCCCTTGACCTCAGGCAGGCAGCTTGATCTGGTTATGGAGACCAGACATGGTTACACATACACTTGCACACACATACTCATGCACTCTCACCCACACACACAAACACATACATTCTCACCATTCACATACATGCACACCCACACACACTGTCATACACACTCTCACACGCAATAATTAATAGACATAATACTTTCACAAACACTGACTAAGCATGGTAGAAGGCACTAGCCAGGAGAAAAATGTCCCCACTCTCAAGAAACTGAAAATTTATTGTGGTAAGGCAAGCAGCTAAAAAATGATTTTAAAAAGAGGAAGAGAAAGTTGAGAGCCATAAATGAAAATAAAAACTTGTATTTACCTAGTACTTTCTTAACATTCCATATACTTTCCCCTGGATGTCATTTGTAACACTCCTTCTGGTTTCTCTCCCACCTCTCTGGTGATTCCTTCTCAGTTTCTTTGGTGGGTCGTTTTCCTCATTTTGCCCCTTAAATGTAAAGAGTCCGCTGCTTTCCCAAAACAACACTCATGGGTGACCTCTCATATATCCACGGCCTCAACTATGAATTATAAGCTGATTACTTTTGCTTGAAGGCCAGCTCCATGAGGACAGAAATCTTGCCTAGTGCGTTGATCCATTTCCTTAATATAAATCTGTCTATATATTTATATATATATATATAAATTTATATATATATACGCACACTTTACTGGTTTTGCTTCTCTAGAGAACCCAGCATAAGACATTTAGTACAGAGAGTGGTTTTCCAAATTTGTTCTTAATTCTGGTTAGTCTTAAAGATTTTGATGATTCTGCTGCCAGTAGTAAAGAGGGCACTGCTGATCTATGGTGAGAGGTGACAATACAAATATGCTTAATGTCACCACCAATAGATCAGGTATTTGTGAAAGACGAGGTTCTAGGTGACTGCATGCTTGGTATCTTCCTACAACTTTGTCATAATAAGAAGTACAAGGAAGCTTGTTGGTTGATCCTACTTTTGCTAGACAAACTGGTGAAAGAAAGAGATTCACTCAGGGCTTCAAAGCTCAGGTACTATATAAACAATTTCGAAGTTTCCACTTGTGCTTTGAAAAAGCCTTATTTCTTGTAGTTACAGAGCTGATATTGCCAAAAACAAAAACCAGAGTCTTATCATAAGAGTGGATGCATTATAGCACCAACTCAACTTGCCAGTCTCAAGAGGTATCTGAAGTTAAAGTGAAGGCATTTATTGGGAAGAGCAGGGATCCCGAAACCTGGGATGGAGACATATGGGCAGATAATCAGGAAGCAGGAGAAACTGAGCTCCTAAATTCCATTCAATCACTCCTGCCAACAGAACCAGCCCTTTCATTTCCATCTGAAGAATTACTCCATGTTTGTCTACTAAACTACCCTCCTCAGTAAAACCATTAGCTCCTTCACTCCCATCCAATGAGATGAACCTAGCTGCCTCTAAAGGGAACTTGTCTGAGTCATTGCATGCTGAATGTTCTCAAAACACTTTCCCACTGATTTTGGCTTCTAGACCTATAACTGTACTTAAGTGCCAGGGATCCCCAAATGGTGAAGTACAAAGTGTGACCCAGGAGGAGGTACACTACACTCCAAAAGAACTGCTTGACTTTTCTGATATGTACAAACAGAAACCTGGGGAATATGTGTGAGAATGGCTATTAAGCTTGCGGGAAACTGGTGCAAGGAACATAAAGATGAATCAGTCTGAGTTTATTAATATGGGCCCACAAAGCACAGATACCTCATTAATGTTTCAGCTTGAGAAGTTAAGAAAGGATTTAACAGTTTATTTGGTTGGGTCACTGGAGCATGGATTATGCAGTGGCCTACACTAAATCAAGGTGAAGTACCAGACCTGCCTTGGTATACTAGAGAAGATGGTATCCAAAGGTTTAGGGAAATTGGCATGCTAGAGTGGATTTATCAGGTTACACACACAGACCCACACATGGAGTGCCCAGAGGACACACTGTGAGGAACAAATTTGTAAAGGGAGCTCCAGCATCCTTGAAGACTGCTGTGATTGCCAACTCAGATTTGACAGTGGGACTGCCCTAACTGAATTAGACACCTAACTACAAGAGGACTGATTAGACCCCACGGTAGTAGGGGCCAAATGGCTGCACTCAATAAACAAATGCAAGGTGAGCCTGGTTACTGTAAAGGACAGCAGACTCAATGTAATCAGAATAGTCTGACACATATGGACTTATGGCATTGGCTACTTAATCACAGTGTCCCTAGAAGTGAAATAGAAGGAAATTTACTAAAAGTTTACTTGATCTGTACAAGTGGATGAATTTTAGGTCAAGTGAACAGCAGTCTAACTCGAATCACCAGAATACAGAGTCACGGTAACTCAGTCAATTCCAGACTTGAGTGAGTTAAAAGGCCCACAATCTCTTGAATGAAGGTGAGGACGGGTTCCCTTGAGAAAGAACTCCAATACACTATGGAAAATTTATACTATTAATCTCTCTCCCAGCCTTCACCAAAGGGATCTACAGCTGTTCATTGGGGAAAAGGTAATAATCAACTTTTGGGGATTACTGGATACTGGCTCTGAACTGACACTAATTCCACAAAATCCAAAACATCACTGTTGTCCACTAGTCACAGCGGGGGCATATGGAGGTCAGGTTATTGATGGAGTCTTAGATCACGGCCATTTCACAGTAGGTCCAGTGGGTCCCTGAACTCACTGTGTAGTGATTTCCCCAGTTGCAGAATGCATAATTGGAATAGATATACTCAGCAACTTGCAGCACCCCCACATTGGATCCCTGACAAAGGGAGTAAGAGCTCTTATGGTGGGAAAATTCAAGCAGAAGCCATTAGAACTGCTCCCATCTAGAGAAAAAGTAAACCAAAAGCAATACCGCATTCCTGGAGGGATTGCAGAGATTACTGGCACCATCAAGGACTTGAAGAACGCAGGGTTGGTGATTTCCACCACATCCTCATTCAACTCACCTATTTGTTCTGTGCAAAAAACAGATGGATCTTGGAAAATGACAGTGGATTATGGAAAATTTAACATGGAGGAGGCTCCAATTGTGGCTGCTGTTACAGATGTAGTTTCATTCATTGAGCATTTCAATACATCTCCTGGTACCTGTATGTAGTCATTGATCTGGCTAATGCCTTTTTCTCCATACCTATTTCAAAGGACCATCAAAAGCAGTTTGCCTTCACCTGGCAAGGCCGGTAATACAGCTTCAGTTGCCTACCTTAGGGCTACATCAATTCTCTAGTCTTAAGTCCTAATTTAGACTGCAGGAAACTTGACCACATCTCCCTTTCACAAGACATCACACTGGTCCATTACACTGATGACATTATGCTGACTGGACGTAGTAAGGAAGAAATGTCAACGTCTACGGACTTATTGGTAAAATATTTTCATGACAGAGGGTGGGAAATTACTTCCACAAAAATTCAGGCACCTTCCACCTCAGTGGAATTTCTAGGGTTCCAGTGGTGTGGGGCATATTAAGATACTCCTTCTAAAGTGAAGGATAAGTTATTGTATCTGGCTCTTCAGACAACTAAAAAGGAGGCACTGTGCCTAGCGAGCCTCTTTGGATTTTGGAGGCAACATATTTCTCATTTGAGTGTGCTACTCTGGCCTATTTATCACGTGATTTAGAAAGCTGCTAGTTTTGAGTGGGGCCCAGAACAGGAGAAGGCTCTGCAACAGGTTCACACTGCTGTGCAAGCCACTGTGCCACTTGGGCCATATGATCTGGCTGATCCAATGGGGCTTGAAATGTCAGTGGCAGATAGAGATGCTGTTTGGATTCTCTGGCAGTCTGTTATTGATGTTGAATAAAAGCGGTGATAAAGGGCATCCTCGTCTGGTTCCCGTTCTTAAGGGAAATGCTTTCAGGCTTTCTCCACTTAGAGTGATGTTGGCTGTTGGCTTTGTATAGATGCCCTTTATTATGTTGAGGAATTTTCCTTCGATTCCTATTTTGGTGAGAGTTTTTATCATAAATGGGTGTTGGACTTTGTCAAATGCCTTTTCTGCATCAATTCATAAGATCATGTGGTTTTTGTCTTTTGTTTTATTTATATGGTGGATTACATTAATGGTTTTTCTAATACTGAACCAGCCTTGCATACCTGGTATAAATCCCACTTGGTCATGGTGGATTATTTTTTTGATGTTGTTGAATTCTATTGGCTAGAATTTTGTTGAGGATTTTTGCATCTATGTTCATGAGGGATATAGGTCTGTAATTTTCTTTTTTTGTGATGTCTTTACCTGGCTTTGGTATCAGGGAAATGGTGGCTTAATAGAATGAGTTAGGTAGTATTCCATCATTTTCTATGCCTTGAAATACCTTTAGTAGTAGTGGTGTTAACTCTTCTCTGAAAGTTTGGGAGAACTCTGCAGTGAAGCCATCTGGGCCAGGGCTTTTTTTTTCTTGGGAGTTTTTTGATTACCTTAACAATCTCTTTTTTTGTTATGGGTCTATTTAGTTGTTCTGCTTCTGATTGTGTTAGTTTAGGTAGTCAGTGCTTTTCCAGGAATTCATCCATTTCTTCTAGGTTTGCAAATTTGTTAGAGTACAGTTTTTTGTAATAATCTGATATGATTCTTTTAATTTCATTTGGGTCTGTTGTGATGTGTCCCATCTTGTTTCTTATTCGGGTTATTTGTTTCCTTTCCTGTATGTCTTTAGTCAGTCTGGCCAATGGTTTATCAATTTTGTAATTTTTTCAAAGAACCAGCTTTTGGCTTTGTTAATTCTTTCCATTGTTTTTCTGTTCTCTAATTCATTTAATTCAGCTCTAATTTTTATTATTTGTTTTCTTCTGGTGCATGATGGATTCTTTTGTTGCTCACTTTCTATTTGATCAAGTTGTAGGGACAGTTCTCTGATTTTGGCTCTTTCTTCTTTTTGTATGTGTGCATTTATCAATATAAATTGGCCTCCGAGCACTGCTTTTGCTGTGTCCCAGAGGTTTTGATAGGAAGTATTTTCATTCTCGTTGCAGTCTATGAATTTCTTTATTCCCTCCTTAATGTCTTCTATAACCCAGTCTTTTTTGAGCAGGATATTGTTCAGTTTCCAACTGTTTGATTTCTTTTCCCTAATTTTTCTGTTATTAATTTCCACTTTTATGGCCTTGTGGTCTGAGAAGATGCTTTGTAATATTTCGATGTTTTGGATTCTGCAAAGGTTTGTTTTATGACCTAATATGTGGTCTATTCTAGAGAATGTTCCATGTGCGCTAGAAAAAAAAGTATACTTTGCAGCAGTTGGGTGGAGAGTTCTGTATAAGTCAATGAGGTCAAGTCGGTTGATTGTAGTAATTAGGTCTTCCATGTCTCTATTGAGCTTCTTACTGGATGTCCTGTCCTCCGAAAGTGGTGTGTTGAAGTCTCCTACTATAATTGTGGAGGTGTCTATCTCACTTTTCAGTTCTGTTAAAATGTGTTTTATGTATCTTTGCAGCCCTGTCATTGGGTGCATAAATATTTAATATGGTTGTATCTTTCTGGTCAATTGTCCCTTTTATCATTATGTAGTGTTCTTCTTTATCCTTTGTGGTGGATTTAACTTTAAAGTCTATTTTGTCAGAAATTAATATTGCTACTCCTGCTCTTTTTTGCTTATTGTTTGCTTGATATATTTTTTTCCATCCTTTGAGTTTTAGTTTGTTTGTGTCTCTTAAGTCTAAGGTGTGTCTCTTGTAGGCAGCATATAGACCGATCGTGTTTCTTTATCCAGTCTGAGACTCTCTGTCTCTTTATTGGTGCGTTTAGTCCATTTACATTCAGCATAATTATAGATAAGTATGTGTTTATTGTTGTCATTTTGATGCCTTTTTATGTGTGTTGTGGACAATTTCATTTTTCCACTTACTTTTTTGTGCTGAGATGTTTTTCTTTGTAAATTGTGTGTTCCTCATTTTCATAGTATTTGACTTTATGTTTGCTGAGTCGTTCCGTTTTTCTTGGTTTTTATTTTGAGTTATGGAGTTGTTATACCTCTTTGTGGTTACCTTAATATTTACCCCTATTTTTCTAAGTAAAAACCTAACTTGTATTGTCCTATATCGCCTTGTATCCCTCTCCATATGGCAGTTCTATGCCACCTGTAT
The DNA here is from genome assembly GCF_030014295.1 of Loxodonta africana. Taxonomy (NCBI): domain Eukaryota; kingdom Metazoa; phylum Chordata; class Mammalia; order Proboscidea; family Elephantidae; genus Loxodonta; species Loxodonta africana. The sequence goes on from NC_087364.1 coordinate 32,299,099, forward strand.
TTAGTCCCTCTTTTTGATTATTGTGATCTTTTACATATCGACTTCAATGATTCCCTGTTTTGAGCATTTTTTTTAAATTAATCTTAATTTGTTTTTGTGATTTCCCTATTTGAGTTGATATCAGGCTGCTCTGTTCTGTGACCTTGTGTTGTGCTGGTATCTGATATTATTGGTTTCCTGACCAAACAATATCCTTTAGTATTTCTTGTAGCTTTAGTTTGGTTTTTGCAAATTCTCCAAGCTTGTGTTTATCTGTAAATATCTTAATTTCGCCTTCATATTTCAGAGAGAGTTTTGCTGGATAAATGATCCTTGGCTGGCAGTTTTTCTCCTTCAGTGCTCTGTATATGTCATCCCATTGCCTTCTTGCCTGCATGGTTTCTGCTGAGTAGTCTGAACTTATTCTTATTGATTCTCCCTTGAAGGAGATCTTTCTTTTCTCCCTGGCTGCTTTTAAAATTTTCTCTTTATCTTTGGTTTTGGCGAGTTTGATGATAATATGTCTTGGTGTTTTTCTTTTTGGATCAATCTTAAATGGGGTTCGATGAGCATCTTGGATAGATACCCTTTCGTCTTTCACGATCTCAGGGAAGTTTTCTGCCAGCAGATCTTCAACTATTCTCTCTGTGTTTTCTGTCCTCCCTCCCTGTTCTGGGACTCCAATCACATGCAAGTTATCCTTCTTGATAGAGTCCCACATGATTCTTAGGGTTTCTTCATTTTTTTTTAATTCTTTTATCTGATTTTTTTTCAGCTATGCTGGTGTTAATTCCCTGGTCCTCCAGATTTCCCAGTCTGCATCCTGATTGCTCGAGTCTGCTCCTCTGACTTCCTATTGCGTTGTCTAATTCTGTAATTTTATTGTTAATCTTTTGGATTTCTGAATGCTGTCTCTCTATGGATTCTTGCAACTTATTAATTTTTCCACTATGTTCTTGAATAATCTTTTTGAGTTCTTCAACTGCTTTATCAGTGTGTTCCTTGGCTTTTTCTGTAGATTGCCTTATTTCATTTCTGAGGTCATCCCTGATGTCTTGAAGCATTCTGTAAATTAGTTTTTTATATTCTGTATCTGGTAATTCCAGGATTGTATCTTCATTTAGGAAAGATTTTGATTCTTTAGTTTGGGGGGTTGTAGAAGCAGTCATGGTCTGCTTCTTTATGTGGTTTCATATCGACTGCTGTCTCCGAGCCATCACTAAGATATTGTAGTGATTTATTCTATATTTGCTCACTGAGTCTTATCTTGTTTTGTTTTCTTTCAATATACGTAGATGGGCTACTAGATTGCGCTGTCTTGATTGTTGTAGCCCTTGACTTACTTATGAGCTATTACCAGCTGGTTTGGGCTGTTACCAGATATATATGCCTGAGTCCATTCACTATTCTTGAGTAGAATCTGATTTTGGGTCATCAAGTGTGTGATGCACACTGTCACCTATCCACCTTGAGAAGTAGTGGTGATAGTTGTGTGCACCAGATTCTAGTAGCAGCTGGGGTTCACAGTCCATGGGGGGGCAGGATGCTGACAGGCTTCCCCCAAGTGTCAGTGAGGTAGGTGTGTCTCTATTCCTAAAGCACTTTGGTGGGTGGGCTCTGCAGCTGTACCTTAGGCCCCCAATGCAAGTACCTCTACAGATTGGTAGGTGTCACCCTCCTTAGACCCCTAAGGCAGGAGGCTAGGTGGTCTGGGAGGAGCTTCAGCCCTCAGTTCCCTGTTGTGGGTCAGTGAGGGCTCTGTTGAATACACAGAGATATCAGACCTGGGAAACTTGTCTTTCCAGTAAATCTGCTAAAACAAATGCAGTCAGATCCCTATCAGAAATGTCTTTGCATTATAATAGCCACCTTGTTCCCTGTAGGGTTCAAAGCCGGAGACTGTGGATCACATATGCTTGGCTGGAGCTGGTTCTGTGTTTTTAATCCAATTACGGAAGGATTTTTGGTCCCTGGGTTTTTTGTGGTTGCTTCTCTCAGGCCAGAAGAATGGGCTAGGAAAAGACCAAAAAAAAAAAAAAGGAAAAGAAAAACGGCGGAGGAGTTCTCCCTCTGGCTCAGGAAATTCCAATGTTAATGAAGCCACCTGGGAAGGGGAGGGGAGGGTTCAGAAAAACAGGAGAGAGTAGCACCCCGGAATATAGACAAAGTTATCTATCTTGCTTGGGATGACTCTTTTATCTGAGATTCCAGAGGGGCGCGTCGCCTGTGTGCGCTGGCTGGGTAGAGATTGCCCTCGAGGGTCAGGCCCACGTCCCATGCTTGCACTGTCTCAGAAGCCACGGTTAGTTCCTCCACTCCCAGTCCAAAGCCCAGCGTCAAGGTTCCCCGGCTTGGATGCTGCACCCCTGGCTCCAAAACCAATCTCTGCCTCCCGGCGACTTCTCCTCCCACCAGCCGCGTTGCCGCCCCGCCCGCACAGACTTGCTGGGCCCCCTCCCGAGGTCAGTTCAGGGGGGTAGTGCTGTCCCCCATGTTTGCGCAGTCACAGGATGCCGTGCTTAGCTCCCCTGCACCCAGTCCAAAACCCGGCGCCAAGGTTTCCTGACTGGTACGCTGGCTCCAGGCTCTGAAAACAGTCGCTGCTTCCCCGTAGTTGTTCGTTCTCCATCTCTGTCACTCAGGTCAACTCTTCAAATCTGTGTTTGTTGGTCAGGGTTCATAGATTGTCATGTATGTGATTGATTCACTTGTTTTTCCGAGTTTTTGTTGCAAGAGGGATCCGACGCAGCGTCTACCTAGTCAGCCATCTTGGCCCCCTCCGGCAGTCTGTTATTGATGAATAACAGCTCAGACCCTTAGGATTTTGGAGGAAAACCCTCTAATCCTCTGCAGATAACTACTCTCCTTTAGAGAAACAGCTTTTGGCTTATTACTGGGCCTTAGTAGAAACTGAATGCTTAACCATGGGACACTAAATCACCATGCGGCCTGAACTGCCTGTCATGAGCTGGTTGTTGTCTGACCCACAGAGTCAAAAACTTCAGCATGCACAGGAATAGCTGTTGTTCTTAGGTGCCATCGAGTTGGTTTTGACTCATAGCGACCTTATGCACAACAGAACGAAACACTGCCCGGTCCTGAGCCATCCTTATAATCGTTGCTATGCTTGAGCTCCTTGTTGCAGTCACTGTGTCGATCCACCTCGTTGAGGGTCTTCCTCTTTTCTGCAGATCCTGTACTCTGATGTCCTTCTCCAGGGACTGATCCCTCCCAACAATATGTCCAAAGTATGTAAGATGCAGCCTTGCTATCCTTGTTTCTAAGGAGCATTCCGGTTGTACTTCTTCCAAGACAGATTTGTTTGTTCTTTTGGCAGTCCACGGTATATACAATATTCTTTGCCAACACCACAATTCGAAGCTGTCAATTCTTCTTTGGTCTTCCTCATTCACTGTCCAGCTTTCACATGCATATGATGCGATTGAAAATACCATGGCTTGGGTCAGGTGCACCTTAGACTTCAAGGTGACATCTTTGCTCTTCAACACTTTAAAGAGGTCCTTTGCAGCAGATTTACCCAATGCAATGCGTCTTTTGATTTCTTGACTGCTGCTTCCATGGCTGTTGATTGAGGATCTAAATAAAATGAAATCTTTGACAACTTCAATCTTTTCTCCGTTTATCATGATGTTGCTCATTGGTCCAGTTGTGAGGATTTTTGTTTTCTTTATGTTGAGGTGCAATCCATACTGAAGGCTGTGGTCTTTGATCTACATTAGTAAGTGCTTCAAGTCCTCTTCACTTTCAGCAAGCAAGGTTGTGTCATCTGCATAACACAGGTTGTTAAGGAGTCTTCCTCCAATGCCCTGCTCTTCTTCATATAGTATCCACATAAAATGAATGCAAAACACCAAAATATTAACTGTGGTTATCACTGCCTGATAGGGTTATCGATAATTGAAGAAGTTTTTCTTTCACCTTGATGCTTTTTCTTAATTTTGTGAAACCGACATGTGCTTATTTTAATAAAAATGATATCAATAATTTTCTTAAAGAGAAGTCTTGAAAGATAAGCACAAGGCAATCATTTCATTCTATAGATGAGATTTTAGGAAAGATTGCATTTGACAGTTAGAAAAAAAAATCCAAGCTTCCTGTTTTGTAAAGAATACCATTCATGCTCAGTATATTTGAATACAAAACCACACCAAACCGATTCCAACTCATAGTGACCCTATAGGGCAGAGTAGAACTGCCCATAGGGTTTCCACAGAGCAGCTGGTGGATTTGAACTGTTGACCTGTTGGTTAGTAGCTGTGGTTCTTAACCACTGGGCTACCAGGGCTCCATATTTGAATAATTACTGCAAATTTTAAAGGTTGCTATCTGTCAGGTCTTCTTCTAGGCTGTGAACTCCTTAAAGGAGCTTCTGCTTATTTGGCATTTACTAGGTGCCAGACCCTTTACATCTGATTTGTCATTAAACCTTCATCACAGACTGTGAGATAGGTAGTGAGGCCCAAAGTCTGGCATTTATACAAGGGTGCACATTAGGGAACCCCTTGAGTTTATTTAACATAAAGCCCAAGGTTCATAGTTGAAACTGTGAGACAAAGAACTCCATTTGGCCTTTGTCTCCAGCTCCTGAAAATAAACATAGAAATTTGCCAGCAGTCAAGGACCCTTTGTTTTCTAAAATAAATAGCCAGGCAACATGCAAACTTGTACAAAGAGGGAGATGATGCAATCAATCATGCATATCATGATTAATAATCATGCATATCTCCCATAACCAGGATTCATGGGTCCAGAAATCAAAGGGAGTGGCACAACTCTATTACTCCTAGTGACCTGTCCCTACAACTTTGTTAACTTAGAGGTTTAGAGGAACCCTCTGGCCTGGAGATGCATCACTGATTCCACTGAACTGGTAATTAAGAATGCTGCTTGGGGATACAAGATAAACATACAAAAATCAGTTGGATTCCTGCACCTATAAAAAGAACATCGAAGAGGAAATCACCAAATCAATGCCATTTTTTACAGTAGCCCCCACAAAGATAAAATACTTAGGAATAAATCTTACCAGAGATGTAAAAGACTTATATAGAGAAGACTACAGTACACTTCTGCAAGAAACCAAAAGAGACTTACAGAAGTGGAAGAACATACCTTGCTCCTGGATAGGAAGACTCAACATTGTAAACGTGTCTATTCTACCAAAAGTGATCTATAGATACAATTCCAATCCAAATCCCAAGTACATTCTTTAATAAGATGGAGAAACAAATCAACAACTTCATATGGAAGGGAAAGAGGCCCCAGATAAATAAGGCACTGAAAAAGAAGAACAAAGTAGGAGGCCTTACTTTACCTGATTTTAGAACCTATTATACCGCCACAGCAGTCAAAACAGCCTGGTACTGGTAAAACAACAGATACATGGACCAATGGAACAGAATTGAGAATCCAGACATAAATCCATCCACATATGAGCAGTTGATATTTGACAAAGGCCCCAAAACAGTTAAATGGGGAAAAGACAGTCTTTTTAAAAAATGATGCTGGCATAACTAGATATCCATGTGCAAAAAAAATGAAACAAGACCCATACCTCACTCCATGCACAAAAACTAACTCAAAATGGATCAGAGACTTAAATATAAAATCTAAAACGATAAAGATCATGGAAGAAAAAATAGGGACAATGTTAGGAGCCCTAATACATGTCATAAACAGTATATAAAACATTACAAAGAATGTAGAAGAAACACTAAATAACTGGAGCTCCTAAAAATCAAACACCTATGCTCATCCAAAGACTTCACCAAAAGAGTAAAAAGACTGCCTACAGACTGGGAAAAAGGTTTTAGCTATGACATGTGTGAGCAGCGCCTGACCTTTAAAATCTACATGATACTGCAAAAACTCAACTGCAAAAAGACAAATAACCCAATTAAAAAATGGGCAGAAGATATGAATAGACACTTCACTAAAGAAGACATTCAGGTAGCTAACAGATACATGAGGAAATGTTTACAATCATTAGCCATTAGAGAAATGCAGATCAAAACTATAATGAGATTTCATCTCACTCCAACAAGGCTGGCATTAGTCCAAAAAACACAAAATAATAAATGTTGGAGAGGCTGTGGAGAGATTGGAACACTTCTACACTGCTGGTGGGAATGTCAAATGGTACAACCACTTTGGACATCGATTTGGCACTTCCTTAAAAAGCTAGAAATAGAACTACCATACGATCCAGCAATCCCACTCCTTGGAATATATCCTAGAGAAGTAAGAGCCTTTACACGAACAGATATATGCACACACATGTTTATTAAAGCACTGTTTACAATAGCAAAAATGGAACCAACCAAGGTGCCCATCAACGGATGAATGGATAAATAAATTATGGTATATTCACACAATGGAATACTACGCACCGATAAAGAAAAGTGAGGAATCTGTGAAACATTTCATAACATGGAGGAACCTGGAAGGCATCAAGTTGAGTGACATTAGTCAGTTGCAAAAGGACAAGTATTATATAAGACCACTATTACAAGAACTTGAGAAATAGTTTAAACTGAAAAGAAAACATTCTTTTGTGGTTACAAGAGAGGGGAGGGAGGGAGGGTGGGAAAGGGGCATTCACTAACTAGATAGTAGATAAGAACTACTTTAGGTGAAGGGAAAGACAGCACACAATACAGGGGAGGTCAGCACAATTGGACTAAACCAAAAGCAAAGAAATTTCCTGAATAAACTGAATGGTTCAAAGGCCAGTGTAGCAGGGGCAGGGGCCTGGGGACCATGGTTTCAGGGGGCATCTAAGTCAATTGGCATAATAAAATCTATTAAGAAAACATTCTGCATCCCACTTTGAAGAGTGGCGTCTGGGGTCTTAAACACTAGCAAGTAGCCATCTAAGCCTGGATCAAAGGAGAATGAAGAACACCAAGGACACAAGGCGATTATGAGCCCAAGAGACAGAAAGGGCCACATGAACCAGAGACTACATCATCCTGAGACCAGAAGAACTAGATGGTGCCCAGCTACAACCAAGGACTGCCCTGAGAGGGAGCACAACAGAGAACCCCTGAGGGAGCAGGAGAGCAGTGGGATGCAGACCCCAAATTCTCATAAGATCAGACTTAATGGTTTGACTGAGACTAGAAAGGCCCTGGTGGTCATGGCCCCCAGACCTTCTGTTGCCCCAGGACGGGAACCATTCCCGAAGCCAGCTCTTCAGACATGGATTGGACTGGACAATGTGTTGGAGAGGGATGCTAGTGAGGAATGAGCTTCTTGGATCAGGTGGACACTTGAGACTATGTTGGCATCACCTGCCTGGAAGGGAAATGAGAGGGTGGAGGGGATTAGAAGCTGGCGAAATAGACATGAAAAGAAAGAGTGGAGGGAAAGAGCGGGCTGTCTCATTAGGGGGAGAGTAATTGGGAGGGTGTAGCAAGGTGTATACGGGTTTTTGTGTGAGAGACTGACTTGATTTGTAATCTTTCACTTAAAGCACAATAAAAATTATATATAAAAAAAAAAGAATGTCACTTGGCCGCTTTGGGCTCCTCATGCCTCTGGATCAGTGGGCAAAGAAAGGAGTTACCATATTGGCAGGTGTGATTGATCATGATTACCAAGAAGAAATAGGACTGATGTTACATAATGGAGGTAAAGATGACTATGTCTGGAATGCAGGAGATCCCTTAGAGTGTCTCTTAGCTCATCCATGCCCTGTGATTAAATAGTTCTCAAGTCTGGTTAGTCTTAAAGATGTTGATGACTATGATTCCAGTAGTAAAGAGGGCACTACTAATCCATGGTGTGAGGTGGCAATACAGATATGCAAAATATCACCACCAATAGATTAGGTATTGGTGAAAGATGAGGCTTTTGGTGATTGCAAGTATGATACCTTTCTACAATTTTGTCACAATGAGAAGTACAAGGAAACTCGTACGATAGTCCTACTTTTGCTAGACATTCTGGTGAAGGAGATGAATTCAGGGCTTCTGAGTCAAAGCTCAAGCACCGCATAAATGACCTCAAAGTTTCTGCTTGTGGCTTTAAAGAAAGTCTATTTATTGTAGTAACAGGACAGATATTGCCAAAAACCAAAGCCAGAATCTTACTGTAAGTTGGCTAAATTACAATACGAACTCACTGCCAAGCTCAAGAGGTGTCTGAAGTTAAAGTGAGGGCATTGATTGGGAAGAAATGGGATCTTAAATCCTGGGATGAGGACATATGGGCAGGTAATCAGGAAGCTGGAGACACTGAGACCCTAAATTTCATTGAATCACTCCTTCCCACAGAATCATTAGCCCCTCCACTCCTATCTAATGAGATTAACCCAGCTGCATCAAAAGCACCATTGTCTAAGTCATTGTCTGGGATATCACCGGAGTCAGATGCTTTACAAGGCAATGCTGAATGATCTCTAAACATTTCCCCACTGATTTTGGCTTCTAGATCTATAACTAGACTTAAGTCCCAGTGAGCCTCAAGGTGAAGTACAAAGTATAACCCAGGAGGAAGTACACTACACTCTGAAAGAACTGCTTGACTTTTTGAATGTGTACAAACAGAAACCTGGGGAATATGTGTAGGAATGGTTATTAAGGGTGTGCGATACTGGTGTAAGGAACATAAAGATGGATCAGTCTGAGTTTATTGATATGGGCTCACTAACCACTGATTCTTCATTCAGTGTTTCAGCTCAAGAAGTTGGGAAACGATCTAGTTTATTTGGTTGGGTTGCTGAAGTGTGGATTATGTGGTGGCCTACACTAAATCATGGTGAAGTACACGACTTACCTGTGTATACTGGAGAAGAAGGCATCCAAAAGCTTAGGGAAATTGGCAATGCTAGAGTAGATTTATCAGGTTACACCCACATACCTACCCATGGAGTGCCCAGAGTACGCACCTTTGACCACAACTGTGAGGAACAAATTTGTGAAGGGTGCTCCAGCATCCTTGAAGACTGCTGTGATTGCTATTTTACGCAAGTCAGATTTGACAGTAGGAACTGCCCTAACCAAATTAAGGGCACCTAACTATGATGGGTATAACTATGATGCCACTGATTGGACCCTGTGGTGGTAGGGGTCAAGTGGCAGTACTCGATTTACAAAGACAGGTTAGGCGTGGTTACCATAATGGACATCAGAGTCAAAGCAGTAATCAAAATAGCTGACTTGTATGGACTTACATCATTGGCTACTTAGTCATGGTGTTCCTAGGAGTGAAATAGATAGGAAACCTACTAAATATTTGATCTGTACAAAAGGATGAATTCTAGTTCAAGTGAACAACGGTCTAACTAGAATTGCCAGAATACAGAGTCACTGTCCCTCAATCAATTCCAGACTTGAGTGAGTTTATAGACCTACATTCTCTTGAATGAAGGGGAGGGAGGGTCCCCTTGAGGAAGGACTCAAACAAACTGCTAAAAACTTACATTGTTAATCTTTCTCCCAGCCTTCCCCATAGGGACCTACAGCCTTTTACAAGAGTGACTGTTCATTGGGGAAAAAGAAATAATCAGACTTTTTGGGAATTACTGGATTCTGGCTCTTAACTGACACTAATTCCAAGAGTTTCAAAACATCACTGTGGCCCACTGGTCAGAGTGAGGGCATATGGAGGTCAGGTTATTAAAGGAGTCTTAGCCCATGTCCATCTCACAGTAGTTCCAGTGGGTCCCCAAACCCATCCTGTAGTGATTTTCCCAGTTCCAGAATGCATAATTGGTATAGATACACTCAGTAACTGACAGAATCCAGTTGGATTGAATCCCTGACAAATGGAGTAAGGGCTATTACGGTAAGAAAAGTCCAGTGGAAGCCATTAGAACTATCCCTAGCTAGAGAAATAGTAAACCAAAAGCAATACCACATTCCTGGAGAGATTGCAGAGATTACGACCACCATCAAAGATTTGAAGGATGCAGGGGTAGTGATTCCCACCATACCCTCATTCAACTTGCCTATTTGGCCTGTGCAAAAAACAGATGGATCTTGGAAATGACAGTGAATTATCAAAAACTTAACCAGGAGGTGACTCCAATTGCAGCTGCTGTTCCAGATGTAGTTTCATTTTTGAACAATTTAATATATCTCCTCATACCTGGTATGCACCTATTGATCTGGTGTCTTAGTCTTCTAGTGCTGCTGTCACAGAAATATCACAAGTGGATGGCTTCAACAAAGACAAGTCTATTTTCTCACAGTCCAGCAGGCTAGAAGTCCGAATTCAGAGCACTGTCTCCAACAGAAGGCTTTCTCCCTCTGTTGGCTCTGAAGGAAAGTCCTTATTATCAGTCTTACCCTGGTCTGGGAGCATCTCAGCACAGGAACCTCAGGTCCAAAGGATGTGCTGTGCTTCCAGTGCTGCTTTCTTGATGGTAAGATGTCCCCAACTCTCTGCTTGCTTCCTTTTCCTTTTTATCTCTTGAGAGATAAAAGGTGGTTTAGGCCACATCCCAGGGAAACTCCCTTTACGTTGGATCAGGGGTATGACCTGGGTAAGGGTGGTGTTACAACCCCACCCTAATCCTCTTTAACATAAAATTACAATCACAAAATGCAGGACAACCACACAATACTGGGAATCGTGGCCTAACCAAGTCGAGACACATATTTGGGGGGGACACAATTCAACCCATGATATCCGGCTAATGCCTTTTTCTCCATACTTGATTTGAAGGACCATCAGAAGCCGTTTGCCTTCACCTGGCAAAGCCAGCAATACACCTTCAGTTGCCTACCTTAGGGCTACCTCAACTCTCCAGCCCTATGTCATAATTTAGTCTGCAGGAAACTTGACCACATTTCCCTTCCACAAGACGTCACACTAGTTCATTACATTGATGACATTATGCTGATTGGACGTAGTAAGGAAGAGATGTCAATGACTCTGGACTTATTGTAGAAACATTTGTGTGCTGTGCTAGAGGGTGGGAAATTAATTCCACAAAAATTCTGGCACCTTACACCTCAGTGAAATTTCTAAGGTTCCAGCGGTGTGGGGCATGTTGAGAGCTTCCTTCTAAAGTGAAGGATAAGTTTTTGTATCTGGCTCCTCCCACAACTAAAAAAGAGGCAAAACGCCTAGTGGATCTCTTTGGATTTTGGAAGCAACATATTTCTCATTTGGGTGTGCTACTCTGGCCTATTTATCAAGTGACTTGAAAAGCTGCTAGTTTTGAGTGGGGCCCAGAATAAAAGAAGGCTCTGCAACAGGTCCATGTTGCTGTGCAAGCTGCTCTGCCACTTGGGCCATATAATCCAGCTGATCCCATGGTGCTTGAAGTGTCAGTGGCAGATAGAGATGCTGTTTGGAATCTTTGGCAGGCCTCTCTTAGTGAATCGCAGCACAGAACCTTAGACTTTTGGAGCAAAGCATTGTCATCCTCTGCAGATAACTACTCTCCCTTTGAGAAACAGCTTTTGGCTTGTTACGGGGCCTTAGTAGAGACTTATCGCTTAACCATGGGACAACAAGTCACCATGCAGCCTGAGCTGCCCATCATGAAGTGGGTATTGTCTGACTCACAGTCAAAAAGTTGGACAAGCACAGCAGGACGCCATCATTAAATGGAAGTGATATATATGAGATCAGGCCTGAGCATGACCTGAAGGCAAAAATGTTGCATGAGGAAGTGGCAAATGCCCATGGTCTCCACTCCTGTCACATTACCTTCCATTTCCAAGTCTGCAACTATAGCCTCATGGGGAGTTCTTTATGATCAGTTGACTGAAGAAGAGAAAACTCCTGCCTGGTTTGCAGATGGTTCTGTGTGATATGCAGGCACCGCTCATAAGAGGACAGCGGCAGCACTACTGCTCTTTCCTGGGTCCTCCCTGAAGCCCAGTGGTGAAGAGAAATCCTCCCAAAGGGAAAACTTCAAGCAGTGCACCTGGTTCCTCACTTTGCTTGGAAGGATAAATGGTCAGATGTGTGATTGCATACTGATTCACAGGCTATAGCCAATGGTTTGGCTGGTCAGGTATTTGGAAGGAACATGATTGGAAAATTGGAGACAAGGATTTATGGGGAAGAGGTATTTGGATAGATCTCTCTGAACGAGCCAAAGAAGTGAAAATCTTTGTGTCTCTTGTGAATGCTTACCAAAGAGTGACCTCAGCAGAGGAGGATTTTAACTATCAAGCGGGTAGGATGATGCATTCTGTGGAAACCACTCATCCTCTTTCCCTAGTTACTCCCGACATTGCTCAATGGGCTTATGAACAAAGTGGCCATGGGCAGAGACGGAGGTTATGCATGGGCCCAGCAACATGAACTTCCACTCACCAAGACCAACTTGCTACAACCAGCAGCAGAGACCAACACTGTGTTCCCAATATGGCACCATCTCTTGACGTTATCAGCCAGCAACCTGGTGGCCAGTTCATTACACTGACCACTTACATCATGCAAAAGGCACCATTTTGTCCTTACTGGAATAGGTACCTACTCTGCATATTGATTTGCCTTCTCTGCACGCAGTGCTGCTGTCAAAACTACCATCAGTGGAATTAAAGAATGCCTTATCCACCATCATGGTATCCCACACGGCATTGTCTCAGATCAAGGTAGTCACTTCACAGAAAATGAAGTGTGGCAGTGGGCCCATGCTCATGAAATTCATTGATCTTACAGTGTTCCCCATTGTCTTAGGCTGGGTTCTCTAGAGAAGCAAAACCAGTAAAGCATATAAATATATAGAGAGAGATTTATATCAAGGAAACAGCTCACGCAATTGTAGGGGTTGGAACGTCCCAAGTCCTTGGGTCTGGATAGAGTCCTTTCCCAATTCACAGAGCTGCAGAGCTGATGAACCCAAGACAAGTAGGTTGGAGAGCCGGGCTACCGCTTACAGACTGTGATGGTCGAGGAATCCCCAAGGTTGGCAGGCAGGACCACAAGGTTTCTCTTGAGTCGCATAGCTGTAGGGGCTGGTGAACCCAAGATAGGCAGGTCGGGAAGCAGGACTCTTACTTGGAGGCCATGTAGATTGGCGAATCCCAAGATGGACAGGTAAGCTGCTAGCTCAAGTACCAAGAACCAGAGGTCAGACAAGAGACAGCTGCTGGATCCAGAACAAGCCAATAATTTTTGCAAGATGAGCAGGAAATAAGTAGGTGGCAGAAGGAGGAGAGATGAAGGCTGAAGGGGTGGTGAGCTGCCACAGGCCCTGCCCCCAGCAGTACCACTCAGCAGCTTCCATCATAGGAGTGATCACATATCAAATTTCAACAGGGAAGTGACCACAACATTATACAACTGCCAAAACACTAAGAATCATGGCCCAGCCACGTTGACACACATTCTCAACCATCACACCCATAATCCTGAAGTAGCTGGCTTAATAGAATGATGGAATGGCCTCCTAAAGATGCAATAGTGGCACCAGCTAGGTGGCAATACCTAGCAGTGTTGGGGCAATGTTCTCCAGGAGACTGTATATGCTCTAAACCAGCGTCCAATATATGGTGGTGTATCTCCCACAGCCAGCATTCATGGGTCCAGGAATTAAGGAGTGGAAATGGGAGTGGCACCACTCACTATTACCCTTACTGACCCACTTGCAAGATTTTTGCTTCCTGTCCCTTCGACCTTATGCTTTGCAGGTCTAGAGGTCTTAGTTTAAAAGGGAAGAATGCTCTCACCTGGAGACATATCACTGATTCCATTGAACTGGAAGCTAAGAATGCCACCTGGCCTCTTTGGGCTCCTTATCCCTCTGGATCAACAGGCAAAGAAAGTAGTTACCTTCTTTGGTGTGATTGATCCTGACTGCCAAGAGGAAATCAGATTAATATTATATAATAGGTGTAAAGGAGAGCATGTCTGGAATGCAGGAGATCCCTTAGGGCGTCTCTTAGTACTACCATGTCCTGTGATTAAAGTCAATGGAAAACTACAGCAACCCAATTCCTACATGACCACTAATGGCCCAGACCCTTCAGGAATGAAGGTTTGGGTCACCCCACCAGGCAAAGAACCATGACCAGCTGAGGTGCTTGCTGAGGACAAAGGGAATACGGAATGGTGGTGGAAAAAGGTAGTTCCAAATACCAGTTACAGCCCTGTGACCAGTTGCACAAACTAGGACTGCAATCGTTATGAGTATTTCCACTTTGTACATGTGCGTCAAATACTTTTGTTTTCTTCACTTATAAGATGTAAACAGTGCTACTGAATTTTTGATTGTATGTGTGCTCGTTGTATCATGTTAGGCCAAAGTATGACTTTATAATTGTCTTTATTCAGAGATTACGTATGGTTTAAGGAGATGTGTACAGGTGCCAAGTTGACAAGGGATGGACTATGATGGTTAAGATTGTGTGTCAACTTGGCTGGGCCATGATTCTCAGTCTTTTGCCAGTCATATAACGTTGTAATCATGTCCCTGTTGAGATTTGATATGTGATCACCCCCATGATGGGATCTGCTGTGACTAGCCAATCAGTTGAAGGGGAGTTTCCTTGTGCGTGTGGCCTTCATTGAGTGTGTGCAGATGTTTACCCAGGGCTGGGGGCTTTTGCTTTTTCTGGATTCTGCAGCTGGCTCCTGTTCATCTGACCTCAGTTCTGGGACTTGAGCTAACAGCTTACCCATGTTCTTGCCTGTCAATCTTGGGTACCAACCCCTGCGGCTATGTGAATCAAGAAAAGCCTTTTTCATGACCCACGGATCTGGGACGTTTCAGCCTCTACAATCATGTGAGCAATTTCCTTGATATAAATCTCTTTCTCATCCTCTCTCTCTATATACATATATATTTATATGCTTTACTGGTTTTGTGTCTCTAGACAACCCAGCATAAGACAACTACTAATCAACCAGATCGTTCAGGAATGAAGGTTTGGGTCACCCCACCGAAGAACCATGGCCAGCTGAGGTGCTTGCTGAAGGTAAAGGGGATATGCAATGGGTGACGGAAGAAGGTAGTTCTAAAAACCAATGAATACTGCAATCTTTATGAATATTTCTTGCTTGTATTTGTATATCAAATATTTTTTGTTCTCTTATAAAATTTAAGCTATAAACAGGGCTAGTGCATTTTTGGTTGTATGCGTGTTACTTGTCTTATGTTAGGCACAAGTATGACTTTATAATTGTCTTTATTTGGAGATTATGTATGGTTTAAGGAGATGTGTACAAATGTCCAGTTGACAAGTGGTTGACTGTGATGGTTAAGGTTGTGTGTCAACTTTGCTGGGCCAGAAATTTCAGCAGTTTGGCCGTTATGATACAGTTTAGCACTTATGTAATGATGTTATCACCTCCATGAAGAGATCTGCTATGAGTAGCCAACCATCTGAAAGACAGTTTCCTTGGGAGTGTGGTCTGCGTCCAATATATATGGACTTTCTGGCAAAGCTTGTTTGCTCACTCTGTACCCTGCATCTGGTTCGTCAGCCTCTGACCTCTGGTTCTTGGGACTTGAACCAGCAGCTTGCCAATATTTGGATTCATCCTGTTGGCCTGCAGCCTGCATGCAGTCTTACCTGCCAATCTTGGGTTTGTCAGTCCCTGCAGCTGTGTGAGTCAGGAGAAGCTCCCAGTAATGCCTGACCCACATACCTGGGACTTGCCATCTTCTACAAACTGCGTGAGCTATTTCCTTGAGATAAATCTCTCTCTCTGATTTTGCTTCTGTAGAGAACCCAGACTAAGATAATAAGTATTTGTTGAATAAATGCCTAAAGTTCAGTGCTTTCCTGTCTTATGATGTGCTATTCCTTCTAAGCAATTTTCCCCTAGTGATTCAGCTTAGTTTCTTTGAGGCTGGTGCAGGGCCTGGCACAAATTCTGGACTTCATAGCCATTTTAGAGGTTAATACAATTACCTGATTGCAAGAACTAACTGAAAACAGAACAAAGCTATGTTATTGCTTAATGGGGACCAAGTTTCTGTTTGGGCTGATGAAAAAGTTTTGAAGATAGGTAGTGTTAATGTCGCACAACATTGTGAATATAATTAAGGCCACTGAATTGTACATATAAAATGGTTAAAATAACAAATTTTGTGTTATATATATTTTACCACAATAAAATTAAAAATTTCAGTGTGGGACTATTTAGTGCCAAGGAGGAGGGCATATCTGTTCATGAAAAATTAAACAATTAAGGCCATTTTCATAAGCCCATGAAGTTATTCACAAGTATTCTCTTCCTGGCTGAAACACTGAGCCTGAAGAAAAATGATTAGTGAGGAAAAGAATATCTGATCCTCTTTTCAGATGAGTTCAATTCTCTTCTGCCAGAAACAAGTCACCGTTGACAGGGACACTTGCGCCCTGAAGATAGAAAATGTCATGCTAATTTTACCACCCAATTTTATTTATGTTTCAGGTCACTTTGCTGTTGCCAAGTTTTCCATTTGCTCAAAAGGGGCATTATAATAAAAGCTGGTGATATATTTAAGCTTTATAGAACCCTCTTAGACTGTCAAGTAGTTCTGATTTTCCCCAGAGGACCATGATATTCATGGAGGCACACTGAGTTTGGTGCTACAATAATCACAACACTGTTGTTGTTGCTGTATGACATTGAGTCAGTTTGGACTCATAACAACCCTAAAGGACAGAGTAGAACTGCCCCATATGGTTTCCTAGACTATAATCTTTACAGGAGCAGATTGGGCCTTTTTTCTTGCAGAGTTGCTGGGTAGGTTTGAACCACTGGCCTTTGGGTTAGCAGCCAAGTGCTTCACCATTGTGCCACCAGGGTTACTTCAACAATCACAATAGCTTCTATTTATTGAAACTTTATTATTTGCCATACAAGGGGCTAAACATTATATTGTCTCACTTCATGTCACAATTTCCCATTTTATAGGTGAAGAAACTGAGGTTCAGATGATTTAGGAACCTTGCAGAATGTCAGAACACCAATATGTGGCAAATTAGGACTTGAATTAGGACTCGTAACTCCTCGTTTATGACTATCTCCCCTATGAGTCAGAATCAACTCGATGGCAGTGGGTTTGGTTCTTTGGTTCCCCAAAAGGAGAGGGATTTGTAATTCAGCTGAGTTCTGAAATGGTGGGGGATGTGGATTATAAGGAGTCCTTGGGTGGTGCAAATGTTTAAGCACTTGAATAGTAACCAGGAGTCGGTGGTACAAAACTACCCAGAGGTGCCTTGGAAGGAAGGCCTATGGAGCAGTTCTACTCAGCACACATGGGTTTGCCATGAGACTGACTCCACGGCAGCTCGTTTGGTTTTCAGTGTGTGTAGATGATGAATCAGAGCATGCACAGTTTTTAGAAGACCGCAAAGTCCTGTGAAACCCCACTTATTGCCCAGATTTAGTGTATTGGTCTCTTTAGTATATTAAGTCTCTGAAGCTGATTAGGAGAGTTTGGCCCTCTCCCATTGTGCCAGCTGCTGATCCCTATGTGGACTTACAGATAGTAGCTACATTTCTGTCCTGGGTTGTACTAATGGTTAAGCCCTTGATTACAAGACAAAAGGCTGGCAGTTCGAACCCACCCAGAGGCACCTTGGAAAACAGGCCTAGTGATCTGCTTCCAAAAGGTCACAGCCATGAAACCCTATGGAGCAGTTCTAGTCTGCACACATGGGATTGCCATGGGTCTGAATCAACTAACAACAACTCTACCCAGGGCTGGCATGTCAGATCTTCCTGGTCTTACCTGTCTCTTATTCCAGCTGCTGCTGCACACATGCTCCAACTGACTTCACAGCAGTATTAGGTGCTTTGTTTGCCTCATGAGCAAACTGGTCATTCACCTCCCTGCTTGGGGAATTGCTGTCGAGGTCTCCATAAGACCCACCTGGTGCTCACACGTATGCAATTTGGGGGAGCAACATGGAAGTAGGGTGAATCTTTGACCAATGGGAAGCAAGAACTGATGGGTAAATTCTCCACCTCCCCCAGCTCCTGATAGGCAGAATTCAGATGCAGTTCACATAGTTTCCCCATGAGGACAGGGACTGACCCTATAGCTTTTCTTATAATACCTGGGGCTTAACGGCTGTTGAATAAATAAATATTTTTTCAGTGAATGTGTGCCCCACACCTAGCAATCATTTGCACACTGTAGTAGCAGGCAGCTCGGTAACTGGCATCCTTAAATTAGTTTGACTTTCTCTCCTTTCCTTCTCCCCTACTCCTGTTGCCTTGAATTGTATTCCCTACAAAGTTAAAGCACATGAGCCCTCCATCTTGGGCGCTACTTTTGAGGAACCCAAGCTAAGACAGGTGGGGGAGCTCTAAATAATCTTACATTCATTCAAAAGCTTCCGAGACGGCCAGCACATCTGTGTCCAAGGCATTTGGATTTTTTGAGTCATAGGTAATATATAATGAGGTGGGGTGAAAACCTGTGACTAGAAAGCATACTGTAGAGTTACTTCCATCTTAAGGAGCCTGGGTGGCACAAGCAGTTCGCAACTGGCTGCCAACTTGGCAGTTCAAACCTGCTCAGCAACTCTGCAGAAGAAAATGCCTGGTGAACTGCTTCCATAAAGATTATAGCCAAGAAAACCCTATGGGGCTGTTCTGCTTTATAGCACATGGGGTTGCCGTGAGTCAGGTGTAAGTAGATGGCAGCTAACAACAACAACACCTACATCTCCCTTCAAATAACTTTCCATTTAATTTCCACAGATCATTTCCTTCTCACTAAGTAACTAAGAAGCATAAGACACTTATATACCAAAGGTTAGCCCAGTCCACTCATTATCTTCTCCTGGTACTTTTTTCTACTTTCAAAAAGATATGTGACATCTTCATGCTTGATTGAAAACTGATTTCTGGCCCCAAGGTGAACCCAGGAGCTGCTTCCCTCTCTTTGCACAGATTCAAAACACTTGAGTGAAACTTAAAAACTTTGCAATGGCAACTGCAATCTTCATCTGTCATTTTGTTGTACTGTGGTTGCTTGCATGTTGCTGCGATGCTGGAGGATATGCGGCTGGTATTTCATATACCAGCAGGGTGACCTGTTTTGGGTAGGTTTCAGAGAAGCTTCCAGACTAAGACAGACTGGGAAAAGGACCTGGTGATCTACTTCTGAAAAAATTGGCCAGCGAAAACCTTATGAATAGTGGCAGAACATTGTCTGATATAGTGCCAGAAGATGAACTTCTCAGGACCAAAAACCAAAACCAAATCCACTGCTGTCAAATCGGTTCTGACTCATAGCAGCCCTATAGGACAGAATAGAACTGCCCCATAGAGTTTCCAAGGAGCGCCTGGTGGATTTGAACTGCCGACATTTTGGTTAGCAGCCGTAGCACTTAACCACTATGCCACCAGGGTGAGACACTCAAAATACAACTGGGGAAGAGCTGCCTCCTCAAATTAGACTCGACCTTAATGACACAGATGGTGTAAATCTTTCAGGACCTTTATTTGCTGATGTGCTTCAACTCAAAATGAGAAGAAATAGCTTCAAACATCCAGTAATAATTGGAACACGGAATGAACAAATATGAATCAAGGAAAATTGAAAGTTGTCAAAAATAAAATAGAATGCTTGAAGATCGATATCTTAGGCATTAGTTAGCTGAAATGAACTGGTATTGGCCTTTTGGAATCAATCATATGGTCTGCTATGCTGGGAATGACAAATTAAAGAGGAACAGCGTCTCGATCATCCTCAAAAAGAACATTTCAAGATCTATCCTGAAGTACAACGCTGTCAGTGATAGGATAATATCCATACACCTACAAGGAAGACGAGTTAATATGACTATTATTCAAATTTATGCACCAACCACTAATGCCAACGATGAAGAAATTTAAGATTTTATCAACTTCTGCAGTCTGAAATTGATCACACCTGCAATCAAGATGCATTGATAATTGCTGGTGATTGCAATGCAAAAGTTGGAAACAAAGAAGGATCAGTAGTTGGAAAATGTGACATTGGTGATAGAAACAACACGAGAGACTGTGTGGCAAAATTTTACAAGACCAAGAACTTACTCATTGCAAATACCTTTTTTCAATAACACAATGCAATTACACACATGGACCTTGCCAGATGGAGTACACAAGAATCAAATTGACTATATCTGTGGAAGGAGATGTTGGAGAAAACTCAGTATCACCAGTTAGAACAAGGCCAGGGGCCAACTGCCGAACAGATCATCAATTGCGCATATGTAAGTTCAAGTTGAAGCTGATGAAAATTAAAACAAGTTCCACTAGAGCCAAAGTGTGATCTTGAGTGTATCCCACCTGAATTTAGAGACCATCTCAAAAATATATTTGATGCATTACACACTAATGACCAAACACCAGATGAGTTGTGGGATGATATCAAGGCCATCATACACGAAGAAAGTAGAGGTCATTAAAAAGACAGGAAAGAAAGAAAAGACCAAAATGGGTATCAAAAGAAACTCTGAAACCTGTTCTTGAACACAGAGTTGCTAAAGCAAAAGGAAGAAATGATAAAGTGAAAGCCATGCTGTCCTGGGACTCTGGGATAATCTGGGCAGTTCCATAGAAGAGGAAGGTTGGAGAGGTAGGAGGGGCAGCCCTTGTCCTGAGCTGGAGACCTTGTATCAGGGCAGAGGGAAGGAGGGATGAAGTTGGTGAGGCCTCCTTCTCAGATCCAAGGGATCTCTCTGCTGCTGAAGGGAGGGAGAGGCGAAGATATGAATAAAGATGTAATTAATCTAAAAATTAAATTAAGTTAAAAATAAACCCATCATAAAAAATGCACAGGCCAGGTGAGAGTGGTGGTATCTTCCATGTATGGCTTACCTCCCCAATTTCTCCAGAATAGAAATAGCAGAGAAATAAATTAAGGAATCCAGAGACCACCACAAGTTAAGTAGGCATAATTACCCTCTCCCACACCAATCACAAGGTTAGGAAGCTGAAGTCATTTTGCACCACCCATACCCCAGAGAGCAGAGGAACAATAGTGCCAAAAAGGGAAGGAAGGAAGCCAGGAGAACATATAGCTGGGTTGGGGTGGGATGAAGTCACTGCTGTGCAAGTAGCTGGTAAGTAGATCAATGCAAAGAAAGGCCAAGCAGCAGGGATAGGAATGGAAGGGGTTGAGGCTTTTAGATGAAAAAAAAAAAAAGGCTCTCCTAAAACAGAATGCTCACTGTCCCTGCCACTGGGGAGTGGAGTAGCCCAATCAGCACCCTGGGAGCTAGAGGAGCCATTAGGCCCTGGAATCCCCTTCCCACTCCCATCCACACATCAGCCCCTCTTCTACCTGGGAGGACTATGGGGAGGTGATGGCACAGATTCTTGAGGAAGGGGACAAATACCCCTTTCACACAGCTTGTGAAAGAAAATGTCCAGCTCTGGGGATGGAACGAGAACAGAGGGTTCAGTGTGGAGGGAGTTCAGAGCCCCACAGCCTCACCTCTGCAGCACCAGAGCAACACCAGTCCCACCTGCTCAGGGCTGTTCCTTGCCCAGTCAACAGCTGCGCAGGCTCCCTGTCCAGAAACCTGAGATCAGGGGAAGGTCACTTCTGGTGGTTTGCCTGGAAGGAAAGAGAGGTAGAAGCTGATGTCAACTTGGGGAGGACCTGACAGGGAACTGACCACCCTGGGCTTAGTGTTCCAGCTCTGATCCAACTTCCTAGGAAATCCCATAGATCCAGCCTCCACTGCCTCCATAAAGCAGGGAAGTAAGAAGGCCAGAGCACACCTGAAGCCTTCCCATTCTTTTCACTGTAAGGATTTCTGCATCTTTGCTGGCCTTGGAGTCTCTGCCAAATGTAAGCAATGGTGGCTGATGTCCTTGCTGTAGCAAGCTTTGAGTAAATAGTCTCTGTTCTTATTTGGATTGTCTTTGCTTATTTATTTATTTATGGAAACCCTGGTGGCTGCTAACCAAAAGGTCAGCAGTTCGAATCTGCCAGGCGCTCCTTGGAAACTCTATGGGGCAGTTCTACTCTGTCTTATAGGGTCGCTATGAGTCGGAATCGACTCGATGGCAGTGGGTTTTGTTTTATTTTTTGGGTTGCTTATTTATACAGAACCATCTGGCCTCCCCCACAGACATGTTAGAAAAGACAAAGCAAGGGATTATAGAAATTCCCCAGAGGAAACACAACCATCTAGTCCCAGTAGTTTTGTTCAGGTGGAGGTGAAGTGGCTGGTTGGCAGCCAGGGCCAACCGGCCTCCACTCTATTCTCCCAGGTGACTTCTGGGAGGCTTTTGGTTGTTTTGGAGGCAATGATTTTGAAGGCCATGAAGGTATCAGATATCCTCTTCCGTTGAACCCTATTGAAAGACTGCCGAGGGAGTTTGCACACCTCCACCCTCTACTATATAAAGTCTTCCTGGCCCGACATGCCATGCATGCACAGCAGCTGGGACTGGGAGCTGATTTTCATCCTCATGTAAAGTTTAGTGAACACAGCTTGGTCTCCCAAGGTTTGAGCATCTCCACTCAGTCCTTACATTCAAGTTCATTCAGGATCCTTCTGGCACACCTGAAGCACAGATTTCTTCTTAAAAACTTGAAGAACCTGCAAGTGACCCCCTGGATATTTCCTGAGGAGAGGCTGGGGTCACACCACAGGGAAAACTCTGCTGGTTACACACCTGTCAAGGTGCCCAACATGGATAGTTTCTTTTGGACATATCCTGGTGGAAATTGGTTCTGCCCAGGCCTCCACCAGTGCAGCTGATGTGGTGGGCTTAGAAGGAAAGCATAGAGAATGCCAGACTGCTGGGCTGGGATGCTGCACCTTACAAATACTCTCTGTGGGGTGCAGCCCAGAGACCTGGCTGAGCTGCACTGAGGTCACCTAGTATTCCTGGTGCAGGAAAAGCAGGGCTATGGAGACTGAGGCAGAACCAGAAGCCCTGGAAGTCCTGGACTGTCTCACAGTTAGGTTGTATTTGCTATTTTAGACGGAAGCCTGGCCAAGGCTGGCTTCCAAAACAAGGGCATTCTTTGGAAACCCTGGTGGAATAGTGGTTAAGAGCTATGGCTGCTAACCAAAAGGCTGGCAGTTTGAATCCACTGGGTGCTCCTTGGAAACCCTATGGGGCAGTTCTACTCTGTCCTATAGGGTCCGTATGAGTCCAAACTGACTCAACAGCAACGAGTTTGGTTTTTTTTCTTTTCTTTTTTTTTTTTGCTTTAGTTTATGCTGGTAGGGAATTCTCACTGTTCACAGGGCTGGTGTTTTCCTCCTCTAGACTAGATAGGAGGCAGGTAGTTAGAACTCTAGTCCATCAGTGAGTCCCAGATCTCTTCCTGCGTGTAAAGCATGAACACCATCAACTCAGTTCACCAGGGTCTTTGTAGTCAGGGAGTGGCTCCATGTAAAGCTTTAGTTCATAACCTTTACGGCCTACATTCATCCATGAAAGCATGATTTGCTTAAAAGTACCTCTTTCCTGGGATTGAGAATGAGTTTTTTTTTTTCCAGCCTTTTTTTGTTTTCTGTGAAATTTTATAGTTCAAATTAGTTTTTCATTCAAAAATTTATACACAAATTATTCTGTGACATTGGTTGCAACTCCTGCAATGTGTCAGTACTCTCCCCCTTTCCCTTTTCACCATGGGTTCTCCATGTCTTTTCGTCCAGTTTTCCTGTCCCTTTCTGCCTTGTCTTTGCTTTGGGGCAGGTGTTGCCCATTTGGTCTCACGTACTAAATTGAAATAAGCACATTCATCACATGTGTTATTGTTTGTCTTATAGGCCTGTCTAATCTTTGGCTAAAAGGTGAACTTCATGAGTGGCTTCAGTCCTGAGTTAGGAGGGTGTCTGTGGATCCAGTCTCTGTCAAACCAAGAAGTCTGATTTGCGTGTGTGTGTGTGTGAATTTGAATTTTTTTCTAAATTTTTCTCCCAGTCTATCTGGGACCCTCTATTGTGATCCCTTTCAGAGCAGTTGGAAGTGGTAGCCAGGCATCAATTAGCTGTTCTGGGCTCAGGCTGGTAGAGGCTGTGGTTCATGTGGTCCATTAGTCCTTTGGAGTAATGGTTTCCTTGTATCTTTGGTTTCCTTCATTCTCCGTTGCTCTGAATAGGATGGGACCAATAGACGTATCTTAGAAGGCCTCTTGCAAACTTTTAAGACCCCAAACACCACTCATCAAAGTAGGATGTAGAACATTTTCTTCATGAACTATGATATGCCAATTGACCTAGATGCCTCCTGAGACTATGGTCCCCAACCCTCAGCTCCAGTAATTTGGTCCCCCAAGGTGTTTGGATGTGTCTAGGAAGCTTCTATGACTTTGCCTTTGTCAAGTTGGGCTGCCTTCCCCTATACTCAGTGTTGTCTTTTCCTTCATCAAAGTTAACCTGTCTACTATTAGTTAGTGATTTCCCTTCCCCACCCCACCTCTCCCTCATAACCATCAAAGATTGTTTTTTTCTGTGTGTAAACATTTTATTGGGTTTTTATAACAGTAGTCTCATACAATATTTGTCCTTTTGTGACTGACTTATTTCACTCAGCATAGATTCATCCATGTTGTGAGATGTTTCATGGATTCATCATTGTTCTCTATTGTTGTGTAGTATTCCATTGTGCATATGTATCATAGTTTGTTTATCCATTCCTCTGTTGATGGGCACTTTGGTTCTTTCCATCTTTTTGCTACTGTGAATAGTGCTGCAATGGACATGGGTGCGTATATGTCTATCTGTGGGACAGTTCTTATTTCTGTAGGATATATTCCTAGGAGTGGGACTGCTGGATCATATGCTATTTCTATTTCTAGCTTTTAAAGGAAGCGCCATATTGTTTTCCATAGTGGTTGTACCATTTTACATTCTCACCAGCAATGCATAAGAGTTCCAATCTCCCCACAGCCTGTCGTTTGTTATTTTCTGTTTTTTTTTTTCTTTTTTTATTAGTGGCAGCAATGTTGAGGTCAGACGGTATATCACTGTAGTTTTGATTTGCATTTCTCTAATGGCTATCACAAGCATTTCTTCATGTGTCTGCTAGGTGCCTGAGCGTCTTCTTTGGTGAAGTGTCTGCTAATAGCCTTTGCTCATTTTTTAATTGGATTATTTGTCTTTTTATTGTTGAGGTGTTGAAGTATTCTAAAGATTTTAGAGATTAGACCCTTGTCAGATATGCTGTAGCTAAAAATGTTTTCCCAGTCTGTAGGTTCTCTTTTTACTCTTTTGTTGAAGTCTTTTCATGAGCATAAGTGTTTAATTTTTTAGGAGCTCCCAGCCATCTAGTTTTTCTTCTGGTGTTTCTGCATTGTTAGTTATGGTTTGTACTGAATTTATGCCATGTTTATTAGGGCATCTAGTGTTGTCCCTATTTTTTTTCTATAATCTTTATCGTTTTTATGTTTTATATTTAGGTTTTTGATCCATTTTGAGTTAGTTTTTGTGCATGGTGTGAGGTATGGGCTCTGTTTCATTTTTTTACAGGTGGATATCCAGTTTCACCAGCATTATTTGTTAAAAAGACTGTCTTTTTCCCATTTAATGGACTTTGGGCCTTTGTCAAAGATCTGCTAACCACAGGTGGATGGATTTACATCTGGGACCTTGATTTTGTTCCATTGGTCTATGTGTCTGTCATTGTACCATTAGCAGGCTGTTCTGACTGCTGTGGCTGAACAGTAGATTCTGAGATCAGTAGGAAGCCTCCTACTTTGACATTTTCACAATGTTGATTCTTCCTATCCATGGGTATGGTATTTTTTTCCCCATTTATATAGGTCTCTTTTGTTTTCTTGTTTTGTAGTTTTCTTCATATAGGTCTTTTACATCTGTCTTAGTTATTTAATGCTGCTATAACAGAAATACCAGAAATGGATGGCTTTAACAAACAGAAGTTTAGTCTCTCACAGTCAAGTAGGATAGAAGTCCAAATTCAGGGTGCCAGCTCCATGGGAGGCTTTCTTTCTCTGTTAGCTCTGGAGGAAAGTTTTTGTCATCAATCTTCCCCTGGTGTGGGAGCTTCTCAGCATAAGGACCCTGGGTCCAAAGGATGTGCTCTGCTCCCGGCACTACTTTCTTGGTGATATGAGGTCCTTACCCTTTCAGCTCTCTTATATATCTCAAAAG
The DNA here is from genome assembly GCF_030014295.1 of Loxodonta africana. Lineage (NCBI taxonomy): Eukaryota > Metazoa > Chordata > Mammalia > Proboscidea > Elephantidae > Loxodonta > Loxodonta africana. The sequence goes on from NC_087364.1 coordinate 32,325,084, forward strand.
AGATTGATTAAATATACAACCTCATCCTGTAGAATGAATCCTGCCTCATTAACATAACTGCCTCTAATCCTGCCTCATCACCATCATACAGGCAGGATTTACAACACATAGGAAAATCACATCAGATCACAAAATGGTGGACAACCACACAATACTGGGAATCATGGCATAGCTAACGACACACATTTTTGGGGAACACAATTCAATCAGTAACAACGTCCCTGATCAGATTTATTCCTAAGCATTTTATCTTTTTTAGGGGACTATTATAAATGGTATTATTTTCCTGATTTCCTTTTTGAAGTTCTCTTGGTTGGTGCATAGGAATCCAACTGATTTTTTTATGTTAATCTTGTATTCTGCTACTTTGCTGAATCTATTAGTTCCAGTAGTTTTCTTGTGGAATCTTTGGGGTTCTCTATGTATAGGATTGTATCATGTGCAACTAGAGATAAGGATGAGACTTTTTTGAGCAGGCTTTTGCACTCCATGAATATGTACAAGTGAAGATGATTTTTCCATTCAGTATCTGCTCCTGCAGCTACTTGAAGTTCTGTCCATCAAAAGGCAGGCATTCACTGACCAGTATATACACAAAGACTCCTCTGCTCCACAACATATCCACTGTGGTTTCACTGTACTTTTGGCCCTGGAAGAGTTCTGAGACAGAATAATGAGGACCGCTACAAGAGGTATCCAACTTCTTACCAAAGGTGCATTCCTTGCTGAAGACAACGTCTGGAGTGATGATGCCATCCAAGAGTAGGTTTTCTGCTTTTAACTCTCTATGTATATTAAACCTCTGGTGACAGCAGACTGGCAGAATTTACTTGGATCACTTTTTCTTTCACATTTCTATGAGCCACTAGGAAATCATCAGTCAAAAGGCAGAGTTTTCTCAGGCTTGATATCTTCAAATAACTATGTTAAGATAATTTAAAGTCTTCATTATTCTTATTTCATGGGAGAGTTTGAAAAGTCTGGGGAAATTCTGTTTAGTCTTGGCAATGGTCATGACACTGATGCTCAGCCAAACTTCAATCAGGCTGGTCTGAGCTACAGCCTCTAACTTCCAAGACTTTATCCAATGTGTAAGTTTTAATGAAAGTAAAAGAAAGTTTTGAGGTAAACCCTGATACTGGGCTAAGATTGAATTCTGACTAATCTTACCCTCTACCCTCCAGGCCCCTACAAAGGAATGTGCTGGGGCAGATCCTGTCCCTGCACAAAGCTTAGATTATATCCAGGCTGAACGACAGCCACAGCCTCAGAGTTAACTCCAAATACTGAAACAAGAGATAATACAGGAGGCTGGAGACTGGAATGATTAAAACAGAATGGCTAAAACAAGTCTGAAAGAAAAAGGAATTCATCCTAGAAGGGTGGAGTTCTTGAACCAGTTATTAAGAAATGAGAGGACTGGTAACAACAGCCAAGATTGCAGAGTAGTCAGGTGCTTCCAGTGAACCATCTTACAACAAAGGTCTGAAAAAACAAGCAAACAATTATATTTATGACAAGCTAGGAACACTGAACATCAAAGGCAAAGTTAGAAAATGGACTGAGTGGCATGGGGAGAGAGAGATGGTTCAGAAGGGAAGAGGGGTTGTAAGACCCACATCTCCAGGAACCCTCAGGCACCATTCCCGGGAGCAATGGTGCCGGGGTAGTGGTAGCATTCAGCCGCAGTTTCCTCAGGGAGAAACAGGCAGCCACACAGCCTACTAACACCTCCAGAACCAGAGAAGAATGGCACTCTCAGCAAAAGCTAAGTACTTGCATATATTTTACCACACCCCCAGCCCCCAAGCCAGCTTCAGTGGCTGTCAATTTCCCTGGGCCTGAGATAGGTCCTGCTGCATGCCCTGAGCCATGCTCCCAGACTTGGAGAAGGAATCAATTCACAACTGGGGGACAAGATAATCTGCCAGCTCCATTAACCTGAGGAGTTCAGGACAGAAGCAGTTCCTGTCCAGGCATAAATGGTCTGTGGACTTTGCATATCTTTCACACCTGCATGGACCTGTGTGGGCCTATTTCAGGAGAATAAGCCTTTGTTGCCAAAATGCAACTGTTTCAGCTGTGCAGTGGAGAGTGAGGTGTTTGATATTTAACTACGCTTTGCCTATTAAACAGGGTCCTCACCTACCCACATCAGGGGCTGAAGGACAGGTGGCTCCACTCAGGCCACCCAGCCACCTGCAGCAAAGGTCCAAGGATAACTGGTACCTCCAGTCCTTACAACCAAAAGCATTGGGTGCCCATGGTCTGTCTGTGGAACCCCCCTCCTGTGTCCTATAGGGAACAGTGACACACTTTCCTCACACTCGGGTGACAGTTGTCAGCACCCTGCCTTGTTCAGAGTGTGACCCCCCGCTGCAACCAGATACCTGTGCCTACACCAATCACCGCTGCCCCTCTGAGACTGTAGGACAAAGCCTGTATGACACACTTGATGACCAACTACCTGGACACCTGAGCTGAAGCCATACAAGAAAAGCGAATGGACTCCTAGGTTTATATACCTGATAACAGCCCTGGCCACCTGCTGACAGGATGTCAGAGCTTCAAAGGCAAAAATAATCAAGCTAGCTCACTAAAGAAACCTATTTGGGCATATCAAACCAAAACAAAGCAAGAAATTAGGATACAGTAAGAAAATGTAAAATAAATTAATACAATAACTTATAGATGGCTCGGAGGAAACAGTCACTATCAAGTCACGTAAAGAAGCAGACAATGATTGATTCAACAAGCTCTCAAAATAAAGAATCAAGGGATCTTCTGCATGAAGGTGTCTTCATGAAATTATGGGATGCAGAATACAAAAGATTAATATACAGAACTCTTGAAGACATCAGGAACGAGATCAGGAAGGAGATGAGGCAATACACAGAACAAGCCAAGGAACACACACATAAAGCAGTTGAAGAAATTAAAAAAGGTTATTCAAGGACATAATGAAAAATTTAATAAGCTGCAAGAATCCATAGGGAGACAGCAATCAGAAATTACAGAATTAGCTCAACAGAAAGTCGGAGGAGCAGAATTGAGAAAATGGAAGTCAGCATCGCTGAAACTGAAGACAAAACACTTCGCACCAATATATTTGAAGAAAAATCAGATAAAAGAATTTATAAAAATGAAGAAACCCTAAGAATCATGTGGGACTCTATCAAGAGAAATAAACTACAAGTGACTGGAGTACCAGAAAAGAGAGGGATAACAGAAAATACAGAGAGAATTGTTGAAGATTTATTGACAGAAAACTTCCCTGATATAGTGAAAGATGAGAAGATATCTATCCAGATGCCCAACAAAGTCCACATAAGGTAGATCTTAACAGAAAGTCACCAAGACATATTATAATCAAACTTGCCAAAACCAAAGATAGAGAATTTTAAGAGTGGCTAGGGATAAATGAAAAGTCACCTACAAAGGAGAGTTAATAAGAATAAGCTCAGACAACGGCATAAACCATGCAGGCAAGAAGGCAATGGGATGAGGAAAAAAATTGCCAACCAAGAATCATATATCCAGCAAAACTGTCTCTCAAACATGAAGGCAAAATTAGGACATTTCCAGATGAACACAAGTTTAGGGAATTTGTAAAAAACAAGCCAAAACTACAAGAAATACTAAAGGGAGTTCTCTGGTTAGAAAATCAGTAATATCAGATATCAAGCCAAGACTAGAACACTGGACAGAGCAACTGATATCAAGCTAGATAGGGAAATCACAAAAATAAATCTAGATAAAAAGAACGCTCAAAACAGGGAAACAGTGATGTCATTATGTAATAGAGGACGACATTAAAACAATAAAGGGGGACTAAGAAATGTAGTCATAAATCTTTCATATGGAGAGGAAGTCAAGGCGATATAAAGAAATAAAAGTTCGGTTTAAACATAGAAAAATAGGCATGAATATTAAGGTAACCACAAAGGAGACTAACAATCCTACACATCAAAATAAAATACAAGAAAAACATAAAGATTCAGTAAAAACAAAATCAACAACAATGAATAAGAAAAAGACAGTATATAAAGACAACTACTCAGCACAAAAAATTACGTGGGAAAAAGAAACTGTCAACAACACACACAAAAAAGACATCAAAATGACAGCATTGAACTCATACCTATCCATAATTACAGTGAATGTAAATGGACTAAATGCACCAATAAAAAGACAGAGAGTGGGGAGGGGGGCCAAGATGGCTGATTAGGTAGATGATACCTCGGATCCCTCTTGCAACAAAGACTCGGAAAAACAAGTGAATCGATCACATATATGACAGACAATCTACAAACCCTGACCAACAAACACAGATTTAAAGAGTTGACCTGAGTGACAGAGATGGAGAACGAACAACTCCGGGGAAGCAGAGACTGTTTTCAGAGCCTGGAGCCAGCATCCCAGTCAGGTAACCTTGGCGCCGGGCTTAGGACTGGGCTCAGGGAAGCTGACCAGGACATCCTGTGAATGTGCAAACACAGGGTGCAGCCCTACACCTCTGAACTGACCCTGGGAGGGGGCCCAGCTGGCCCTCATGGGCAGTGCGGCGATGCAGCTGGTGGGAGGAGAAGTCCCTGGGAGGCAGCGACTGGTTTTGGAGCGGGGAGTGCAGCGTCCCAGGTGGGGAACCTTGGCGCCAGGCTTTGGACTGGGTGCAGGGGAGCTGAGCACCACATCTTGTGATGGTGCAAACACGGGGTGTAGGCCTACACCCCTGAACTGACCCCGGGAGGGGGCCCAGCTGGTCTTCATGGGCCACACGGCGACGCGGCTGGCGGGAGGACAAGTCCCCGGGAGGCAGCGACTGTTTTTGGAGCCGGGAGTGCAGCGTCCCAGCCAGGGAACTTTGACACTGGGCTTTGGACTGGCAGCAGAGGAACTAACCGCGGCTTCTGAGACATCGCAAGGACGGGACGCAGGCCTGACCCTCGGGGGCAATCTCTACCCAGCCAGCACACACAGGCAACACGCCCCTCGGGAATCTCAGATAAAATAATCATCCCAAGCAAGATAAGTAACTCTGTCTATATTCCGGGGTGCTACTCTCTCCTGTTTTTCTGAACCCTCCCCTCCCCTTCCCAGACGGCTTCATTAACATTGGAATTTCCTGAGCCAGAGGGAGAACTACTCCGCGGTTTTTCTTTTCCCTTTTTTTTGGATCTTTTCCTAACCCATTCTTCCTGCCTGAGAGAAGCAACCACAAAAAACCCAGGGACCAAAAATCCTTCCATAATTGGATTAAAAACACAGAACCAGCTCCAGCCAAGCATATGTGATCCACAGTCTCCAGCTTTGAACCCTACAGGGAACAAGGTGGCTATTATAATGCAAAGACATTTCTGATAGGGATCTGACTGCATTTATTTTTAGCGGATTTACTGGAAAGACAAGTTTCCCAGGTCTGATATCTCTGTGTATTCAACAGAGCCCTCACTGACCCACAACAGGGAACTGAGGGCTGAAGCTCCTCCCAGACCACCTAGCCTCCTGCCTTAGGGGTCTAAGGAGGGTGACACCTACCAATCTGTAGAGGTACTTGCATTGGGGGCCTAAGGTACAGCTGCAGAGCCCACCCACCAAGGTGCTTTACGAATAGAGACACACCTATCTCACTGACACTTGGGGGAAGCCTGTCAGCAACCTGCCCCCCCCATGGACTGTGAACCCCAGCTGCTACTAGAATCTGGTGCACACAACTATCACCACTACTTCTCAAGGTGGATAGATGACAGTGTGCATCACACACTTGATGACCCAAAATCAGATTCTACTCAAGAATAGTGAATGGACTCAGGCATATATATCTGGTAACAGCCCAAACCAGCTGGTAATATGTCATAGGGAAGTCAAGGGCTACAACAATCAAGACAGCGCAATCTAGTAGCCCATCTACGTATATTGAAAGAAAACAAAACAAGATAAGACTCAGTGATCAAATATAGAATAAATCACTACAATATCTTAGCGATGACTCGGAGACAGCAGTCGATATGAAACCACATAAAGAAGCAGACCATGACTGCTTCTACAACCCCCAAAACTAAAGAATCAAAATCTTTCCTAAATGAAGATACAATCCTGGAATTACCAGATACAGAATATAAAAAACTAATTTACAGAATGCTTCAAGACATCAGGGATGACCTCAGAAATGAAATAAGGCAATCTGTAGAAAAAGCCAAGGAACACACTGATAAAACAGTTGAAGAACTCAAAAAGATTATTCAAGAACATAGTGGAAAAATTAATAAGTTGCAAGAATCCATAGAGAAACAGCATTCAGAAATCCAAAAGATTAACAATAAAATTACAGATTAGACAAAGCAATAGGAAGTCAGAGGAGCAGACTCGAGCGATTACAATGCAGACTGGGAAATCTGGAGGACCAGGGAATTAACACCAACATAGCTGAAAAAAAATCAGGTAAAAGAATTAAAAAAAAAGAAGAAACCCTAAGAATCATGTGGGACTCTATCAAGAAGGATAACTTGCATGTGATTGGAGTCCCAGAACAGGGAGGGATAACAGAAAACACAGAGAGAATAGTTGAAGATCTGCTGACAGAAAACTTCCCTGACATTATGAAAGATGAAAGGATATCTATCCAAGATGCTCATCGAACCCCATTTAAGATTGATCCAAAAAGAAAAACACCAAGACATATTATCATCAAACTCGCCAAAACCAAAGATAAAGAAAAAATTTTAAAAGCAGCCAGGGAGAAAAGAAAGGTCTCCTTCAAGGGAGAATCAATAAGAATAAGTTCAGACTACTCAGCAGAAACCATGCAGGCAAGAAGGGAATGGGATGACATATACAGAGCACTGAAGGAGAAAAACTGCCAGCCAAGGATCATTTATCCAGCAAAACTCTCTCTGAAATATGAAGGCGAAATTAAGATATTTACAGATAAACACAAGCTTGGAGAATTTGCAAAAACCAAACTAAAGCTACAAGAAATACTAAAGGAAATTGTTTGGTCAGAAAACCAATAATATCAGATACCAGCACAACACAAGGTCACAGAACAGAACATCCTGATATCAACTCAAATAGAGAAATCACAAAAACAAATTAAGATTAATTTTAAAAAAATGCTCAAAACAGGGAATCATTGAAGTCGATATGTAAAAGATCACAATAATCAAAAAGAGGGACTAAATACAGGTGGCACAGAACTGCCGTATGGAGAGGGATACAAGGCGATATAGGACAATACAAGTTAGGTTTTTACTTAGAAAAATAGGGGTAAATATTAAGGTAACCACAAAGAGGTATAACAACTCCATAACTCAAAATAAAAACCAAGAAAAACGGAACGACTCAGCAAACATAAAGTCAAATACTATGAAAATAAGGAACACACAATTTACAAAGAAAAACATCTCAGCACAAAAAAGTAAGTGGAAAAATGAAATTGTCAACAACACACATAAAAAGGCATCAAAATGACAACAATAAACACATACTTATCTATAATTATGCTGAATGTAAATGGACTAAACGCACCAATAAAGAGACAGAGAGTCTCAGACTGGATAAAGAAACACGATCCGTCTATATGCTGCCTACAAGAGACACACCTTAGACTTAGAGACACAAACAAACTAAAACTCAAAGGATGGAAAAAAGTATATCAAGCAAACAATAAGCAAAAAAGAGCAGGAGTAGCAATATTAATTTCTGACAAAATAGACTTTAAAGTTAAATCCACCACAAAGGATAAAGAAGGACACTACATAATGATAAAAGGGACAATTGACCAGGAAGATATAACCATATTAAATATTTATGCACCCAATGACAGGGCTGCAAAGATACATAAAACACATTTTAACTGAACTGAAAAGTGAGATAGACACCTCCACAATTATAGTAGGAGACTTCAACACACCACTTTCGGAGAAGGACAGGACATCCAGTAAGAAGCTCAATGGAGACACGGAAGACCTAATTACAACAATCAACCAACTTGACCTCATTGACTTATACAGAACTCTCCACCCAACTGCTGCAAAGTATACTTTTTTTTCTAGCGCACATGGAACATTCTCTAGAATAGACCACATATTAGGTCATAAAACAAACCTTTGCAGAATCGAAAACATCAAAATATTACAAAGCATCTTCTCAGACCACAAGGCCATAAAAGTGGAAATCATTAATAGAAAAATTAGGGAAAAGAAATCAAATACTTGCCTGAGTTTTTATCTCTCTTCTTTATGGGAATGATTGAGGTTTCGTTGATTCAGAACTGAAGACCTTCATAATGTGGCATCTGGATTTTTACTTTCCCCTTTCTTCAAATGGTCTGACCTGAACTGATGGTGGTTCTAGAAGTTGAGTGTGCACAAAACCTGTGGCCCGCATTTTAGACATCCAGTGTCCTGGTGACTCCCCTGTGCTTTTGATTTAGTAGTTCATAGAAGATTTTTTTTTTTTTTAGAAGAGAGCTTAAAGATAAAGATATTCACCATTGAAATGATCCCTAACCATTCATAAGGATGAAGGCAGTGGCTGTTAAAAACAAAAAAAAATTACTGTGGTAAAATATATATAACACAAAATTTTCCATTTAACTATTTTTAAGAGTACAATTTGGTGACATTAAATACATTAATAAATTTGTACAACCTTCTCCACCTAATTCCAAAATTTTCATCATTCCAAACAGGAACTTAGCACCCCTTAAGCAATAACTCTCAATTTCCTCCTTCCCTGAGTCCCTGGTAGTCACTAATAAACTTTGGTCTCTATGCTTTTACATGTTTTATTTATTTCATATAAGTTATATCGTATAATATTTGTCCTATCACTGATTTCACTTAGCATAATGTTTTCAAGGTTCATCCATTTTGAAGCATGAACAAAGTTTTTCTTTATGAATAAATAATATTTTGTGGTATGTGTTTTTTTTAATCCATTCATCTGTTGATGGACACTTGAGTTGTTTCCATCTTTTGGCTATTATGAATAATGTTGAGATGAACACTAGTATACAAGTATCTTTTTGAATACCTGCTTTCGATTCTTTTGGTTGGGTTCAAACTACAAACCTAGGTGTGGAATATCTGGGTCATATGGTAGGTAATTCAACATTTAACTTTTTGAAGAACTGCCAAACCACTTTCCCACAGTGGTTGTGCTATTTTACATTCTCACCCACAGTGTGTGAGAGTTCCAATTTCTCTATACCCTCACCAACACTTATTCTTCCCCATTTTTCTGATAATAGCCATCCTAGGGGATATGAAGTGGTATCTCATGTGGCTTTGATTTGCATTTCCCTAGTGACTAGATGGAGCCCTGGTAGTGCAGTGGTTATGAGCTCAGCTGCTAACCTAAAGGTCAGCAGTTCGAAACCACTAACTGCTCCTTAGGAATGCTACGGGGTGGTTCTACACTGTCCTATAGGGTCATTATGAGACGAAATTGACTCAGTGGCAATGGGTTTGGCTTTTGGTCAAGTTCAGTGACTAGACGACATTAAGCATCTTTTCATGCACTTATTGGGCATTTGGTTATCTTCTTTAGAGAAATACCTATTTAAGTCCCTTGACCATTTTTTTAAACTTGTAAGTAGACTGCCAGGCTTCTTTTCCTAGTTTGTCTTTGTCTGGAAGCCCCACTGAAACCTGTTCAGCATCATAGCAACAGGCAAGTCCCCACTGACAGACAGGCAGTGGCTGTGCATGAGGTGCATTGGCCCAGAATTGAAGCCAGGTTTCCCATGTGGAAGGCAGGAGTTCTACCACTAAACAATCAATGTCCCCATTTGACACAGAATTTGCCAATAACATAGACAAAGTCACTGGGTCTCATACTTTCCCATGTAAACAACGAAAAGCCTAAGATGGAAAAAATAGGCTTTTTTCTCATCCTTTAATCTTATTCTTTCTCATACAGCAGCCATCTTGCCACAATGAGAATGTTGGTTGTGTGGTAATGGCGGTAGAGTAGGCAGAAAGAAGGAGCCTGAGTCACTGATTACTTTGCAGAGCACCTGTCATATCTGAACTGTAACCTCTGGAGATAAAATGATAAAATCCTTACTTGTTTCCATTTTCCAGGTGCTTTGTCACTCACAAACAAAAAATATTCCTACCTGACCAATGAGACTGTTATTTTGTGTTGAGAGAATTCTGGGCATTGATTGTAATTTTGTGCCTTAGAAAGATGTCATGAAAACCTTCCTTTGTTGCTTATGAGAGAGAGAGAGAGAGAGAAGCACTACAACTAATCTTCCCTTATAACTAAATTTTGAATTAGTCTTTGTCTTAGGCTGAATTCTCTAGAGAAGCAGAACCAGTTAAGTATATATATATGGAAAGAGAGATTTACCTCAAGGAAGTGGCTCCCATGGTTGTAGAAGCTGGCAAATCCCAAGTCTGTTAGTCAGGCATCAGGCTGAAGAACTGACTCACATAGCTGCAGGGGCTGATGAACCCAAGATTGGCAGATCAGTTGGCAGACTGCTGGCTCACAGGCTACAGAGGCCAATGAATCCCAAGATCGACAGTTAAGCTGCTAGCTCAAGTCCCAAGAACCAAAAGTCAGCTGATGACAAGCTGGATGCATGATCCAGAGCAAGAGCTTTGCTGGCACATTGATTTCTATACTGGAGGCAGGCCACACCCCCAAGGAAACTCCCTTTCAACTGATTGGCTGCTCATAGCAGATCTCATCATGGAATTGATTGCAGTATTACATAACTGCCAAATCACATCATCATGTAACTGCCAAACCACTGAGAATCATGGCTCAGCCAAGTTAACATACAACCCAAACTATCACAGTTTTCTACCCTTTATCTTTTTATTTCCTCAACCCCTGTGTCTTTTACCTATAGTACTTGCCTGAGACAATAATATCCTGGTGTTTAAGCTCAAAACTCAGACCTAAGGTCTGTATTACTGTCACTCTCAATAATTTGTGATACTGTGACCACTATTCACTATGTTCATAAAAATGTTATTATCACTCAACATAATTAATTCTTTAATGTAATATAATGTCCAAATAGACAAAATGTGCTTCCCTTTATATGTTGTGTTGTTGTTGTTAGCTGCTTTTGAGTTGGCCCTGACTTATGGTTACCCCATCACTATGGAATGAAACTGATCATTATGATTGATAGGATTTTCTTTGGCTGATTTTCAGAAGTAAGTCACCAGGCCTTTCTTCCTAGTCCATCTTAGTCTGAAAGCTCTGCTGAAACCTGTTCAACATCTTATTGTCATGTAAGCTAACAGACACATGGTGGCTCTGTATGAGGTGCCTTGGCTGGGAATCAAAGCCAGGTCTCCCACATGTAAGGCAAGGATTCTACCACTGAACCACCAATGCCACCTAACTTTTTAAGGAACCTCCAGAATGTTTTCCACAGAGGCAATGCCATTTTAAATTGCTGCCATTAATAATAGCCATCATAGTTGGTATGAAGTGGTATCTCATTTTTGGTTTGATCTGCATTTCCTAGTGGTTAAGCGTTCAGCTGCTAACCAAAGGTTGGCTGTTCAAATCCACCAGCCTTTCCTTGGAAATCCTATGGGGCAGTTCTACTGTGTCCTATAGGGTCACTATGAGTTGAAATCAACTCAACAGGAATGGTTTTTTTAGTCACTTGGAACATCTGGTGTGCTTATGGGCCATTTGTATATCTTCTTCGGAAAAATGACTATTCAGGTCCTTTGCACATTTTTTATTGGGTTATCTTTTTGGTGCTGAGTTGTAGGAATTATTTATATATTCTGGATATTAAACTTTTATCCGATATATGATTCCTAAAATATTTTCTATTTTCTCCTTCCTGCAGGTTGTATCTTTACTTTCTTGATAAAGTTTTTGATGCACGAAAGTTAATTTTGTTGAAGTCCAACTTATGTATTTTATCTTTTGTTGCTCATAATTTTAATGTCACATCTAAGAATCTACTATCAAAAACTAGCTCCTGTAGCACTACTTATACATTTTTACCTAGAAAAGTTTTATAGTTTTAGTCTATGTATGGTCTTTAATCCATTCTGAGTTAATTTTCATATATGGTGTGATGAATGGGTGTGATTTCATTATTTTGCATGTAGAAACCGGTATTACCAGCCCCATTTGTTGAAAAGATTCTTTTTTTTTCACATTGAATGGATTTTCAACTTTGTGGAAAATCAATTGACCATAAATGTGTTGGTTTATTAGGGACTCTCAATTCTATTCCAGTCATTGGTCTATTTGTGTATCCTTATACCAGAACCAGACTGTTTGGGTCACTGTAGCTTTATAGTACATTTTTTAATAGGAATGTGTGAGTTGTCCTACTTTGTTCCTCTTTTTAAAATTGCTTTGGATTGATTTGTGTCCTCTTGCAATTCCAGATAAATTTCAGGATTTGCTTTTCCATTTCTCCAAAAATGGCTATTAGAATTTTGATAGAGATTGCAATGAATCGAGATCACTTTGGGTACTAATGACACCTTAACAACATTAAGTCTTCCAATCCGTGAACACAGGGTGTCTTCCCATTTATTTAAACTAAAAACACCAGTTGCCTTTGGGTTGATTCTGACTCATGGCAATCCCATGTGTTTCAGAGCAGAACTGCACTATACAGGGCATTCAATAGCTGGGATCTTTTGGAAGTAGATCTCCAGGCATTTCTTCTGAGGTAACTTAAATTTATTTAGGTCTTTTAAAATTTCTTTCCATAATGTTTTATAGTTTTCCAGGTACAAGCCTTTCACCTCCCTGGTTAAATTTATTTGTAGGTATTTTTTTCCTTCAGATACTATTGTGAATGGAAGGATAATCTTTTTTTTTTCCTTAAATTTTATTTATTTTGTCGTTGAGAATATATACAGCAAAACATACACCAATTTAACAGTTTCTACATGTATAGGCATACCTAGGAGATACTGGAGTTTGGTTCCAGACCACTGCAGTAAAGTGACTATCACAATAATGCAAATCGCAAGAATTTTTTTGGTTTCCCAGTGCAAATAAAAGTTATGTTTAGATCACAACCAGAGGTGGAGCCAACATGGTGCTATAGATGGAAGCTCCATGCTGTTCCTCTGCAGCAAAGACCCAAAAAATGAAGCAAAACATCAAACCCTAAGCATCACATGAAGGAATAAAGAACTCGATCAACCACCAAATGGAATAAGAAACTAACAGAGAACAGAAAATGAGGGGTAAGGAGTGGAAGTCCCCTGCCAGCTAACATGGCACAGATTCATCATCTTGGAGTACAGCCACCAAGGAAAGCAGACAGGGAGTACAAGAAGGCAACTTTACCGAGCTTCCAACATTAGACAGAGCACCCAGTAACCAGGGATACACACCTTTCTACCCCTCGCCCTTCTTCCCTGTATGAGGTCTCTGCTGCTTTCCAATGGGCCACAGTCACTCAGTCAGAGAGACACCAGCTCACTGCTGCTTAGATTTGCCATCTTGGACCTCAGCCACCAAGGGCCAAGAACAGAAAGTATGGGAAGACAACTTCATGGAGCTTCCAAAAGGAGACAGAGCACCCAGAAACCGGGGATACATGCTTTCCCATCCCCCACCCTTCTTCCCTCTAGGCAGCCTCTGCCACTTTCCAGTGGGGATCACTCAGCCGGAGTGACACCAGCTCACTTCCGCCAGGGTCCACTCCACCCCCGCAGTGGGCCTCTTCGGCGCCATTTTGTTTTTGTTACGGTTTTCTTGGCTTTTTTTTTCCTTTTCTCTCTCTCCCTTCCTTCCCTTCAGTTTCTCCCACACAGGTAAACTCATGTGCCATCCCCTCCCCTTCATGATGGACTGTGATTTTTTGGTTTGTTTGCTTCTTTTTTCTATTTCTTCTCTCTCCTTTCTTCCATGCACCCAGCCCAGTGCACCACCCCTACCCCTTCTCAAGGGGCCATACTGCACCACTTGGCTGGAGAGTCACTGCACGCAGCCTCCCGAGGTCTGTGACACCGTCACCAACCAGCACCATTTTATTTATTTTTTGTTTTTTTTACTCTTTTTTGTTGTTATTTCTTCTTTCTCCCTTTCTCCCACCAACCTAGCTCCATGCACCACGCCCCCCTCTTGGCAAGCTGTGCTGTACTGCTTGGCTGGAGAGCCTCTGGCACACGACCTCCCATGTATGCGCCACACCCACAAGCTGGTTCCCTCAGAGTCATGTTTTTCTTTTTTATCTCTCCCCTTCTCCCTCCCACCTAAGCCCTGCATTGCCTCCACCTCTTCCTGAAGGGCTGTGCTGTGCCACCCAACAAGAGAGACATCAGCTTGCTGACACCCCAATTCCACCCTGCCCCCAAAGGCCGGCTCCCCCACCACTGTATATATAATTTTTGGTTTCTTCTATCTTTTTCCCCTCCTTCCTATCCTTCCACCCACCTAGCCCTGTGTACCACCCATGCCTCTTCTTAACAGGCCAAGCTACACTGCTTGGCTAGAGAGCCACCAGCACATGGCCTTGCCCAGTCTGCCTTGCCCTCACCCACAGATTCCTAGCAGGCCACCATTTTATTTATTTTTTCTTTTGTTTATTTTTCTTCTTTCTCTTTCCCTCAAGCACTTAGCTCTGCACATCTCCTCCTCTCCCTGCCCTCCTGCTTATCTGAACCATGCACTTAGTGCTGTGCATCCAAGCAGAACCAATTTGATCCTCCGGCTCCCACCCTGCACTGTCTCCTGGCCTAACCCCATCAGCCCCACTTCGTACAGCAAACTACTCATCCTTATCTCTCGACGCCCAGTGGACATGCTCTGCTGTATCAGAGCTGAGTGACTGGCCCTACTCACCTGGACAAAGTGGTGAGAAGTATGTCCACAGGTGAGCAAGCAACAAAACATGCCCAAAAATAAGGAAAAATTAAGCAAAATCATGGAAAATAACAGACAAAATCGGAGAAAACACAGACAAAGCAAAGGAAGAATTTAGGAAAATAATATAGAAACAAAATATCAAAATAAATAAACAACTAGAAATCATACAAAAACAGCTACTAGAAATCCAAAAGAGAAACAACAAGATTTCAGAAACAGACAGTGCAATAGAAGGTTTTAGGAGCAAATTTGAAAAATGCAAGACAGGGTGAGCGAAATTGAAGGCAAATACTTGGATACCACTTTGAGGAAAAATCAGAGAAAAGAAGAAAAATGAAGAAACCCCGAGAATGATGTGGGAAATAATTAAAAGCAAAAATTTGCATGTGATTGGAATTCCGGAATGGGGGAGAAAACGGAAAACACAGAGGATCATTGAAGATTTGCTGATAGAAAACTTTCCTAATATCATGAAAGATGAAAAGCTGACCATCTAAGAATCTCAATGAACTCCATACAGGGTAGACTCCAAAAGAAAATCATTGAGACATAATCACACTCCTTAAAATTGAAGGCAAAGAAAGAATCATGACAGCAACTCAAAAAAAAAAAAAAGAAAAGAAAAGTCACATACAAGGGGAAAAAATAAGACTAAGCTCTGATTATTTGGAAGAAACCATGCAGGCAGAAGGCAATGGGGTGACATATATAACCATGAAATTAAAAAACTGTCAACCAAGAATAATAAAGTAAAAATAAGTAAATATATCCTGCAAAAATCTCACTGAAATATGATGGTGAAATTAGGACATTTCCAGATAAACAGAAATCAAGGGTATTTGTAAAAATCAAACCAAATTTTTAAGAATTATTGAAGGAAGTCCTTCAGTTAGAGAACCAACAACCTGAATTTAGAACACAGGTCAGTATCTGCCAAATACTGAGCTAGGTAATGAACTCTCAAGGACCAAGCAAAACTCAAAGATTCAAACCAGGGAATTAGAGATGTCAGTTTGTAAATGATGACAACATCAGAACAATAAAAGGTGGAATACATGGTGCAGATATAGAACTTTCAAATGGCAGGGAAGTCAAGGCAATATCAAGTAACAAAAAAATGGCTCAAACTTAGGAAGGTAGGGATAAGTTTCAAGGTAACCACAAAGAAAGTTAACAAACCTACTCAAAAAAAAGAAAAACAGAAAGTCTCAGTAAACACAAAATCAACAATAATGAAAGAAACAAAAAGAAATTTCATACACACACAAAAGGAATTCAGCACAAGACAGTAACAGGAACCAAGAAAAGGTCAGCAGCACAAAAAAAAAAAAAAAAAACTACAAAATGAACAGCAATAAACTCACACCCGTGAATAATCACACAGAATGTAAATGCCTTAAATGCACCCGTAAAAAGACAGAGACAGTGACAGGATGGATAAAAAAAAATAAAAGTGAACCATCGATAAGCTGTCTACAAGAGACATACCTTAGGCTCAAAGTCATAAATATATTAAAAATCAAAGGATGGGGAAAAAAAGTATAACAAGCAAAAAAGCACAGGAGTGGAAATACTAATCTCAGATAAAATAGATTTTAAGTCAAAATCTGCCATAAAAGACAAGGAAGGACATTGTGTAGTGATTATAGGGACAGCCAACCATGATTACATAACCATGATTAATATCTATGCACCCAACAACAGGGCTCCAAAATATATTTAAAAAAAAATCTAACAACACTGAAAAGAGAAACTGACAGTTCCACCATAATAGCAGGAGACTTCAACACAGCCCTCTCAGGAAAGGACAGAACATCTAGGAACTCAGCAAAGATACAGAGGATATTAAAGCCGCAATCAACCATCTTGACTTCCTAGACATATATATAATACTCCACTCAACAGCAGCAAAGCATATATTCTTTCCCAATGCACCTGGAATGTTCTCCATGATAGGCCATATCCTGGGCCAAAAAGCAATGCTCAACAAAATCTAAAACACTGAGATAATACAAAGCATCTTCTCTGATCACAACACCATAAAAGTACAAATTACTAACAGGAAGAGCAAGGAAAAAAATCATACACACAGTGTCATGGATTGAATTATGTCACCCAAAAGTATGTGTGTCAACTTGGCTTGGCCATGATTCCCAGTATTGTGTGATTGTCCACCATTCTGTCATCTGATGTGATTTTCCTAAGTGTTGTAAATCCTACCTCTATGATGTTAATGAGGTGGGAGAGGCGGCAGTTGTGTTAAGGAGACAGGACTCAATCTACAAGATTGGATTGTGTCTTGAGCCAATCGCTGTTGAGATATAAAAGAGAGAAGCAAGCAGAGAGACAGGGGGACCTCATACCACCAAGAAAGCAGCACCAGGAGCAGAGTGCCTCCTTTGGACCCAGGGTTCTTGTGTGGAGAAGCTCCTAGTAGGGGAAGATTGATGACAAGAACCTTCCTCCATACCAGCAGAGAAAGCCTTCTCCTGGAGCTGATGCCATGAATTTGGACTTCTAGCCTGCTAGACTGTGAGAGAATAAACTTCTGTTTGTTACAGCCATCCACTTGTGGTATTTCTGTTACAGCAGCACTAGATGACTAAGACACATGGAAACTGAATAACTCCTTACTTAAAAACCACTGGTTAATAGGAGAAATCAAAGCTGGAATAAAAAATAATTTTAGGATCAAATGAAAATGAAAACACATCATACCAAACCACTGGGACACAGCAAAGGTAGTGCCCAGATGTCAATTTATAGCAACAGATGGACACACCAAAAAAGAAGAAAGGGAAAAAATCAAAACATTAGCTAGACAACACAAACAAATAGGAGAACAGCAAAAGATGCCCAGAGCCACCAGAGAAAGGAAATAATAAAGATCAGAGCAGAAATAAAAGAAATAGAGAGTAGAAAAACAATAGAAAGAATCAACAAAACCAAAGTTGGTTCTTTGAAGGATCATCAAAATTGACAAACCATTGGCCAAATTGACAAAAGGAAAACAGGAAAGGAAGTATATAATCCAAATAAGAAATGAGACGGGTGATATCACAACAGACCCAACTGAAATAAAAAGGATCATGACAAGTTACTTTGAGAAACTGTACTTCAACAAATTCCAAAACATAGAAGAAATGGAAAATTTTTAGAAACTCACTAACTACCTAAACTAACACAAACTGAGGTAGAAAATCTGAACAGGCCCATAATAAGAGAAGAGATTGAAAAGGCAATTAAAAAAAAAAACTAACAAAAAAAAAGTCCTGCCCAGATTGCTTCACTGGAGAATTCTACCAAATATTCAGAGAAGAGCTTACACTAGTACTACTCAAATTATTTCAAAACACAGAAAAGTAAGGGATACTTCCAAATTTATTCTATGAAGCCAGCAGAACCCTGATACCAAAACCAAGGAGAGACATCACAAAAAAAGAAAATTACAGACCAATATCTCTCATGAATATAGATGCAAAACAACTCAACAACATTATAGCTAATAGCACCATATAACAAAAATAATACACCACGACAAAATAGGATTCATACCAGGTATGCAAGGATATTTCAACTTTTAGAAAATCAATCAATGTAATCCACCACATAAATAAAAGAATCACATGATCATCTCAATTGATGCAGAAAAGGCATCCAATGAAGTCCAACACCCATTCCTAATAAAAACTCTCAATGGGATAGGAATAGAAGGGAAATTCCTCAACATAATGAAGGGCTTCTATACAAAACCTACAGCCAACAACATTCTCACAGAAAAAAGCTGAAAACATTCAATGAGAATGGACGTAAGACAAGGATGCCCTTTATCACCACTCCTATTTAATACAGTACTGGAAGTCCTAGCTAGAGCAATAAGGCAAGAAAAAGAAATAAAGAGCATCCAAATTGGTAAGAAGAAGTAAAACTATCTCTATTCACAAACCATTAACCCACTGCCATCGAGTCGACTCTGACTCATAGCGACCCTATAGGACAGAGTAGAACTGCCCCATAGAGTTTCCTAGGAGCACCTGGTGGATTTGAACTGCTGACCTTTAGGTTAGAAGTCGTAGCACTTAACCACTTCGCCACCAGGGTTTCCATCTCTATTCACAGAAGATATAATAATATACACAGAGAACCTTAAAGATTCCACAAGAAAACTACTGTAACTAATAGAGTTAGCTGAATAGAAGCATACAAGATAAACATAAAAAAATCAGTTGGATTCCTATACACAAATGTCATTGATTGAATTATGTCCCCCCCAAAATGTATGTATCAATTGAGCTGGGCCATGACTCCTGGTATTGTGTGATTTTCCTATATGCTGTAAATCCTGCCTCTGTGATATTAATGAGGGAGGATGGGTGGCAGTTGTGTTAGTGAGGCAGGGCTCAAACTACAGGATTAGATTGTGTCTTGAGGCAATCTCTTGAGATATAAAAGACAGAAGCAAGCAGAGAGACAAGGGAACTCGTACCACCAAGAAAGCAGTGCCGGGAGCAGAGTGTGTCCTTTGGACACAGGGTCCCTGTGAGAAGAAGCTCCTAGTCTGGGGGAATATTGAGGAGAAGGCCAACAGAGAGCGAAAGCCTTCCCCTGGAGCTGACACCCTGAATTTGGACTTTTAGCCTACTTTACTGTGAGAAAATAAACCTCTTTTTGTTAAAGCTACCCATTTGTGGTATTTCTGTGATAGCGGCACTAGATAATAAAGACAGATTTTGGTACCAGGAGTGGGGTGCTGTTCTAACAGATACCTAAAATGTGGGAGCAATTTTGAAACTGTGAATGGATATAGGAGCAGCTGCGACAAAGGGCTAGCAGTAGCAGAGAACCTGCAGTGGCAGAGAAGTGGCAGCGAAAGAACCAGCAGCAACAGAATCAGGAGACCAGAGCCAGACAGTGCTGGAGCCGATCCACAGGGCAAGAGAGCTGAGTGCCTGTGCACAAGAGGCTTCCTGGTAGAGTGGGGTGCCTCTGGGCACTTATCGATGGAGCTAGGCTTGCTGACCCACAGAGCAAGAGAGCTGAGTGCCTGTGCGTAGGAGGCTTCCTGGAGGACTGGGTGCCTCTGGGAACTTATCAGTGGAGCTACAGAGCTTTGGAACACTTGCCCCAGCAAAGCAGATGCAGGTGTGAGGCCTGAGGAGCCAAGAGGCCAAGAAACCAGGAAACAGAAGCTGAAGAGACAAAGAACACAAGAAGCCTCAGTCTCAAAAGGTATGGCCATAACCTCAGGGGTTTCAAAGGGTGGAACAATGGCCTCTGATGTTTTTAACAGTGGAGTCACACACTCAGATGGACTGGGAGAACGGTGTGCCTAATGCCGAGGCAGCAGAGCTGCTGTCCCAGTGGGCCTGGAAGGCGGAGGTGAAGCCCAGGGCCAAGGGGCCTCCACTCAAAATCTGGAGAGTGTGGCCAATACCTAGAGTCTGGAGGGCAGAGCTATTGCGTAAATTGTCTCAGAGAACAAAGAATTATTTTCAAAGCTTTGAGGGCTACTGTAATGTGTTCTGCTGACTTGCTTGGTGCCTCTTATGCCTTCTTTTCCTCCAGTTTCTCCCATTTGTAGTGGAAATATCTAGGTTGTGCGTGTTCTGCCATTGTACCTTTGGAAGCAGATAATCTGTATTCTAGATTTCGCACATGAAGAGGAATTTTTGGCTTTTGGACTTGGAGTTAAGGCTTTTGCTCTGATATGATGGGGTGAATATGTTTTGCATGTTGCAAGGATGTGATTTTTGGGGGGCCATGTCATGGATTGAATTATGTCACCCCCCAAAAGTGTATAAATTAGGCTGGGCCATGATTCCTGTATTGTGTGATTTTCCTGTATGTTGTAAATCCTGCCTCTTGATGTTAATGAGCGAGGATGGGGGGCAGTTGTGTTAGGCAGGACTCAACCAACAGGATTAGATTGTGTCTTGAGGCAATCTCTTAAGATATAAAAGACATAAACATGCAGAGAGACAGGGGACCTCACACCTCCAAGAGTGCAGTGCTGGGAGCTGGGAGACTAGAAAGAAGCTCCTAGACTGGAGGAACATTGATGAGAAGGCTGACAGAGGGAGAAAGCCTTCCCCTGAAGCTGACACCCTGTATTGGACTTTTAGCCTACCTTACTGTGAGAAAATAAACTTGTCTTTGTTAAAGCCATCCACTTGTGGTATTTCTGTTATAGCAGCACTAGATAACTAAGACAACCAATAAAGAGAACTACAGAAAGGAAATCAAGAAAACAATGCCATTTATAGTAGCCCCTAAAAAAAATGAAATACGTGGAGTAAATCTAACCAGGACATAAAAGATCTATACAAAGAAAACTACCAAACACTACTGCAAGAAACCAAAAATGACCTATACAAATGGAAAAACATAATATGCTTATGGATAGGTAGGCTAAACCATTGTGAAAATATCAATTCTATCCAAAGCAATCAACAAACACAATGCAATTCCGATTTGAATACCAACAACATTCTTTAATGAGATGAAAAACTGACCATTTACTTTATATGGAAAGGAGAGAGGCCCCAATAAGTAAATCATTACTGAAGAAGGACAAAGTAGGAGGCCTCTCACTACCTGACCTCAGAACCTACTATACAGCTGTTGTTCTCGTCGCTGTTGTTAGGTGCCATCGAGTTGGTTCAGACTCACAGCAACCCTATGTACAACAGAATGAAACACTGCCCAATCTGTGCAGCATCCTCACAACCTTTGTTATGCTTGAGCCCACTGTTGTAGCCACTGTGTCGATCCATCTCACTGAGGGTCTTCCTCTTTTTTGCTGACCCTCTACTTTACCAAGCATGATATCCTTCTCCAGGGCCTGCTCCCTCCAGATAACATGTCCAAAGTATGTGAGACAAAGTCTCACAATTCTCACTTCCAAGGAGCACTCTGTATTTCTTCCGAGACAGGCTTGTTCTCTCTCCTGGCGGTCCATGGTATATTCAGTATTCTTTGCCAACACCACAATTCAAAGGCATCAATTCTGTCTTCCTTATTAATTGTCCAGCATTTGCATGCATATGAGGAAACTGAAAAAATATTATGACTTGAGTCAGGTGCACCTTAGTTCTCAAAGTGACATCTTTGCTTTTTAACACTTTAAAGAAGTCTTTTGCAGCAGATTTCCTCAATGCAATATGTCATTTTATTTCCTGATGCTTCCATGGGTGTTAATTGTGGATCCAAGTAAAGTGAAATCCTTGACAACCTCAATCTTTTCTCCATTTATTGTGATGTTGCTTATTGGTCTAGTTGTGAGGATTTCTGCCTTCCTTACGTTGAGATGTAATCCATGCTGAAGGCTGTAGCCTTTGAACTTCATCAATATGTGATTCAAATCCTCTTGGCTTTCAGCAAGCAAGGTTGTGTCATCTGTATATATCAGGTTGTTAATGAGTCTTCCACCAATCCTGATGCCATGTTCTTCTTCATATAATTCAGCTTCTCATATTATTTGCTCAGCATACAAATTGAATAAGTATGGTGAAAGGATACAACCTAATGTATGCCTTTCCTGATTTTAAACCATGTAGTATCATCTTGCTCTGTTTGAATGATTGCCTCTCAGTCTATATACAGGTTCCACATGAGCACAATTAAGTGTCCTGGAATTCCCATTCTTTGCAGCGTAGTATCATCTTGCTCTGTTTGAATGATTGCCTCTCAGTCTATATACAGGTTCCACATGAGCACAATTAAGTGTCCTGGAATTCCCATTCTTTGCAGCGTAATCCATAATTTGTTATCATCCACACAGTCGAATGCCTTAGCATAGTCAATAAAACACAGGTAAACATCTTTCTGGTATTCTCTGTTTTCAACCAAGATCTGACATCAGCAATGATTCCCCTCATTCAATGTCCTCTTTGGAATCTGGCTCGAATTTCTGGCAGTTTCCTGTCAATGTACTGCTGCAATAGCTTTTGAATGATCTTCAGCAAAATTTTACCTGCGTGTGATATTAATGACATTGATAATTTCTGCATTCTGTTGCATCACCTTTCTTTGAAATGGGCAAAAATACAGAACTGTTCTGTCAGTTGGCCAGATAACTGTCTTCCAAATTTCTTAGCATAGACTAGTGATTGTCTCCATTGTTGCATCCGTTTGTTGAAACATCTCAATTGGCATTTTGTCAATTCCTGGAGCCTTGTTTTTCTCCAATGCCTCCAAGGTAGCTTGAATTTCTTCTTCCTTCATACTGTCGGTTCTTAATCATATGCTAACCTCGTGAAACGTCTGAACATGGACCAATTCTTTTTGGTATAATGATTTTGAGTATTCCTTCCATCTGCTTTTGATGCTTCCTGTGTCATTCAATATTTTGCTCACAGAATCTTCAAAATTTCAACTTGAAGGTTGAATTTTTTCATTTCTTTCAGCTTGAGAAATGCTGAGCATGTTCTTTCCTTTTGGTTTTCTAACTCCAGGCCTTTGTACATTTCATTATAATACTTAACTTCATGCTGCCCTTTGAACTTTTCTGTTCAGCTCTTTTACTTCGTCATTTCTTCCATTTGTTTAGCTACTCTACCTTGAAGAGCAAATTTCAGAGTACACAGCCACAGTAGTCAAAACAGCCTGGTACTGGTAGGATGAAAAATACTTTGATCAGGGGAACAGAATCGAGAACACAGATGTAAATCCATCTACCTACAGCCACTCGATCTTTGACAAAGGCCCAAAGTCCATTAAAGGGGGGAAAAGACAATCTTTTTAGTAACTGGTGTTAGCAAAACTGGAGTCCATCTATAAAAAATGAAACAGGACACATACTTCACACCATATACAAAATCTAATTCAAAAAAATCAAAGACCTAAAAAAAAAAACCCAAAAGTATAAAGATCACGGAGGAAAAAATAGGGTCAACATTAGGGGCCCTAATATGTGGCATAAACAGCATACAAACCACAATTAACAATACACAAACACCAGAAGATAAGCTAGATAAATGGGATCTCCTAAAAATTAAACACTATGCTCATCAAAACACTTCACCAAAAGAGTAAAAAGAGAACCTACAGACTGGAAAAAAAGTTTCAGCTATGACAAATCCAACAAAGGTCTAATCTCTAAAATCTATAGAAGAATCCAACACCTCCACAATAAAAATACAAATATATCCAATTAAAAAATGGGCAAAAGATAATGAACACATAATTCACCAAAGAAGGCGTTCAGGAGACTAATAGTCATGTGAGTAAATGCTTGTGATTCTTAGCCATTAGAGAAATGCAATTCAAAACTACCATGTGGTACCATCTCACCCTGACATTACTGGCACTAATCAAAAAAAACAGAAAATAACAAATGTTGGAGAGGCTGCCAGAAGATTGGAATTCTTATGCACTGCTGGTGGGAATGCAAAATGGTACAACAATCTTGGAAAACAATATGCCTCTTCCTTAAAAATCTACAAATAGAAATACCATAGAATTCAGCAGCCCCACTCCTAGGAATATATCCTAGAGAAATAAGTACCCTCACATGAATAGACATATGCACACCCATGTCCATTGTAGGATTATTCACAATAGCAAAATGATGGAAACCACCTAAGTGCCCATCAACAGATGAATGGGTTAAAAAAAAAAAAAAAAAAAATGGTACCTGCACACGGTGGAATACCACACAACAATAAAGAACAATGATGAATCTGTGAAACATCTCATAACATGGATGAATCTGGAGGGCATTATGCTGAGTGAAATAAGTCGATCACAAAAGGACAAATACTGTATGAGACCACTATATAAAAGCACATGAAAATGTTTCTACACAGAAAAAAAAATCTTTGATGGTTACTTGAGAGGGGAGGGATGAGGAGGGAAAAACACTAATTAGATTGTAGAGAAGTGGTAACTTTGGTGAAGGGTAACAGAGTACATAATATTGGGGAAGTCAGTGCACCTTGACCTGGACAAAGTCACAGAAGCTTGACAGACACATTCAAATGCCCTGAGAGACCAAGCTACTGGGCTGAGTGCTAGGGACTGTGGTCTCTGGGGATATCTAGCTCAATATGCTTACCATAGTCAATAAAAAGAATGTCCTACATTCAACTGTGGTGGGTAGTGACTGGGGTCTTAAAAATCTGCAAGCAGCCATCTAAGATACATCTACTGCTCCCATGCCGGCTGATGCAATGGAGAATGAAGAAGACCAAAGACACAAGGCAAAGACTAGTCCAAATAAATGGTGCCGGTTACCATCATCGACTGCTCTGGTAGGGATAAAAATAGAGGGTCCCAGATAGGGCAGAAGAAAAATGTAGGACAAAATTAATATTCACACACACAAAAAAAAATCAGGCTTGCTGGTCTGACAGAGACTGGAGAAACCCCAGGAATGGCTCCTGGACGCTCATTTAACTCAGTAAGTCACTCCTGAGGTTCACACTTCAGCCAAAGATTAGACAGGCCTATGGGGATCCAACAATAACATACGTGAGGGACGTGCTTCATAGTTTAATCACGTATATAAGATAACGGATACACTAGCCCAAAAGCAAAGACAAGAAGGCAGGAAGGGACAGGAAAGCTGCATGAAAGGAAACAGGGAAACTGGGGTGGAGAAGGGGAGAGTGTTGATACATTGTGGGGTTGGCAACCAGTGTCACAAAACAATTTGTGTATTAACTCTTTAATGAGAAACTTATTTGCTCTGTAAACCTTCACTCAAATCACAATTAAAAAAAAAAAAAAAAAACTTCAACAACAAAAAGACAGCCCAATCATAAAATGGGAAAAGGACTTGAATAGACATTTCACCAAAGGAGACATTCAAAATGCTACCAAAGACATGAGAAGATGTTCAGCACCATTAGCCATCAGAGAGGCACCAATCAAAATCACAACGAGATACCATTTCACTCCCAGCAGGATGATTTAAAAAAAAAAAAAAAAACACGGAATTGTTGACAAGGATGTGGGGAAGCTGGAACCCTTATCCATTGTTGGTTGGAATAAAAATGGTACACTCATTGTGGAAAAGAGTGTGGCAGTTCCTTAAAAAACTAAAATTAGAACTACCATATAACCCAACAATTCCACTCCTAGGTATATACTCAAAAGACTTGAAAGCAGAGGCTGAAAAAGAAACTTGTTCACCAATGTTTATTGCAGCATCATTCACAATAGCCAAAAAGTGGAAACAACCTAAATGTCCATCAACAGATGAGTGGATAAATGTAATGTGTTACATAAATACAATGGAATACCACTCAGCCAGTAGAAGAAATGAAGTCTTGATATATGCTACATTATGGAGCTTGCAGATATCATGCTGAGTGAAATAAGCCAATCACAAAAGGACAAATATTGTAGGACATCACTTATATAAAAAGACAAGAAAAGATAAATGTATAGGGCGGAGCCAAGATGGCGGACTAGGCAGATGCTACCTCAGATCCCTCTTACAACAAAGACACGGAAAAACAAGTGAATCGATCACATACATAACAATCTACGAACCCTGAACAACAAACACAGATTTAGAGACGGAGAACAAACTAATACGGGGAAGCAGCGATTGTTTTCAGAGCCTGGAGCCAGCGTACCAGTCAGGTATGGCACAAGCACAGAGAGCTGCTCCACCCCCCTGAACTAACCCCAGGAGGGGGACCAGCCGGTACCGCGGGCGGCGTGGGACGCAGCCGGTAGAAGAAGTCCCTGGGAGGCAGTGACTGGTCTTGAAACGGGGAGAGCAGCGTCCCAGCCAGGGAACCATCCCGCCGGGATTTGCACTGGACGCAGGTACGGCATAAACACGGAGAGCTGCTCCACCCTCCTGAACTAACCCCGGGAGGGGGCCCAGTTGGGTCGCGCGGGCGGTGTGGGACGCAGCCGGTAGGTGAAGTCCCCGGGAGGCAGCGACTGGTATTGGAGCGGGGAGAACAGCATCCCAGCCGGGACACTCGGTCACGGCACAAGCACGGGGAGCTGCTCCACCCACCTGAACTAACTCCGGGAGGCGGCCCAACTGGTCCGTGGGGGTGGCATGGCAACGCAGCTAGAGGGATGAGAAGTCCCCGGCAGGCAGCGACTGATTTTGGAGTCGAGAGTGCACCGTCCCAGTAGGGGAGCCTTGATGCTGGGCGTGGGGCTGGAAGCGGAGGATCTGACCTTGACTCCAGCGGGCCAGACCCCCCCGGGGGCAATCTCCACACAGCCAGCACACATAGGCGACGCGCCCCGCAGGAATCTCAGATATAATAGTCATTCCAAGCAAGACAAGCAACTCTGGCTATATTCTGAGGTGCTACTCTCCTATCTCTCTGTTCCCTCCCCCACCCTCCCCAGTCAGCTTCATTAACATCCGAATAGCCTGAGCCAGAGGGAGAACTCTGATAGGGATCTGACTGCAATTTTTTTTTAGCGGATTTTCTGGAAAAACTAGTTTCCCAGTGATGGCTCGGAGACAATAATCCATATCAAACCACTTAAAGAAGCAGACCATGACAGCTTCTCCAAGCCCCCAAACAAAAGAATCAAAATCTTTCCCAAATGAAGATACAATCCTGGAATTATCAGATACAGGATATAAAAAACTAATTTACAGAATGATTCGAGACATCACAAATGAAATAAGGCAAACTGCAGAAAAAGCCAAGGAACACACTGATAAAACTGTTGAAGAACTCAAAAAGATTATTCAAGAACATAGTGGAAAAATTAATAAGTTGCAAGAATCCATAGAGAGACGGCATGTAGAAATCCAAAAGATTAACAATAAAATTACAGAATTAGACAACGCAATAGGAAGTCAGAGGAGCAGACTCGAGCAATTAGAATGCAGACTGGGACATCTGGAGAACCAGGGAATCAACACCAACATAGCTGAAAAAAAATCAGATAAAAGAATTAAAAAAAATGAAGAAACCCTAAGAATCATGTGGGACTCTATCAAGAAGGATAACCTGCGGGTGACTGGAGTCCCAGAACAGGGAGGGGTGACAGAAAACACAGAGAAAATAGTTGAAGATCTCCTGACAGAAAACTTCCCTGACATCATGAAAGACGAAAGGATATCTATCCAAGATGCTCATCGAACCCCATTTAAGATTGATCCAAAAAGAAAAACACCAAGACATATTATCATCAAACTCGCCAAAACCAAAGATAAAGAAAAAATTTTAAAAGCAGCCAGGGAGAAAAGAAAGGTTTCCTTCAAGGGAGATTCAATAAGAATAAGTTCAGACTACTCAGCAGAAACCATGCAGGCAAGAAGGGAATGGGACGACATATACAGGACACTGAAGGAGAAAAACTGCCAGCCAAGGATCATATATCCAGCAAAACTCTCTCTGAAATATGAAGGCGAAATTAAGATATTTACAGATAAACACAAGTTTAGAGAATTTGCAAAAACCAAACCAAAGCTACAAGAAATACTAAAGGATATTGTTTGGTCAGAAAACCAATAATATCAGATACCAGCACAACACAAGGTCACAAAACAGAACGTCCTGATATCAACTCAAATAGGGAAATCACAAAAACAAATTAAGATTAATTAAAAAAAAAATACACATAACAGGGAATCATGGAAGTCAATAGGTAAAAGATCACAATAATCAAAAAGAGGGACTAAATACAGGAGGCATAGAACTGCCAGATGGAGAGTGATACAAGGCGATATAGAACAATACAAGTTAGGTTTTTACTTAGAAAAATAGGGGTAAATAATAAGGTAACCACAAAAAGGTATAACAACTCTATAACTCAAGATAAAAACCAAGAAAAACGTAACGACTCAACTAACATAAAGTCAAGCACTATGAAAATGAGGATCTCACGATTTACTAAGAAAAACGCCTCAGCACAAAAAAGTATGTGGAAAAATGAAATTGTCAACAACACACATAGAAAGGCATCAAAATGACAGCACTAAAAACTTATTTATCTATAATTACCCTGAATGTAAATGGACTAAATGCACCAATAAAGAGACAGAGAGTCACAGACTGGATAAAGAAACACGATCCATCTATATGCTGCCTACAAGAGACACACCTTAGACTTAGAGACACAAACAAACTAAAACTCAAAGGATGGAAAAAAGTATATCAAGCAAACAATAAGCAAAAAAGAAGAGGAGTAGCAATATTAATTTCTGACAAAATAGACTTTAGACTTAAATCCACCACAAAGGATAAAGAAGGACACTATATAATGATAAAAGGGACAATTGATCAGGAAGACATAACCATATTAAATATTTATGCACCCAATAACAGGGCTGCAAGATACATAAATCAAATTTTAACAGAATTGAAAAGTGAGATAGATACCTCCACAATTATAGTAGGAGACTTCAACACACCACTTTCGGAGAAGGACAGGACATCCAGTAAGAAGCTCAATAGAGACACGGAAGATCTAATTACAACAATCAACCAACTTGACCTCATTGACTTATACAGAACTCTCCACCCAACTGCTGCAAAATATACTTTTTTTTCTAGCGCACATGGAACATTCTCTAGAATAGACCACATATTAGGTCATAAAACAAACCTTTGCAGAGTCCAAAACATCGAAATATTACAAAGCATCTTCTCAGACCACAAGGCGATAAAACTAGAGATCAATAACAGAAAAACTAGGGAAAAGAAATCAAATACTTGGAAAATGAACAATACCCTCCTGAAAAAAGACTGGGTTATAGAAGACATTAAGGAGGGAATAAGGAAATTCTTAGAAAGCAACGAGAATGAAAAAACTTCCTATCAAAACCTCTGGGACACAGCAAAAGCAGTGCTCAGAGGCCAATTTATATCGATAAACGCACACACACAAAAAGAAGAAAGAGCCAAAATCAGAGAACTGTCCCGACAACTTGAACAAATAGAAAGTGAGCAACAAAAGAATCCATCAGGCACCAGAAGAAAACAAATAATAAAAATTAGAGCTGAACTAAATGAATTAGAGAACAGAAAAACAATTGAAAGAATAAACAAAGCCAAAAGCTGGTTCTTTGAAAAAAATAACAAAATTGATAAACCATTGGCTAGACTGACTAAAGAAATACAGGAAAGGAAACAAATAGCCCGAATAAGAAACGAGAAGGACCACATCACAACAGAACCAAATGAAATTAAAAGAATCATTTCAGATTATTATGAAAAATTGTACTCTAACAAATTTGAAAACCTAGAAGAAATGGATGAATTCCTGGAAAAACACTACCTACCTAAACTGACACATTCAGAAGTAGAACAACTAAATAGACCCATAACAAAAAAAGAGATTGAAACGGTAATCAAAAAACTCCCAACAAAAAAAAGCCCTGGCCCGGACGGCTTCACTGCAGAGTTCTACCAAACTTTCAGAGAAGAGTTAACACCACTACTTCTGAAGGTATTCCAAAGCATAGAAAATGACGGAATACTACCCAACTCATTCTATGAAGCCACCATCTCCCTGATACCAAAACCAGGTAAAGACATTACAAAAAAAGAAAATTATAGACCTATATCCCTCATGAACACAGATGCAAAAATCCTCAACAAAATTCTAGCCTATAGAATCCAACAACACATCAAAAAAATAATTCACCATGATCAAGTGGGATTTATACTACGTATGCAAGGCTGGTTTAATATCAGAAAAACCATTAATGTAATCCATCACATAAATAAAAGAAAAGACAAAAACCATATGATCTTATCAATTGATGCAGAAAAGGCATTTGACAAAGTCCAACACCCATTTATGATAAAAACTCTCACCAAAATAGGAATTGGAGGAAAATTCCTCAACATAATAAAGGGCATCTATGCAAAGCCAACAGCCAATATCACTCTAAATGGAGAGAACCTGAAAGCATTTCCCTTGAGAACGGGAACCAGACAAGGATGCCCTTTATCACTGCTCTTATTCAACATCGTGCTGGAAGTCCTAGCCAGGGCAATTAGGCTAGACAAAGAAATAAAAGGTATCCGGATTGGCAAGGAGGAAGTAAAGTTATCACTATTTGCAGATGACATGATGATATACACAGAAAACCCTAAGGAATCCTCCAGAAAACTACTGAAACTAATAGAAGAGTTTGGAATAGTCTCAGGTTATAAAATAAACATACAAAAATCACTTGGATTCCTCTACATCAACAAAAAGAACACCGAAGAGGAAATCACCAAATCAATACCATTCACAGTAGCTCCCAAGAAGATAAGATACTTAGGAATAAATCTTACCAAGGATGTAAAAGACCTATACAAAGAAAACTACAAAGCTCTACTACAAGAAATTCAAAAGGACATACTTAAGTGGAAAAACATACCTTGCTCATGGATAGGAAGACTTAACATAGTAAAAATGTCTATTCTACCAAAAGCCATCTATACATTTAACGCACTTCCGATCCAAATTCCAATGTCATATTTTAAGGGGATAGAGAAACAAATCACTAATTTCATATGGAAGGGAAAGAATCCCCGGATAAGCAAAGCACTACTGAAAAAGAAGAAGAAAGTGGGAGGCCTCACTTTGCCTGATTTCAGAACCTATTATACAGCCACAGTAGTCAAAACAGCCTGGTACTGGTACAACAACAGGCACATAGACCAATGGAACAGAATTGAGAACCCAGACATAGATCCATCCACGTATGAGCAGCTGATATTTGACAAAGGACCAGTTTCAATTAATTGTGGAAAAGAAAGCCTTTTTAACAAATGGTGCCGGCATAACTGGATATCCATTTGCAAAAAAATGAAACAGGACCCATACCTCACACCATGCACAAAAACTAACTCCAAGTGGATCAAAGACCTAAACATAAAGACTAAAACGATAAAGATCATGGAAGAAAAAATTGGGAAAACCCTAGGAGCCCTAATACAAGGCATAAACAGAATACAAAACATTACCAAAAATGATGAAGAGAAACCCGATAATTGGGAGCTCCTAAAAATCAAACACCTATGCTCATCTAAAGACTTCATCAAAAGAGTAAAAAGACCACCTACAGACTGGGAAAGAATTTTCAGCTATGACATCTCTGATCAGCGCCTGATCTCTAAAATCTACATGATTCTGTCAAAACTCAACCACAAAAAGACAAACAACCCAATCAAAAAGTGGGCAAAGGATATGAACACACATTTCACTAAAGACGATATTCAGGCAGCCAACAGATACATGAGAAAATGCTCTCGATCATTAGCCGTTAGAGAAATGCAAATTAAAACTACAGTGAGATTCCATCTCACACCAGCAAGGCTGGCATTAATCCAAAAAACACAAAATAATAAATGTTGGAGAGGCTGCGGAGAGATTGGAACTCTTATACACTGCTGGTGGGAATGTAAAATGGTACAACCACTTTGGAAATCTATCTGGCGTTATCTTAAACAGTTAGAAATAGAACTACCATACAACCCAGAAATCCCACTCCTGGGAATATACCCTAGAGATACAAGAGCCTTCATACAAACAGATATATGCACACCCATGTTTATTGCAGCTCTGTTTACAATAGCAAAAAGTTGGAAGCAACCAAGGTGTCCATCAACGGATGAATGGGTAAATAAATTGTGGTATATTCACACAATGGAATACTACGCATCGATAAAGAACAGTGACGAATCTGTGAAACATTTCATAACATGGAGGAACCTGGAAGGCATTATGCTGAGCGAAATTAGTCAGAGGCAAAAGGACAAATATTGTATAAGACCACTATTATAAGATCTTGAGTAATAGTAAACCTGAGAAGAACACATACTTTTGTGGTTACGAGGGGGGGAGGGAGGGAGGGTGGGAGAGGGTTTTTTATTGATTAATCAGTAGATAAGAAATGCTTTAGGTGAAGGGAAAGACAACATTCAATACATGGAAGGTCAGCTCAATTGGACTGGACCAAAAGCAAAGAAGTTTCCGGGATAAAATGAAGGCTTCAAAGGTCAGCGGAGCAAGGGCGGGGATCTGGGGAACATGGTTTGCGGGGACTTCTAAGTCAACCGGCAAAATAATTCTATTATGAAATCATTCTGCATCCCACTTAGAAATGTGGCGTCTGGGGTCTTAAATGCTAACAAGCGGCCATCTAAGATGCATCAATTGGTTTCAACCCACCTGGAGCAAAGGAAAATGAAGAACACCAAGACCACATGATAACTAAGAGCCCAAGAGACAGAAAGGGCCACATGAACCAGAGACCTACATCATCCTGAGACCTGAAGAACTAGTTGGTGCCCGGCCACAATCGATGACTGCCCTGACAGGGAGCACAGCAGAGGACCCCTGAGGGAGCAGGAGATCAGTGGGATACAGACCCCAAATTCTCATAAAAAGACCAAACTTAATGGTCTGACTGAGACTAGAGGAATCCTGGCGGCCATGGTCCCCAGACCTTCTGTTGGCACAGGACAGAAACCATCCCCGAAGACAACTCATCAGGCATGAAAGGGACTGGTCAGCGGGTGGGAGAGAGACGCTGATGAAGACTGAACTAATTATATCAGGTGGACACTTGAGATTGTGTTGGCAACTCTTGTCTGGAGGGGGGATGGGAGGATAGAGAGAGAGAGAAGCCGGCAAAATTGTCACGAAAGGAGAGACTGAAAGGGCTGACTCAAGAGGGGGAGAGCAAGTGGGAGTAGGGAGTGAGATGTATGTAAACTTATATGTGACAGACTGATTGGATTTGTAAACATTCACTTGAAGCTTAATAAAAGTAAATAAAAAAAAAAAAGATAAATGTACAGAGAACACAGTTTGTTAGTGTTTACCAGGGGCAGGAGGTAGGGGGAAAAGTGGGTTTAATGGTGATGGAAAAATCACAATAATTAAGGGTAGGGTTGCATAGGTGATTATTGAAAATTTTGTCAATAAGTTCTATACCTGTAAAGAGTTGAATTGGCAAAAGTTGTTTGATAGGTATATTTACAACAATGACCTGATCAAAAAAATAAAAATGTAGCTGCCGAATCTGCTTATGTACAAACTAAACACCTCATGGGATTTGGTTCCTTGGTTTGGAGGTTTAGGGTCATGGTTTCACGGAACATCACAGTTAATTGGCCTAATAATGTGTTTAGTGCTTTTGTTCTACCTTCCAGTTCATTGCCTAGTGTTTGGGGTCTTAAAAGTTCGCAAATGCTCACCCAAAGCACAAAAATTGGTCTCTATTCACCTGGAGCAAAAGAGGAAAGAGAGAGGAATAGGAGGAGAATATGGAATGTGTGGCTAATTCCTTCCATGAACAACTGCCTCCTTTGCCGTGAGACAAGAAGAACTGAATGGTGCCCAGCTACTAGTACTGAACACTCTGATCAAAGATTTCATAGAAGAACTCTAACCAAAAGGGGGAAAATGCAGAATAGAATTTCAAATTCTTATGGACTCTAGACTTTTTGGAGTCATGGAGGATGGATGAACATCTGAAGCTATTGCCCTGAGATAATCTTTAAACCTTAAACTAAAACATTCTCTGAAGTCATCTTAAAATCAAACAGTAGTTTAGCTTCACTAGTAAAAAAAGGTCTGCCTTGAGCATTATGCTCTTTTAAGAACTATCTGTATGGGATCAAATTGACAACAGCAACTTGAAAAATTAGATAGGAACCTTAGGGGGCAGTGAATGGAACAACTCAGAAAAAGGAAGTTGAGAATGGTTGCATAACTCAAAGAATGTAATCAATATTAGTAAATGGTACATGTAGAAACTGTTGAATCAGTTATGTTTTGCTGTGTACGTTTTCAACAATAACAACAAAATTAAAAAAAAGGAAAGAATGCCCTAAGTGAAACAGCCAGGATGTTGTGGAAACTCCCTCAGTGGAAGCCTTTTCAAACAGCTTTCTCCTTCTGGTAAGGTATCACTTTCCTAAAGGTAAAGGATCTTTCAATATCCTTACCAAATCTATAAGACTTTATTATTCCAAATTAATAAAAATCTTCTTCCCAAATTTATACTATTTTTATTTGCACACAGAGATGAAAAACTAGAGAAAGCAAAGGTGCCAGAAAGCAAATTATCCCAAGATAGGGTAACCAGAAACCCAAGACTTAGTTACACATACTAACAATCAGGAAGCCCCCTCCACCAACCTAAAACAATCAGTGCTTTTAATACCACCCTCTAAGAAGTCTGAGTTACATGAGTAGTGAAGAGCTTTGATAAAGGGTACAGATGAGTTTCCAAAAGCATACCTAAGCAACAAACCTGTTACGTGGCCCAGCTGTATCCTGTTAGAGAGAATGGATGGCATAAAGTTATAAAGACTGTGACAGGGATATGTTCACAGTTGGTTTCTCTGTATTTTTATCTTCTAAAATAACTCTTCTCCTTTTACTTCCATCTTTCCCCCAACACCCCGACAGGAATTGGTCCTGAAACCATATGCTCTTTTTTCCTTCTCTCTTGTACTCCTCTTTGCCTGCTCCTTACGCCTCTAATGACAATCCTTAAGCACAAGAGAGCCAATGCATGAGCAAAAGTGTGCCAACCATTATCTTAGCACATATCATTCTAGTTACATTATTCTTTCCAATGCTTTTCGTTAGCCCCAAACTACTACCCATTAACTGACTTTTCCCCTAAGCCCATGTTCTATGAAAACACAATCCCTCTTTGCTATCACTGAACCACAACAGCTTCAAAAGGAGTTTTTTTTTTTTTTTAATTTTTATTTCAAAGTTTTTTCTCAACTTTAAAAAGATGTAGCCCTCTTTAGGAGCAGACCTCTTCTGTTGGAATTCTGAATGAATTAGGGGCACAATTTAGAGCCACAGTAACAATTAAAATAGAATCACAAAACTCCTCCACCTAGTGGACTTCCAATCTGCAGTGAAATAGGTTTCTAAAATCAAGGGTTTGAAAACAAACCTCTATCAATGGTTTTCCCTAATGCTAAATCATATAGCATTTGTACCAGATATGTCAGAAATTAAGAATTGCTTTGAGAAGCAATTCAAGGAAGAAAAGTTTCTGGTTAGGAATAAAAAATGTACTGGGTGCTTAACACTTGTGGGTTGTTAGCCTTAAGTTTTTAAGTAAGCACAGTGAGTGCCTGAGTTTGGCTCATTTGAAAAGAAAAAAAGATGAAGACATAAAGACAAAGATGTGATTTCTTTAAAGATAAAGAAGCAGTACATCAAGCCAATCTTCAGAGTTTCTTCCAGCTCGAAAATTCTTACTCCATGAAAACCTTTACATGGTTTTGTAACATAGTAACTATACAGAGACTTTATCTTTCCTACAGGTTAAAGAATATAGTGGCTTCCTCAAAAAGAATATAGCTCTCACAAGAAAGATAAAAATCCAAGAAATAAGGTCTATTCTGTCTCATAATGTGAAATTTTCTCTTTCTTAGAGTTCAAATAACATTTTTTTAATTGAGAAATGATCGAAATTTAGAAAATAAATATATTTTCCTAATAGGTTATAAGAAATACTTCCCGTGTTTTCCACTAAAAAAGTATACATAGAGAAATAATGTATAAATAACAAGGATTGTGTTAAAGAGCAAAAGCTATCCAATAGAAGAACCTTACATGAATAATTTCAGAACACTTGTTAACAAGGCAACATCAAAGGTACAAATAAACCTCATCTAAATTGTCATCCTCACTTATTTCCTCAATACCTTTAAGCAAAAAAAAATTTCACAAAGGAACCCTAGTGGTGCAATGGTTAAGCACTTATCTGTTAACCGAAAGGTCAATGGTATGAATCCACTAGAAATTCCATGGGAGAAAAGGCCTGGTGATCTGTTTCCATAATAATTACTGCCTAGGAACCCCTATGGGGCAGTTCTACTCTGTCCTATAGGGTCACTATGAGTTGGAATTAACTAGATAGAACCTAACAACAACCAACAGCAAATTTCACAAATTTGTAACCTTGCTTATTCACTCCATGAATTTCATTCATTCCTCTTCCAAGGCATTTCTGCCCATTGTCATAGCTATAACTTTAGCTGATACCCTAGAAACCAGAGCTAGACTTGATCCCTTCCACCCTTACCTATCCTATATGAAAAGAATCACCAATAAGTATGTTTAATACCTGCACAAGTCAATCCTTTATTCAGAATTGCTTCCAAATAATACTTACAGTTTTGAAATTTGAAAGCTTCAAACTTGGCCACCTGAGGCAAAAACAATGCTGTCTATTCTCTGCTCTTCCTGATCAGTTTTGCTTGGGGAAGCTCCATAAACTCCTCTGCAGCAAAAGGTGATGATGCAGCTCACTTCTTGGCAATGAGGTCTACATGGAAATCTCTTGTTTGGGGCCCAAAACAAAGCTATTGCTTTCCAAAGAAAAGATGCATGTGCCTTTTCCTCTTCTCCCCTATCAGAATGTGGGCTTAATATTTAGATATACAGGAACTATCTGGCGAGCATGAAGATAAAAATCACTTATTAAAGGAGCAACACGACAGAGCCTGTGCCTGATTGCATTACTGAGTTGCAACGGCAGCCCTGGACTTTTTTTTTTTTAACACTGGAAAACTCAACCTCTTTGTGCTAAGCCATGGTAGTAAGGTTGCTGTTACCAGTACTGGAGCAGAATCCTAACTGACACAAGCACCACAGCATGCTCACCACCCCCACTGAATCTGAAGGCTTTCAAGCCCTACTATGGTATAAATACCTTGACTTAAAAACTTGCTTCTTAAAGTTTGGCAATTTCTTACTAATGAAACACATGCTAATCACATGACCCACCAGTCCTACTCCTAGTATTTATTCAAGTCAAATAAAAATCTATGTTCAAAACAAAAACCTGTATGTAAATACCCATGGAGGCTTTATTTGTAATTGTATACACTGGAAACAACCCAAGTGTCCCTTAACTGGGAAATGGATAAACAAACCATGGTACCCACCCACCACTGCCCACCATGGTACAGCTATATAACGGAATAGAATACTACTCAGCAATACCAAGGAACAAGCTACTACTATACGCAACCACATGGGTGAATCTCAGATGTATTATGCTAAGTGAAAGAGCCAGACTCAAAAGGCCATAGTGCATGATTCCATTTACATAATGTTCTGCAAAAGCATAAATATAGGAACAGAAAACAGATTAGTAGCTGCTAGGGGCTGAAGGGAGGGGGGATGGGGTTGGCCAAAAAGGGCATGAGAGAATTTTGGGGATGGTGGAACTGTTCTATATCTTGATTGTGGTGGTGGTTACGCAACTGTATGTTTGTCAGAACTATCCACTAAAAAGGGTGAATTTTACTGTCTGCACATTAAATAGCAAAACAAACAACAATGACAAAAAAAACAGTTGCCACAAAGTCAATTCCGACTCAAGGCGACCCCGCATGTGTATAAAAAACCCGTTGCCATCAAGTTGATTCTGACTTATAGCGACCCTATAGTACCCAAAAACGACCCTATAGTATACCTTAAAATAAATGGGGGCCGTAAAGGAGTACTTCAGGACTTTACCTCTTACAGCAAGCCTTGCAAAATGTATTGATGGCCCTGCCTCCCAGAAACTCTAAGCACTCCTTAACCAGATATTATTGGCCCTACCCAAAACCAAAAACCAAACCATTGCCATCAAGTCAATTTCAACTCATAGCAACCCTATATTATTGTCCCTACGTGGCTAAAATTAATGTTTCAGTTGCCTGTGGTCTTATGGACACCTCATGTCTGTTTACCGTATATCTCACGTTAGAGTGAGCATCTTGAAAGAGTCTACTCCTCTCTCTTTTTTTTGACCTCAGTCATGTATAGTAAAATCTTTGCCTTTTTAAATACTGAATATTTACCTCTAATTTTCATGCTAAACTCTTGTCAGGAAGTTATTCGAAGATATAATGCTCTTTAACATAAATTCAAAGGTTGCTAACATTTCTTGCTAACAAAAGATAATTAAACTAGTCTTCTTCCAGAGTTTATATAAGCACATGCTATCTAAGCTAGTTCTAGTCTTCAAGTTTAATTCCTCAGGATTCTCCAGCCAACGGAATTTTTTTATAGCACTTGTTGCACAAAACCACAAGGGGGCATTGTTCACATTAGTATAAAACCAAAAAAACCAAACCCTTTGGCATTGATTTCAGCTCATAGCGACCCTACGGGACACAGCAAAAGTGCCCCATATGGTTTTCAAGGAGTAAACTACTTTAAAAATTAATGCTTTCACGACTCAGACACATCCACACCAATGTTCATTGCAGCATTATTCACAATGACCAAAAGATGGAATCAACCCAAGTGCCCATCAACAGATGAACGGGTAAATGTGGTACATACTAAGATGGAATATTATTCACCGTAGAGGGAAATGAAGCTCTGATACATGCTACAACATGGATAAACCTTGAGAAGATTACACTAAGTGAAATAAGACAGACACAAAGGACAAATATCATATGATTCCACTTACATGAAATATCTAGAATAAGTAAATCCATTGAGACAAAAGATTGGTGGTTATCAGGGGACGAGGGAAGGGGAAATAGGAAAAAAAATAGTATAGGTTCTATAATCACCCCTCCTGGGTTTGAATCTTCACTCTGCCATGTTAGCTCTGTGTCTTGGGCAAGCAACACAACCTCTTCTGCCCCAGTTTCCCTACCTGAAAAATGGTGAGGACAAAATGGATAATCCAGGTAAAAGGCAGAGCACAGGAGTTGATCCTTCATAAGTTCAATAAATATTAGCCTGAAATAATAGCAGCTGCTACAGCAGTGATAGACTTAAAAAAAAAGGAATGCTTTCAAATACAGATTCATTTAGCTTGTCTCCGTGATAGTCTGTTTCACTTAGTGAGAATTTAAGGTTCAAAACCACGGCAGTTTAAGCATGGATGGGGGAAACATAGATACTACATGGAGATATCCAAGGAACACCAAGAAGAAGCTGAGACTCCTTCCCCTAGAGTGGACAGGGAGTGTTCCCCTATAGCCAGTGCCCTGAATCTGACTTATAGCCTCCTAAACTGTGAGAAAATAAATTTCTGTTCATTAAAGCTTGTGGTATTTCTAGTATAGCAGCACTAACAGACTAAGACAGACATCTACGCTAAAATGGCAGAAAGAAAATACTGTATTCAAAGAAGGACAAGATATTTCTTTCAGGGAATGAGGATAAGTATCCCTAAAGGAGGCTGGATTTCAGTTGGGCTAAGAGCCATGAGAAGAACTTTAAAAATGGAGAAGGTGAAGTTTTCTAGAAACAGCAGCATGAGCAAAACTGAGAGTCAGAAAGGTCAAAAGGCATGTTTGGGCCATATGTAGTAACAAACCTGACTACAACAGAGAGCTCTTATAAGCAAGTAATATGGAAATAACCAGAAAAATAAATAAATAAACCCATGTTATAGAATCCTGACTGGTAGTTCTAATGAGCTTTGTTTTCACTGACATTTTAGCTGGCCAAAACAAAATTAGTTTAACAAATTTACTTTTAAATTTTACACTAATCTTATATATAACTAAGAAATATATGTATATTTAACACCTAATTTTAAACAAAAAGTAACCCTTGTGCTGCTAACCTAAAGGTCAGAAGTTCGAACTCACCAGCTGCTCCATGGAAGAAAGATGTGGCAGTCCGCTTCCATAAAGATTCACAGCCTTGGAAACACGATGGGGCAGTTATACTCTGTCCTTTAGAGTTACCGTCATTTGGAATTGACTTGACACCAATGGGTTTTTTTTTTTTTTTTAATTTTGTACAACAGAAGAACAAATACAAAGAAAATATTCTATACTTCTCGTTAGTCAAGTCAGTTCCTGAAGTCAGATAGCATTGTTCAGTCACTTGAGGAGTGCATTCCAAATGTGTGATTTTCTTGAACAGCACTCAGCATTCCAGGTGTGTCTTGGAACAGATGAGTAAGAGAACTGAGCCAGGGTTGGGTTTTTGCCGGGTGAGTGCAAAGGAAGGACACTGGATTAAGGAACTGAGAAACTGACAAGAATGGATGAAGCGATCTAAACCAGATAGGGAAGTGAAGACAGAAGGGGGAAGGGGAGTGTCTTAGGTTGGGTTCTCTAGAGAAGCAAAACTAGTAAAGTGTGTAGAGAGAGAGACTTATATCAAGGAAATGGCTTACACAGTTTTTAGAGGCTTTGAGTCCCAAGTCCATGAGGTAGGAAAGAAAATTCTCCCGTCATGTAGCTGCAGGGGCTGGCAAACCCAAGATTGGCAGGTCAGAAAGCAGTGCTGCCACAGGCTGTGGAAAATCCATGATCGGCAGGCAAGACGCTGGCAAGCTGCTAGCCCAAGTCCCAAAACCAGAGGCCAGACAAACAGGAGCCAGCTGCAGGATCTGGAGCCAGCAAAAGCCCTGGCAAGGCAAGCAGGAAGCAAATAGGCAGAGGAGGCTGGGGAGATGAACGCCGATGGGGTGGTGAGCCACCACAGGCCTCACCCCTGGCAATACCACTCAGCAGATTCCATCATACGGATGACATCGTATCAAATCTCAACAGGGCAGTGATCACATTATACAACTGCCAAAACACTGAGAATCATGGCCCAGCCAAGCTGACACATAATCTTAACCATCACTGGGAGTCTGACAGAAAAATAGATGTCCAGTTTTAAGACCTCCAGGGCAGAGTGTTCCAGAAAATAACATCCAGGCCAAGTGACTGAAACTGAAGAGAGATTAAGGACCCCAGAAATGTAAAAGTAAAGTGTCCAATGAACTCTTATTATAAGCTGTAAGTCTTATTGGGAAGGATGTTAGAATTGAAGGGAGCTGTAAAGACAGCAGAAAACTCAGAGGAGAATGGCGAAAATCTGGAATCTGCACCAAGAGGCCTCCACGTCGCAAAAATCAAAAGGTCTCACTTTTTGGTTCTCATTTTAATTGACCTATCCACAGCAATCTGCACTGCTATTCACATCTCTCTTCTTCACATTTTCCCTTCCGTTGGCTTCCATAACACCCCATATTCCTAATTTTCTGCTACATCTGTCTCCTCATCAGTCTTACTCATTTTTACTCGTTGCAAAGGCTCAAAGTACAGTGTTAGGCTACCTTCTCTCCTCACTCTACCATTTCCCCTTGGTGAACTCTTCCATATTCATGGTCTCATGATCCAAAAATATGTATTTCCCGCCTAGACTGGTCTGAGTCTGAATGCGTACTCAAAACATCTTTAAACAGACATCTCAGAGTCTCCTCATACTTAACAGTGTCCAAAGCCACTGCCTCAAATACCAATTCTGAGTCTTTCCATATAACACCATTTAATAGTAATTCAGTCAATAAATATTTATTCTCCACCTACTAATTTTGAGGCACTGTGCAAAGTGCAGCAGTACCATAAATGCCCAAGACTAGGGCCAGATATAATATAGTGTGATAATTGCTGTTACAGGTACATTAATAACTATGTATTTGCAAAGGAGGGAGTGTTTAGTTAGGGTAGTTTGGTCCATGGGCTAGCACACAATCCACACACTTATACCAGAATATGAATCAAATTACGCCACAAAGCACAATATTTACTACAGTTGACTTTTTTTAAACAAGACTTTCTTGGTGAAGGAAGTAAATGCACAGATTTATATTCTGGCACAAGCTCTTTATCATGTTCAAAGTAGAACTATGGTAGCACTAGAGAGAAGAAATGAAGAGTAAGAAGAGCGTGACAAATCAGGTGACACTTAAGACAGGCCCTACAAAATAAGATTTGCTAAGGAGATAAAGAAAAAAAGGCATTCTAGTACATCCTGCTCCAGGTGACCTAGATACCTTCATTTGTTAGCTGAAGATGCTGTTAAAAAATCTATTATATACATCAAGTCTATGTTGACTGGATGACCATATTGTTTAAAATTAAATTCTTCTGAATTGTCCCTTTACCCTCATCCAACTCCTGCTTCTGTGTGTATGTGTGTATGTCTTTT
Organism: Loxodonta africana; assembly: GCF_030014295.1. NCBI lineage: Eukaryota > Metazoa > Chordata > Mammalia > Proboscidea > Elephantidae > Loxodonta > Loxodonta africana. The sequence goes on from NC_087364.1 coordinate 32,367,786, forward strand.
TTTTTTTTTTAAATCATATTTGTCCATTGTTGGTTCTAAATCTTTATGTTTATGCTGGTTTCCCTCAAAATTATCTCTAAAGCCTTATAGAACAGTAACTAACTTTTTCACAGAAGAGTACCAATCTGGTACATCACTACATATGAAAGTGGACTAAGTTGAGCAAACTACAAATTTAAGTACGTGATCATTTTAACTGTCCCACCTTAGTCTTCTGCGTTGAGAGGAAGTATCTTAGTTCTTTCTGGGAAGACAGTAAGAGTGCTCTAATGGGATTTTTGATAAATATGTTCTAGGTAGACATCAGCTAATCTTCTTCCCTAATGGTGTAAAACCACCAATCACTTGGTAAGGCTCAGATTGCTTGGCTTTGATTTCAGGAATGAATTCCTGGTTTTTACAATTAAGGACAAGCACTTGTATATCTTGCTCACTGCTGTATTTGCTCTGCCTATCATACTGCAGTAATTCAACAAATTTTTGCTGAAAAAAATAATCAAAATAATGAACATACCCAAGTATTAGAAATTTTTTTTAACAGGAGCACTCAGCCACTATTGCCTCCACTACTGAACATCTACTAGATAACATGCAGCAGCTCCCCTCAGAGAGTAGAGTACATTACCATTATGACACATTTGTTATTTAAATGAACCCTGATATCCAGAATTCCTATTAGGTCTACCCAAAATTATAATCAATAATAAATGGTCTCATACAATATAGCTTACAGTCCTGTTCCCTAGTACCAACATTATAGGGAAGTCAATGAATCAAAACTACATTAATAAAAATTATATTCTCAAAACACCAAATAACAATATTTTCAAAGTCATTATATACCAATTCTGAAGAGGAACAAATTCAGGATTAATCATACTCAGTTGAATATTTTCCAACTTATAAAAAACCAAATTTCCCTTTTTAATTATTCATTACTGTACCCATTGCTGTCAAGTTGATTCCAACTCATAGCTACCCTATAGCACAGAGTAGAACTGCCCCATAAAGTTTCCAGGAAGTGGCTGGTGGATTCAAACTGCCGACTTTTTTATTAGCCACCAAGCTCTTAACCACTACACCACCAGGGCTCCAATTATTCATTAGGGCCAGAAAGATCATCATTTGGAAGCACCTAGCATTGCCACAGTAAAAGACAGTTATTTCACTGAACTCTTTGCTCACTTTCTTCTTTCCTCCTTTCACCTTGCAATCTCCTCTGGTGTGTCTAACTTGATTTTCTTCATACCAGAAGTATCTAGGGGGAAAAAGCCTGCTGAACATCAGGAAGCATATAGTATGCTTTTGACTAAATCTTCAGTATCATGAGGGATGGAAACCCTGGTAGCGTAGTGGTTAAGAGCTATGGCTGCTAACCAAAAGGTTGGCTGTTTGAATCCACCAGGCATTCCTTGGAAAGTCTATGGAGCAGATCTACTCTGTCCTATAGAGTCGCTATAAGTCAGAATTGACTCAACAGCAATGGGGTTTTTTATGGGGGATAGTGGAGGCTTTGTGCCTAACATTAAATTTAGGAGCACAGGCAGTTTTTAAACTAAGTAAGCAGTTTTTATCCATTCTTACTATGACTTTTATGTTAAAGAACAATTTTTCATGTATTTAGGCTAAGAACTACTAGATAGGAAAAAAAGGAATAACAATTTTGGTTACAAAGTAAACAATGTCACCCATTTTCTCAAATAACATTACGTACCTAAATGAATGACCTACCAACCAAAATTGAGGGCGGTAACTAAAGAAATAATGACTGCACATAACTATCCGAAGCAGCATGGTATAGTAAAATGAGTGTACAGTTTGGAGTTAAGAAACTTATATTCAAGATTCAGTTCTGAAGCCTTGGGCAGATGATTTTTTTTTTTTTCCAGATCTATTAAGTGAGGGCAATATCTACTTCGCATAGCTGTTTGGGAGGATAAAAATGAGTAAGAGATGTAAAAATGCCTTAAAAACTATAAAGAACTTCACAAAAGTTTACTTACTATTAGGCTAAGTAAATAGAGCTATGAAGTCAACAGACGAACGGAATAAAAGGAGCATGCATGTATCAAAAAAAGATAGGGTGGAAAAGACATAAATGAGAGGTGGGGCCAAGATGGTGGAGTAGTGAGACACTCCCTGTGGTCCCTCTTACAACAAAGATCAGAAAAACCAAGTGAATCAATTATATATGACAATGTAGGAGCCCTGACCATCAAAGACAAAGTTGAGGAATCAGACCGAGAGGCAGGTGGAGGGAGAGATGGTTCAGAAGCAGCTAGGACTTGCCAGGCCTCACCTGGCTGGCACCAGCACCCTGCAGGCTGGATTGGCTGGCATGCAAGGGGTGAGGAGAGCAGTGGCACTCGGGATGTGTTTTCCACATCAGGAGAGACCGAGTGGCAGAGAGTCTGCTCAAGCTTTCAGAACCAGCCAGAAATGGCACTGAGTTGGTGAAAGATAAGTACAAGCGTCTAACCAACTGCATGGATGAACCCTCCCCCCCCCCACTGAGGAGTACTCTCTCCCATTTACCTGCTTCTTGCCTGCTATGCTCCAGGCTCTGATCTGCCTTCAGTGATTGCAGCAACCCCTGGGCTGGAAGTAGGACCCATGGTGCTTCCTGAGCCATTCTGCCAGCTTTGGAAAGGAAAAAATTAACAAACAGGAAAAAATAATCTGCCAGCTCCCCTAAGCTAGGAACTCAGGGCAGGCACAACCACTTTGCCTAGGCACAGGCATAAGGGGTCCCATGGACTTTGAATGCTTTTCCCCCTGCATAGACCTGTGTGGGCCCAATTCAATAGCTTAGGCCCTCATTAGCACAATATAGCAGGGTATATACCTGAAGCCTATTTTCAGCTGTATCAGCTATAAGTTGCAGTGGCAGATTTGTGACATTTGAATCTGCTTTGCCCATTAAGCAGGGTCCCCCCCCCACCAATGTCAGGGGCCTGAGGACTGGTGGCTCCACTCACTCCACCAAGCCATCCAAGACAGGGGTCCAAGAATAAGTGGTGACTCCTAGTCCTTACAGCCAACAGCATTGGGTACCAACAGTCTGGCTGAAAAACCCACCCACCTACGCTCTCTAAGGAACAGAAACACCTTCCACCCAGACGCTCAGGGGAAGCAGTCAGCCCCCTGCCTTGATTAGCACATGACCCCCTACTACAGCTAGATACCTGCGCCTACTCCAGTCACCCCTTCCCATATAGGACTGTAAGTGAGAGCCTGCACCACAAATTAGTGACCGACGACCTGGACACCTGAACTGAATCCACACAAGAAAAGTAAATGGACTCTTGGGCTCACATACCTAGTAACAGCTCTAGTTACTTGGAGACAGGATGTGAGAGCTTCAAAGATGCCAATAATCAAACTAGCTCACACAACCAGCCTATCTGGGTATATCAAACAAGAAGCTAGGATACAGTAAGCAAACATAAAATAAATAAATACAATAACTTATTGATGGCTCAGAGACAACAGTCAATATCAAATTACATGAAAAGCCAGACCATAATGGCTTCAGCAAGCCACCAAAACAAATATTTAAGAAACCTTCCAGAGGAAGAGAATTTCTTGGAATTACCAGAGGTAAAATTCAAAAGATCAATATACAGAGCTCTTCAAGAGATCAAGAATGAGATCAGGCTAAACACAGAACAAGTCAAGGAACACAGAGACAAAGCAAAAGAGGTAAAACAAGAGCATAATGAAAACTTTAACAGGCTGCAATAATCCATACAGAAACAGCAAACAAAAATCCAAAAGATTAAAAATCAAATTTCAAATCAGACAACTCAATAGGAAGTCACAGGAGCAGAATAGAGGCAATGGAAGTCATAACTAGTGAGAGTGAAGATTAAGCACTTGACATCAATTTATTTGAGGAAAAATCAGATAAAAGAATTAAAAAAATGAAGAAACCCTAAGAATTTGTGGGACTCTATCAAGAGAATAACCTACAAGTGACTGGAGTACAAGAATGGGGAGGATAACAGAAAATACAGAAAGAATTGTTGGCAGAAAAAATCTCCAATATTGTGAAAGATGAGAAGATATCTATCCAAGAAGCTCATTGAACCCCACACAAGGTAGATCCCAAAAGAAAATCACTGAGATATATTATAATCAAACTTGCCAAAACCAAAGGTAAAGAGAGAATTTTAATAGCAGCTAGGGATAAATGAAAAGTCACCTACAAAGGAGAGTCAGTAAGAGTAAACTCTGACTACTCAGCAGAAACAGTGCAGGCAAGAAGGCAATGGGTGACACACATAAATCCTTGAGGGAAAAAAGTGCAGCCAAGAATTATATATCCAGCAAAACTGTCTCTCAAATATGATGCCAAATTAGGGCATTTCCAGATAAACCGAAGTTTAGGAAATTTGTAAAAACCAAACCCATTAGAAAATCAATAACATCAGATAACAATCCAAGACTAGAACACAGGACAGAACCACCAGATATCAACCCAGATAGGAAAGTCACAAAAATAAATCAAAGTTAAAACACTGAAAATAGGCAAAAAGATACATCAATATATAAAAGATGACATTAAAACAAAAAAGAGGGACTAAATAATGTAGTCATAGATCTTTAACAGGAAGAGGAAGTCAAGTGATATAAAGAAATAAAAGATTGGTTTAAACTTAGAAGAATAGAGGTAAATATTAAGGCAACCACAAAGGAAACTAACAATCCTGCCTTCAAAATAAAAAACAAGGAATAAATAAAGATTCAGCAAATACAAAATCAACAATGAAAAAGATGAAAAGAAAATACGCAAAGAAAAATGGCTCAGCACAGAAAAATAAGTGGAACAAAGAAACTGTCAACAACATACACACAAAAATATACCTCCAAATGACAACACTAAACTCATAGCTATCAATAATTACGCTGAATGTAAATGGACTAAATGCACCAATAAAGAGACAGACAGGCAGAATGGATTAAAAAAAAAAAAAAACACTATGCATCTATATGCTGCCTGCATGCTGACTTAAAGATACAAACATACTAAAACTCAAAGGATGGAAAAAATACACCAAGCAAACAACAATCAAAAAAAGCAGGTGTGATGATATTAATCTCTGATGATATATACTTTAAAGCAAAATCCACCAAAAAGGATAAGGAAAGCCACTATAAAGTGATTAAAGGGTCAATCCACCAGGAGGACATAGCCATAATAAATATATATGTACCCAACAACAGGGCTCCAAAATACATAAAACAAACTCTAACAGCATTGAAAAGAGAAATAATAGACAGCTCCGCAATAGTAGTAGAAGACTTCAACACACCACTTTCAGTGAAGGACAGAACTACTAGAAAGAAGCTCAATAAAGACGAGAAGACCTAAATGCTGCAATCAACCACTTCATCTCATATACATAGACATATACAGAACACTCCACCCAACAGCTGCCAATGCACATTAAACATTCTCCAGAATAGATCACATATTAGGCTACAGAGCAAGCCTTAAGAGAATCCAAAACACTGAAATATTACAAAGCTTCTTTTCTGACCATGAAGCCATAAAAATAGAAATCAATACCAGAAAAAGCAAGGAAAAAAAAAATAACACATGGAAACTGAACATCACCTTGCTCAAAAACTACTGGGTTATAGAAGAAATTAAGGATGAAATAAAGACATTCACAAAATCAAATGAGAATGAAAACACATCCTACCAGAACCTTTGGGACACAGCAAAAGCAGCGCGCAGAGGTCAATTTATAGCAATAAATGCACACATCCAAAAAGAAGAAAAGACCAAAATCAAAACATTAACCCTACAACTTGAATAGAAAGAAAGCAGCAAAAGAAGCCCGTGGGCATCAGAAGAAAGGAAATAATAAGAATTAGAGCAGAATTAAATGAAATAGAGGATAGAAAAATCAATTCAAACAATTGGAAGGTTAACAAAACCAAAAGCTGATTCTTTGAAAAGATCAACAAAATCGATAAACCACTGGCCAAACTGACAAAAGAAAACAGAAGAGGAAGCAAATAACTTGAATAAGAAATGAGATGGGCAATATCACAACAGACCCAAATGAAATTAAAAGAATTATAACAATACTATGAAAAACTGTACTCCAGCAAATTTGAAAACCTAGAGAAATTGGACAAATTTCTAGAAACATGCTACCTATCTAAACTAACAGAAACAGAGGAAGAACTAAATAAATCTACAACAAAAGAAGAGATTGAAAAAGTAATTTAAAAACTTCCAACAACAACAACAAAAAGCCCTAGCCCTGACAGCTTCACTGGAGAATTCTACCAAACTTTCAGAGAAGAGTTAACACCGCTACTACTAAAGGTATTTCAGAGCACAGAAAAGGATGGAATACTCTCAAACTCACTCTATGAAACCAGCATAACCCTGATATCTAAACCAGGTAAAGACACCACAAAAAAAAGAGGAAATTACAGACCAATATTCCTCATGAACATAGATGCAAAAATCCTCAGCTAAATCCTGGCCAATAGAATTCAACAACATATCAAAAAAATAATTCACGATGACCAAGTAAGATTCATACCCGGTCTGCAGGGGTGGTTCAACATTAGAAAAACAATCAATGTAATCCATCACATAAATAAAACAAAAGACAAGAAACACATGATCTTATCCTGTGAGAATGGGAACCAGGCAAGGACGACCTTTATCAACACTCTTATTCAACATTTTGCTGGAGGTCCTAGCCAGGGCAATTAGGCTAGAAAAAGAAACAAAGGGCATGCAAATTGATAAGGAAGAAGTAAAAGTATCCCTATTTGCAGATGATATGATCTTATACATAATAGAAAACCCCAAAGCATACAGAAGAAAACTACTGGAACTAATACATAATTTCAGCAAAACACCAGGATACAAGGTAAACTTACAAAAATCGGTTGGATTTCTCTACACCAACAAAGAGAACTTCAAAGAGGAAATCAAATCAATACCACGTACAATAGCCCCCAAGAAAATAAAATACTTAGGAATAAATCTAACTGGAAACATAAAAGACCTATACAAAGAAAACTACAAGACACCACCGAAAAAATCCAAAAGAGACCTACATAAGCAGAAAAACATATTTTCTTAGTCATCTAGTGATGCTAAAACAGAAATACCACAGTGGATGGCTTTAACAAAGAGAAATTTGCTTCTTCACAGTAAAGTAGGCTTAAAGCCCAAATTCAGGGTGTCAGCTCCAGGGGAAGGCTTTCTCTCTCTGTCAGTCTTCTCATCAATCTTCCCCTGGGCTAGGAGATTCTCTGTCCAGGGGCCCTTGGTCCAAAGGACGGTTTCTGCTCCTGGCACTGCTTTCTTGGTGGTACGAGGTCCCCCTCTCTGCTCATTTCCCTTTCCTCTTTATCACTTGAGAGATAAAAGGTGGTGTAGGCCACTCCCCAGGGAAACTCCCTTTACATTGGATCAGGGATGTGACCTCAGTAAGGGTGTTACCATCCCACACTAATCCTCTTTAACATAAAATTGTAATTACAAAATGTAGGAGAACCACATAATACTGGGAACCATGGCCCAGCCAAACTGATACACATTTTGGAGGGGCAGTAATTCAATCCATTTGAGACAGAAACAAGAAACTGAGAAAAGAAATAATTAAAAAAAAAAAAAAGCCCTAAGGCAGCCCACTGGCATGGTGGTGCAGACCAGCGATGTGGCTTCTCAGCCAAGTGGTGCTGTACAGCCTCTCAAGAAGGAGCAGAGATGGCACACAGCGCCAGGTTTTCAGGAGAAAAGGAAAGAGAGGAAGGTAGAGAGAGACAAGAAACTGAAAAACAAAGAAAAAAATGCTCCCAGGGATCCCACAAACATGGTGGCACGGATGGGGGAAGGGGCTTCTCCAGCCAAGCGGTGCTGCACAGCTTATCAAGAAGAACTGGAGCTGGCACATGGCAACACGTATTAGGGTGAACGGAAAGGAAGGAAGGTAGAGACAAGAAACTGAGAAAAGAGAAATAAAAGCCCCAAGAGAGCCCACTGGCTTGGCAGAATGGACTAGAGAAGTGATTCCCCAGCCGAACAGCACTGCTCAGCCCATTAAGGAGTGGAGAGAAGGCGGAGCCAAGATGGTGGAATAGACAGATGCTTTTGTCGAGCCCTCTTTACAACAAAGACCTGAAAAAACAAGTGAAACGAGTATATTTGTGACAAGCTGGGAGCCCTGAGCATCAAAGGCAAACTTAAACAACGAATTGAGGGGCAGGGGAAGGAAGAGACCGTTCAGAAGCAGAGAGGAGTGGCCAGACCTGAATCTCGGGAAGCCCTCAGGCACCATTCCTGGAGTGGCGGCTGTGGCGGCAGCGGTGGCAGCAGTGGGCTGATCCTAGCGTTCAGCCAGTTTCCTCAGGGAGAAACAGCCAGCCACACAGCCCACTCACACCTCCAGAACCTGAGGAGAAGGGCGCTCTCGGCAAAAGCTAAGTACTTGCATATATTTTACTGCACCTCCCCACCCCCAAGCCAGCTTCAGTGGCTGAATCCCTAAGCCTGAGATAGACCCCGGTGAGCACATGGCACCGTCCTCCCGGCCTTGGGGAAGGAAAAAATTTGCAACTGGGGGGAAAAGATAATTTGCTAGCTCCATTAACTGGGGGAGCTCAGGACAGAAGCGGCTCCTGTCTAGGCATAAACCGTCCGTGGACCTTGAGCATCTTTCCCTTCTGCATGGACCTGTGTGGGCCTATTTTGGGAGAATAGGCCCTTGTTGGCAAACTCCAGCCATTTCAGCGGTGCGGTAGAGAGGTGCGTGTTTGACATTTGACGTTACTTTGCCTATTAAACAAGGTCCTCACCCACCCACAACAGGGACCTAAGGACTGGTGGCTCCATTTGGGTCACCCAGTCACCCGCGACAGGGGTCCAGGGATAACTGGTACCTCCCAGTCCTTACAAAAAAACTTTGGGTGCCCATGATCCTTCTGCAGGGCCCACCCACCAGCACACTCTAGGGAACAGAGACGTGTTTTCCTCAGAGACACTTGGGGGCCGGTTCTCAGCCCCCTGCCTTGTTCAGAGCATGACCCCCTGCTGCAATCAGATACGGGTATACACTCCAATTACTCCTGCCTCTCTAAGACTGTAGGACAGAGCCTGTACCACACACTTGATATCAGCTACCTGGAAACCTGAGCTGAATTCATATAAGAAAACTGAATGGACTCCTAGACTGATATACCTGATAACAGCTCTAGCCACCTGGGGACAGGACACCAGAGCTCCAAAGGTGAAAATAATCAAGCTAGCTCACTCAAGCAACCCACAGGGGTATACCAAAACAAAACAAAGCAAGTAGCCACGACACAGTAAGCAAGTATAAACTAATACAATAACTTATAGATGGAGACAACAGTCAATATCAAGTTACATAAAGAAACAGACCATGATCACCTCAACAGGCTCTCAAAACAAAGAATCCAGGGATCTTTTAGATGAAAGTGTATTCCTGGAGTTATCAGATGCAGAATACAAAAGTTTAATATACAAAACCGTTCAAGACATCAGGAAGGAAATGAGGCAATATGCAGAACAAGCCAAGGAACACACAGATAAAGCAACTGAAGAACTCAGAAAGATTCTTCAGGAACATAATGAAAAGTTTAATAAGCTGGAAAAATCCATAGACAGCAATCAGAAATTCAGAAGATTAACAATAAAATTACTAAATTAGACAACTTGATAGAAAGTCAGAGGAGCAGAATTGAGCAAGTAGAAGCTAGAATTTCTGAATTTGAAGATAAATCACTTGGCACTAATATATTTGAAGAAAAATCAGATAAAAGAATTTAAAAAAATGAAGAAACCTTAAGAATCATGTGGGACTCTATCAAAAGAAATAGCCTACGAGTGATTGGAGTACCAGAACAGGGAGGGATAACAGAAAATACAGAGAAAATTGTTGAGGATTTGTTGCCAGAAAACTTCCCTGATATTCTGAAAGATGAGAAGATATCTTTCCAAGATGCTCATCAAACTCCACATAAGGTAGATCTTAAAAGAAAGTCACCAAGACATATTATAATCAAGCTTGCCAAAACCAAAGATAAGGAGACAATTATAGAGCAGCAAGGGATAAAAGAAAAGTCACCTACAAGGGAAAGCCAACAAGAATAAGCTCAGACTACTCAGCAGAAACCATGCAGGCAAGAAGGCAATAGGATGACATATTTAAAAAACTGAAGGAAAAAAATTGCCTGCCAAGAATCATATATCCATCAAAACTGTCTCTTAAATATGAAGGTGAAATTAAGACATTTCCAGATAAACACAAGTTGAGGGAATTTGTAAAAACCAAACCAAAACTACAAGAAATGCTAAAGGGAGTTCTTTGGTTAGAAAATCAATAATATCAGGTATCAACCCAAGACTAGAACACTGGGCAGAGCAACCAGAAGTCAACCCAGACAGGGAAATCCAAAAACAAACAAACAAACAAAAAGCAAGATTAAAAACAAAAAGAAGCCCAACACAGGGTAACAGCGATGTTATTATATAAAAGAAGACTACATTAAAATAATAAAGAGGGACTAAGAAATGTAATCATACAGCTTCCATATGGAGAGGAAGATATGGCGATACAAAGAAATAAAAGATAGTTATAAATTTAGGAAAATAGCAGTAAATAATAAGGTAACCACAAAGGAGACAAACTATCCTACTCATCAAAATAAAATACAAGGGAAAAATACAGACTCAGCAGAAACAAAATCAACAACAACAAATATGAGGAAAGGACAATATATAAAGAAAATCTGCTCAGCACATAAAATCAAGTGGGAAAAAGAAGCTGTCAACACACAAAAAAAGACATCAAAATGATAGCACTAAATTCATACCTATCCATAATTACCCTGAATGTAAATGGACTAAATGCACCAATAAAGAGACAGAGAGTGGCAGAATGGATTAAAAAACAAGATCCGTCTATATGCTGCCTACAAGAGACACACCTTAGACTTAGAGACACAAACAGACTAAAACTCAAAGAATGGAAAAAAATATATCAAGCAAACAACAATCAAAAAAGAGCAGGAGTGGCAACATTAATTTCTGAAAAAATAGACTTTAAAGTTAAATCCATCAGAAAGGATAAGGAAGGACACTATATAATGATTAAAGAGACAATACGCCAAGAAGATATAACCATATTAAATATTTATGCACCCATTGACAGGGCTGCAAGATGCATAAAACAAACTATCAGCATTGAAAAGTGAGATAGACAGCTCCACAATAATAGTACACGAACAGATATATGCATACCCATGTTTATTGCAGCACTGCTTACAATAGCAAAAAGATGGAAGCAACCAAGGTGCCCATCAAAGGGTGAATGGATAAATAAATTATGGTATATTCACACAATGGAATACTACGCATCGAAAAGAACAGTGAGGAATCTGTGAAACATTTCATAACATGGAGGAAACTGGAAGGCATTATGCTGAGTGAAATTAGTCAGTTGCAAAAGGACAAATATTGTAAAAGACCACTATTATAAGATCTTGAGAAATAGTTTAAACCGAAAAGAAAATATTCTTTTGTGTTTACAAGAGAGGGGAGGGAGGGAGGGTGGGAAAGGTGTATTCACTAATTAGGTAGTAGATAAGAACTACTTTAGGTGAAGGGAAAGACAGCAGACAATACAGGGGAGGTCAGCACAATTAGACTAAAACAAAAGCAAAGAAGTTTCCTGAATAAACTGAATGCTTCGAAGGCCAGCGTAGCAGGGCAGGGGTCTCGGGACCATGGTTTCAGGGGACATCTAAGTCAATTGGCATAATAAAATCTATTAACAAAACATTCTGCATCTTACTTTGAAGAGTGGCATCTGGGGACTTAAACACTAGCAAGCAGCCATCTAAGATGCATCAATTGGTCTCAACCCACCTGGATCAAAGGAGAATGAAGAACACCAAGGACACAAGGCGATTATGAGCCCAAGAGACAGAAAGGGCCACATGAACCAGTGAGTACATCATCCTGAGACCAGAAGAACTAGATGGTGCCTGGCTACAACTGATGACTGCCGTGACAGGGAACACAACAGAGAACCCCTGAGGGAGCAGGAGAGTGGTGGGATTCAGACGCCAAATTCTCATAAGACCAGACTTAATGGTCTGACTGAGACTGGAAGGCCCCCGCTGGTCATGGCCCCCAGACCTTCTGTTGCCCCAGGACGGGAACCATTCCCGAAGCCAGCTCTTCAGACATGGATTGGACTGGACAATGGGTTGGAGAGGGATGCTGGTGAGGAGTGAGCTTCTCGGATCAGGTGGACTCTTGAGACTATGTTGGCATCTCCTGCCTGGAAGGGAGATGAGAGGGTGGAGGGGGTTAGAAGCTGGTGAAAAGGACACGAAAAGAGGGAGTGGAGGGAGAGAGCAGGCTGTCTCATTAGTGGGAGAGGAATTGGGAGTATGTAGCAAGGTGTGTATATGGGTTTTTGTGTGAGAGACTGACTTGATTTGTAAACTTTCACTTAAAGCACAATAAAAATTAAAAAAAAAAAATAGGAGCGGCGATGGCAGATAGCAGGCACCAGGTGTTCGTGAGAAAGGAAAGGAAGGAGGTCAGAGAGACAGAAGAAACCAATGTTGTTGTTGTTAGGTGCCGTCGAGTCAATTCCAACTCATAGCGACCCTATGCATAACAGAATGAAACACACTGCCTGATCCTGCGCCATCCTTACAATCGTTATGCTTGAGCTCATTGTTGGAGCCAGTGTGCCAATCCACCTCATTGAGGTCTTCCTCTTTTCTGACGACCCTGTACTCTGCCAAGCACAATGTCCTTCTTCAGGGACTGATCCCTCCTGACAACATGTCCAAAGTATCTAAGATGCAGTCTCGCCATCCTTGCCTCTAAGGAGCATTCTGGCCACACTTCTTCCAAGACAGATTTGTTCATTCTTTTGGCAGTCCATGGTATATTCAATATTCTCTGCCAACACCACAATTCAAAGGCGTCAACTCTTCTTCGGTCTTCCTTATTCATTGTCCAGCTTTCCCATGCATATGATGTGATTGAAAATACCATGGCTTAGGTCAGGCGCACCTTAGTCTTCAGGGTGACATCTTTGCTCTTCAACACTTTGAAGAGGTCCTTTGCAGCAGATTTACCCAATGCAATGCGTCTTTTGATTTCTTGACTGCTGCTTCCATGGCTATTGATTGTGGATCCAAGTAAAATGAAATCCTTGACAACTTCAATTTTTTCTCCGTTTATCATGATGTTGCTCATTGGTCCAGTTGTGAGGATTTTTGTTTTCTTTATGTTGAAGTGTAATCCATACTGAAGGCTGTGGTCTTTGATCTTCATTAGTAAGTGCTTCAAGTCCTCTTCACTTTCAGCATAACTCAGATTGTTAATGAGTCTTCCTCCAATCCTGATGCCCCATTCTTCTTCATATAGTCCAGCTTCTTGGATTATTTGTTCAGAATACAGATTAAATAGATATGGTGAAAGAATATAACCCTGACGCACACCTTTCCTGACTTTAAACCAATCAGTATCCCCTTGTTCTGTCCGAACAACTGCCTCTTGATCTATGTAAAGGTTCCTCATGAGCACAATTAAGTATTCTGGAATTCCCATTCTTCGCAGTGTTATCCAAAGTTTGTTATGATCCACACAGTCGAATGCCTTTGCATAGTCAATAAAACATAGGTAAACATCCTTCTGGTATTCTGTGCCTTCAGTCAGGATCCATCTGACATCAGCAATGATATCCCTGGTTCCATGTCCTATTCTGAATCCAGCCTGAATATCTGGCAGTTCCCTGTCAATATACTGCTGCTCAATATCATCAGTCAGAACAAGGCCAGGGGCCAACTGTGGAACAGACCATCAATTGCTCATATGCAAGTTCAAGCTGAAACTGAAGAAAATCAGAGGAAGTCCAAGAGAGCCAAAACATGACCTTGAGTATATATCCCACCTGAATTTAGAGACCATCTCAAGAGTAGATTTGACGCATTGAACACTAGTGATCGAAGACCAGACGAGTTGTGGAATGACATCAAGGACATCATCCATGAAGAAAGCAAGAGGTCACTGAAAAGACAGGAAAGAAAGAAAAGACCAAGATAGATGTTAGAGGAGACTCTGAAACTTGCTCTTGAGCGTCAAGCAGCTAAAGCAGAAGGAAGAATTGATGAAGTAAAAGAACTGAACAGAAGATTTCAAAGGGCCTCTCGAGAAGACAAAATAAAGCATTATAATGGCACGTGGAAAGAGATGGAGATAGAAAACCAAAAGGGAAGAACACGCTCGGCATTTCCCAAGCTGAAAGAACTGAAGAAAAAATTCAAGCCTCGAGTTGCAATAGGGAAGGATTCCATGGGGAAAATATTAAACGACACAGTAAGCATCAAAAGAAGATGGAAGGAATACACAGAGTCATTATACCAAAAAGAACTAGTCAATATTCAACCATTTCAGGAGGTGGCATATGATCAGGAACCGATGGTACTGAAGGAAGAAGTCCAAGCTGCTCTGAAGGCACTGGCGAAAAACAAGGCTCCAGGAATTGATGGAATATCAATTGAGATGTTTCAAAAAATAGACGCAGCGCTGGAGGTCCTCACTCATCTATGCCAAGAAATATGGAAGACAGCTTCCTGGCCAACTGACTGGAAGAGATCCATATTTATGCCTATTCCCAAGAAAGGTGATCCAACTGAATGTGAAGAAACCAATATCACCTAAAAAAAGCAACAACAGCAACAAAAAATGGCACTGATGGAGCCGACTGCTGTGGGTGGGGCAAATCCTAAGTGGCAGGGACCTGGCATCTCCCGGCCAAGTGACCAAGGCCTGCCAGAAAGCTACGGAGGCCGCCCAGGGGAAGAAGGGTAGGGGGTGGAAAAGCGTGTATCCCTGGTTACTGTGTGCTCTGTCTCCTGCTGGGAGCTCAGTGAAGCTGCCTTCCAACTCCCTGTCAGCCATTGTCCATGGCTAAGGGGTCCAACACAGCTGATCTTGCCACGTTAGCTGACAGGGAACCTCCACTTTGTAGCTCTCCTTGCTCTCTGTCAGTTTCTTATGCCATTCGATGCTTGGATGAGTTCTTCATCCCTTCATTTGACACTTAGGGTTACAGGATTGATGTTCGTATTTGTTTTACTTAGTTTTTCAGGTCTTTGCTGCAGAGGGACAGAGTGGTGCTTTTGTCTATTGTGCCGTGTTCTGTTTTTCTTTTCTTTTTAGCAAATGTATTAGATAAAAGCCAGATGTGATAAAAATTTTAAAGGTGAATAGACCTAATATAAACTTTGTGAGTAAATTTCAAATTGATAATCTAATGAAGATTTAGTACAGCATATGTCCAAATGATCTAAAAAGGAATATTCAGGGTAAAAGCAGCACTTCATCTTTTAGGAAAAATAGCCATATAGTGTATTTTTTCAAAACAACAGAAGGAAAAAAAGAAGCAAGATTATTTTTGATACTCCAATTTGCTATTTTTATGCTTTAACGTAAAACAAAAGAGATTATTACTATTACAGACTATATGGAGATCATGTAGGAAATGATCTTCAATTGCTTAATGTTGAGATTATGTTAATAAATACATTGCACTTGCATAACATTTTGCTAATATTAACTACAGAGTTTTCATGACAAAATGACAGGGCTCAATTTATTCTAAATTAGTGGCATCATTTATTCACATTAAAATTCAAAGACCAGATTTGTAAGCTACATTAGAATAAAAGAAGCCTACTTTTAAAATTTGGTTTCCAAATACCAAGAGTTGCTTTCTTTTTGTTTAAAGTAAATAACAATAAAAATTACACACACAAAAAAAATCTTGCCACTCAGAAAGAATAATTTCAGACGTACATACATACACAAAGGATGACTATATATAAACAATTTCAAATTTAAAACATTGTATTTAATTTTACTTGAATTTACAAGAATGAGAAAACAAAGGAATTATTTTTTTAAACACAGAAATACCATTTCCTAAAAGATCCTTCTGTGTTAAAAAGAAAAAAATAATTGTGCAAAAGCAAAAGGTTTGTGTTATTATAGCTTATTCTTAATTTCATGCTTCTAATTCTATAAAATAAAAAATTTACACTTCAATTATTCTCCCTAAATTTCCTCCTTCCTTTCCCAATCTGTTAGTAATATTAGTTCTTACTTTAACAAGGTTTAACAAAGTTTACATTGTTCTATAATCATAATTGTTATTTTTACTCTTGATTCTATACTGAAATGGATTCAATGCTTTCTATTAGTCCTTTTTGTACAATTTCTCCACTTTTTTCTTAAATTTTATTTAAAGCTTTTACATACAGGTAAGATTCTTTTATAGCAAGGCTCCACTGTGTCAATAATAGATGCAAAACACAGAGACGGTAATAACTGAGATGCACAATATGAATAAGTAACACAGGGACCAAAGTGTCACATTCAAGGACATCTTAAAAAATACCTCCCCCCTGCCCCCACTTTCTACTGGGAAGAAAGTTGAAATCATTGAAGTTTGCATCATATTTTCCTGGAAAAAAAGAACATTTAACTAAAACAACAAAAAGAAATCCATCAATGTTTGCGACTATACAATTATTTAAAATTTTATTTGCTAAAGAATGTTACAAATACCTGAGTGAAAACACTGCTAAGCTAGCCTTTCTAGGGAGAACAGTCGTTCAAATTCAAATAAATTAACAAAGATAAGACTAATTTTCCAAATAAGAATTTTTCAAATGAATAAATACTAATGAGATTACATGCTCCTACTTAAGCACCTAAGCACAGAAATAGACAATTTAATCAGATGAAATTCTTGCAGTTATTTCAAATATTAAAATTTAAACAATGAAACCTCTGATATAGCTCTTCCAGAATCAAATACCACGAAAACACAACCTTGTAAAATACATATTCTTTCAAATCCCATTGCCTCCTTCCATTATCTTTGCCATCATCCAATTTAGAAACCCTTATCTTTCACCTAGATTACCGTGATAGCCTCCTAGATTGTCTTCCAGTTCTTAAATCCTTTCCTCTCCAACTGACCCTGCACAGTGACACTACAAAAACAGTTTCTAATCTTGTCACTATCCTATTCAAAAATATGCAAATGGCTTCCTAGAGTCCTTCAGTGAGATTCCAGTTTATTTTCTCACCCTACCTTTTCCCATACCCCCCACCTACTCTGACTCAATCAAACTTGCTGTTAGCTGTCTTCCAAGTCGCCCCTGCTCCCCACTCGTGGCAACCCCATACACAACAGAACAAAACGTTGCCCAGTGCTGCACCATTCCCATGATCAGCTGCAGATCGGAACATCCAGAGGGTTTTCCATTAGCTGACTTTCAGAAGTAGGTTGCCAGGTCTTTCTTCCTAATCTGTATTACTCTGGAAGCTCCACTGAAACCTGTTCAGCATCACAGCAACATACAAACCTCCACTGACAGACTAGTGGTTGATGCACTTGAGGTTCATTGGCTGGGGATCCAACCAGGTCTCCTGCATGAGAGGTGAGAATTCTACCACCACCGCCCTCTCAATCATACTAGAACACTGCAATTACCGAACTCACCTTATACAGACACCTCTTTGCCTCCCCATAGAAAAGTACATCTCCCCAAATCCTACACATCTCCCAAGATACTTCTTCCAAAAGCTTTTCCCAATTTGCTCTGCACTGTGAAAATACCTTCTATATGCCTCTATTGGAGCCCTGGTGGTGCAGTGGTTAACAGCTCAGCTACTAACCAAAAGGTCAGCAGTTCAAAGCCACCAGCCACTCCTTGGAAACCCTATGGGACAGCTCTACTCTGTCCTATAGGGTCGCTGAGTTGGAATCGACTTGAGAACAAGGGGTTTGGTTTCTGATTTATGCCTCTATCACCAGTCACACTGTATTGTGATTTGTGTTTATAAAATGTTATCACCTGACCTAGTACTGTCTTAGTCACACTCATATTCCCACCATTTGGCACACAGTATGAACATTGATTAAGTATGTATCCGAATTCCATTTAACCTAAACTGAGACTCATGCAGAGTTGGAGAATGGTTTTAAACTTAACTACAACTATTTTGTGGCTTTAAATATATCATCTATATGCTGATGACTCCCAAATTTATAGTTCAACACACATCTCCCTTGAAAGTGCAGACTTGTAGCAAACAGCCTACCCAACAGCTTACGTAACACTAACATATTCCAAATTCAACTCCTGGCCTTTCCTTCCAAATCTATTCCATTTAAAATCTTCCCCATCTTGTTCCTTTTGTTTGGCAAAATTTCTTAAGTCATTGTTGTCTCCTCTTTACCTCACTCCACATAGAATCCTTTAGCAAATCATGTTGGACCTATTTTCAAAATATATCTACAATCTGACTACTTCTCATCACCTCCAGAGCCCTAACCTGGTCCCGTCTCTCACTTGGATAATTTTAATAGTCTCGCTGATCTTCTTTATAGTCAATTCCTATCACACCAACCAGAATACTTTTATAACATAAATCAAATCATGTCACTCCCTTGCACAAAATCTGTAAATGACTAGCCATCTCACAATAGTAAAAGTGAAAGTTCCATTAATGGTCTACAAGGCCCTTCAAGGTTGGCCCTCTTCCTTCATTTTCTACTACTCTACCAGACTCTGTCCTGTCTAGCCACACTGGTCTTCTCCATTCTGTTTTACGGCATCTGCCTCAAGCCTTTTGCACTTGCCTATAATCCCTTCCCCCCAGATATACCCATGGCTCTAATCCTTGAAGTCTTTGCTCAAATTTCACCTACCTTATGAGGCCTTCCCTGACCACCCTAATTAAATCTGCTCTACCTATCATTCTTTACTGCTTCATCTCTTTCCACAGCACTCTCTACCTTCTAATACACAAGGTAAGGAGTTTGCTTATTATCAGTAGGGAGATGTTACACTCCATAAAGATAAGGATTTTTGTATGTTTTGTTCACTGCTATATTCCCAGTTCTTGATAGACAGTTGGAATCCAATAAAATCTGCTAAAATAAATGAACAGGTGGGGAAAACATTCCAGTCAGACATACTGTGGGACATAAATGACCCGATTCCACGAGTGCAGGGAAGAACCAGAAGTAGAAAGAGGAAATGGAGAAATAGGAGAGGGAAGAAAGGCATGGTACCAGGAGGAAAAACAGCCTGCTGTTGCGGGTTAAGATTTTCCAGTTCAAAACTAAGTTCTGCCTAGGTCCTTGCCTTCTCCTGGCCAAGAATGACCAGGAGAGGCTCAGAAGTTCCACAGAAACAAAGGTTTATTTTTATTAGTTGCAGACAGAAAAGGCAGAGGCTCCTGAGGAAGAGACGGAAAAGAGCTTTCGCCTCTGTTAGCCTCCAGTTGTTCCCTGAAGAAAGGACCTCCCAGGGTTTATAAAGGTTTTTTGGGAGAGGGGGGAAAGCATTGTCTTTATTCATGAAATGGGTGGAGATTTCCAAGAGAAGGGGAGGGATTATGGAATCAGATGCGCAAGAAGCCACAACTCAAGATGACCGCCCCCCGCCTCCCGCCCCGCCAAAGGCTGTAGGTAGGAAAATGGAGTCCTTCTCTGCAGGCAGCCGGGTGTCGAACAAGACTCACTCTGGGATGCTGTGCAAGCTCCTCATCCCGGGGAACCGAAAAACAACCCTGAGGAAGTTGCCATTTACCTGCTGCTCACAAAATGTAAGAAAAGGTTATTTTCTCAAAAGAGAACACATTCTAACAACTCATAGGGGCGGTGAGGCTTGTGGGAGGCTTTAATTAGGAGTATTGAGCCAGAGTTTATCTGCCTCAGCCAGTCTGATGCCCAGTCTGTCTCACTACCAGGAGGGCTGTGGAATGTCTGATGCTGAGAAAAACTAGAGGGAGATTGTCTCCATTACCACAATGCAGAAGCCTGGTAATTCCAGGAAGGCTGGACAGTTGAGTTGAGGCTGAGCATCAAGAGGGGACTGAACGTCGAAGGGGGGCTGGGCCCCAGGAAGATGCTGGGCTTCAAAAGGGGACAGCACCCAGGGAGTGCCTGGGTCTTACAGGGGGGTTGCGTCTCCGACGAAGGCTCTGATCCGGCTGTGGGAAGAGACAACTAAGGAGGTGGGGGCGACGTCATTGTCTTGAGCATTAGTCGTCTGGCATCAGAGCAGCGTCACTCAGGCGCCAAAGTGGAGTCAACTTGAGGGGTGGAAACCATCCGGAAGGAGTCATGAAAGCACCAGCCGGTACAGCCATGTGACCCACCATGTGGGGAATCTTGCTTTTAGCGTCACTTCCGTTATGGAGAATTACACAGCACTACCAGCTACAGACCGAAATGTCATTTGTCGGCGCTGATAAAATTTCCAGCATTGGCCGTGGATTGCGAACTGCCTTTTGGGTAGTTTTAACTCTGCACGGGAAGATTTGTGTGCGTGATCACGTTCCGCCACCACAAATGGTGAGGGATATTATCCACCTGGTGCTCTCTCCGGGCTTCAACGCCAGCGGGACGATGGACAACCAGCAGAGGGGTCCCGAGCTCAGGTAAGCGGCAGCACGTCCTCTGCCCACTAGGCCGGCCCGTTCCCTCTTTGGCCCGGCTCAGCTCTCTGAGGAAAGACATGACACCTGGGAGGGAGGAAGAGCGGGGAGTGGGCGCAGCCAACTTTTTCTCCGAAGCCCCAGCGGTGGGGAGGAGGTCGTGGGGCACTGCCTAGAAAGTAGGGTGTGTTGCGCGAGCTTTGGCCTGGTAATCATTACAAAGATGATATATTCTCATTTAGCACTTAATATAAGCCATACGCTGTACTAGACAGTCGACACACACTCAATAATCTAATTTTTCCATCTGAGAAACTGGGAAACCGAGGCTCGGATGGGTGCCCAGATCACACCGCCGGTAAGTGGCGGAGCCCAAATCACAACAATGGAGCCTGTGCTCCTAACCTCTGTACCGTATTTATTGCCTTCTGGTGTACAAGACCCTTGGCTTTCGCAGAAGACTTTTTTCTCTCTAGCCCCCAACCTGTTTCCCTAAGCTCTGATTATGTCATTGTGATACACACACACAAGCACACATACATACCTAGTGTTCAAGCCAGACCAAATTTCTGCACAGTTCTTCAGTGCTCTAGGCTCTTTCTGGCCTCACTGTTTGCACTTCTTGACACACCTTACAAATTCCTACTAATCCTTCAACACCCCAACTTAGATGTCATTTCATTGAAGCCTTTCCAAACTCTTCCAAGCATTGTCAGGCCTTTCTCTTTACCCATGGATTTTTACTTGCTTAATTCCATCACATATTTAATGTATTATATTTGAATTATTTGTCAGCATATCTGTCTCCACCGCTGCACAGAGGTCTTCTAGCCTTAACACATACTAGGCACTAGGTACTTGCCAAATAAATGCTTCTCGGACTCCGCGTGTATATTTATTTCCAGTAATGTTTGTTCTACATAGTAGATAGGAATTGGCATTCTAGCTGGAGAATAGTAAAACTGAAATATTAACCCTTCCATTTCTGGACCTAACTTTTGTTCTTTGACTACCCCTAACTTTTGTTCTTTGACTACCCCTAGGCCATGTTTCTACCTAGAGGTCTTCCTTCCAGGTCCCATTTCTGTTATAGCTATTTAAAAAGCCATGCCTGGTGACACAGTGGTTAAAGTGCTCGGCTGCTAACTAGTAGGTCAGTAGTTCGAACCCATCAGCCACTCCGCAGAAGAAAGATGTGGTTAACCAAGTTATTTAGTTGGGTTCCTATGTGTGTTGCTTCTGGTTCATCATTATTTCTGATTTTAAATGAAGGCAGGGTTGGCAGGTGAGCAACAACCATCTCCCTAATGATACTTACATTATGATTCACTTTTCTTATTTTACCAGCAGTTACTTCAGGTACTCTTTTCTCTATCCACTCTCTTTTCTTTGTTTCTTTTGTATCTCTTCTCTCTTTCTTTTATTCTTTAAGCACTTAACACACTGTGCCTGTGAACTGTGTGTATCCCCCTTATCTGAGTTAACTAGTGCAGCTGTAACAGAAATACAACAAGTGGAAGGCTTCGACGAAGAGAAATTTATTCTCTCACGGTCTAGAAGGCTAGAAGTCTGAATTCAGGGTGCCAGCTCCGGGGAAAGGTTCTTATCATCAGCCTTCCCGGTCAAGAAGCGTCTCAGCTCAGGGACCCCAGGTCCAAAGGACACGCTATGCTCCTGGTATTTCTTTCTTGGTGGTATAAGGTCCCCATGTCTTTCTGCTCACTTCTTTCTTTTATATCTCAAAAGAGATTGACTTAAAATGCAACCTAATCTTGTAGATCGAGTCCTGCCTCATTAACATAACTACTGCTAATCCCACCTCATTAAAATCATAGAAGTAGGATTTACAACATGTAGGAAAATCATATCAGATTAAGACAGGGAACAGAGGGCCCCCCAAATCTGCAAACAAAGTAACAAGAAATGGGTCAGGGTGCAGAAACAAAACCATTCCCTAGAACAGTGGGGCAAAGTATCAGAAAATAGCCCTAAAGTTGTCTTACAGAAGCAGCTGGAAAAAACCAGCCCAATGGACATGTGCAGAACATCCACCTGTGACCGTTGTGTGATTTTAAGATACCTCTAAATAAAATTCCTCTTCAATTTGTCATTCCTCGCACAGTAGACCATATGATTGTCCAAAATGGCCAGTACCAGTCCATTTCAGCTCACTAATGCTAGATATTGATGTTTGTGTATTCCATTTCATTTTTGACAGTTTCCAATTTTCCTAAATTTATACTTAGTACATTCTGTAGGGTCTCTATAAGTTGAAGTAAACTTAACAGCAATAGGTTTGGTTTTTGGTTTATGTTCCTATTATTAACGCATGTTTATAGCTGTTTCTTCTCATTCTGAGTCACATCACATCAGCAAATGAAGGTCCTGAAAGCTTGACTCCATCTATGTCATTAAGGTCAACTGTACTTTGAGGAGGCATCTCTTCTCCGGTTGTCTTCTGAGTGCCTTCCGACCTGAGGGGCTCATCTTCTAGCACTGTATCAGACAATATTCTACTGCTATTCATAAGGTTTTCATTGTGTAATTTTTTTTTCAGAAGTAGATTGCCAGGTTCTTCTTCCTTGTCTGTCTTAGTCTGGAAGCTCAGCTGAAAACTGCCCACTATGGGTGACCCTGATGGTATTTGAAAACCAGTGGCATAACTTCTAGCATTACAACAACATGCAAGCCACCATAGTATGACAAACTGACAGACAAGTGGGAAGAACATTTCAAGATCTATCCTGAAGTACAATGCTGTCAGTGATAGGATAATATTCATACGTCTACAAGGAAGACCAGTTAGTATGACTATTATACAAATTTATGCACCAATCACTAAGGCCAAAGAGGAAGAAATGTAAGATTTTTACAAACTTCTACAGTCTGAAATTGATCAAACATGCAATCAAGATGCATTGATAATTACTGGTGATTGGAATGCGAAAGTTGGAAACAAAGAAGGATCAGTAGTTGGTGATAGAAATGATGCCAGAGATTGCATGTTAGAATTTTGCAAGACAAACGACTTCTTCATTGCAAATGCTTTTTTTCAACAACATAAACAGTGACTATAGATGTGAACCTCATTGAATGAAGTACACATGAATTAAATTGACTACATCTATGGAAGGAGATGATAGAAAAGATCAATATCATCAGCCAAAACAAGGCCAGGGGCCGATACAGAATACACCATCAATTACTCATATGCAAGTTCAAGTTGAAATTGAAGAAAAATAGAACAAGTTCATGAAAGTCAAAGTACAACCTTGAGTATATCTCACCTGAATTTAGAGACCATCTCAAGAATAGATTTGATGCATTGAACATTAACGACCAAAGACCAGACAAGCTGTGAAAGGACATCATACATGAAGAAAGCAAGAGGTCATTAAAAAGACAGGAAAGAAAGAAAAGACCAAAATGGATGTTAGAAAAGACTGAAAATTGCTCTTGAATATTGAGTAGCTTTTTTTTTAAAGCAAACAGAGAAATGAAGTAAAAGATTTGAACAGAAGATTTCCAAGGGCAGCTCAAGAAGACAAAGTAAAGTATTATAATGAAATGTGCAAAGAACTGGAGATAGAAAACCAAAAGGGAAGAACACCCTCCACATTTTTCATTCTGAAAGAAATGAGGAAAAAATTCAAGCCTCAAGTTGCAATATTGAAGGATTCTATGGGCAAAATGCTGAATGACACAGGAAGCATCAAAAGAAGATGGAAAGAATACACAGAGTCACTGTACCAAAAAAGAATTGGTTGATATTCAATCATTTCAGGAGGTAACATGTGATAAAGAACCAATGGTACTGAAGGAAGAAGTCCAAGCCCCAGTGAAGACTTTGGTGAGAAACAAGGCTCCAGGAATTGGCAGAATACCAACTGAGATGTTTCAACAAATGGATGCAGCACTGGAAGTGCTCACTCATCTATGCCAAGAAATCAGAAGACAGTTACCTGGCCAACCGACTGGAAGAGATCCATATTTATGCCTATTCCAAAGAAAGGTGATCCAACAGATTGCGGAAATTATCAAACAATATCATTAATATCACATGCAAGTAAAACTTTGCCGAAGATCATTCAAAAGTGGTTGCATCAGAACATTGACAGGGAACTGTCATAAATTCAAGCTGGATTCAGAAGAGGAGAGGGAATAAGGTATACCATTGCTTATTTCAGATGGATCCTGGTTGACTATGCAAATGCATTCAACTGTATGGATCATAACAAATTATGGATAACACTGCAGAGAATGGGAATTCCAGAACACTTAATTGTGCTCATGAGGAAGTTGTACATAGACCAAGAGGCAGTCATTTGAGAAGAACAAGGGGACACTAGGTGGTTTAAAGTCAGGAAAGGTGTGTGTCAGGATTGTATCCTTTCACCATGCTTATTCAATCTGTATGCTAAGCAAATAATCTGAGAAGCTGGACTATATGAGGAAGAACAGGGAATCAGGATTGGAGGACTACTCATTAGCAACCTGCGTTATGCAGATGACACAACCTTGCTTGCTGAAAGCAAAGAGGACTTGAAGCAGCTACTGATGAAGATCAAAAACTACAGCCTTCAGTATGGATTACATCTCAACATGAAGAAAATTAAAAATCCTCACAACTGCATGAAAAAGCAACATCATGATAAACAGAGAAAAGATTGAAGTTGTCAAGTATTTCATTTTACTTGGATCCACAATCAATGTCCATGGAAGCAGTAGTCAAGAAATCAAACAATGCATTGCACTGGGCAAATCTGCTGCAAAAGACCTCTTTAAAGTGTTGAAAAGCACTTTAAGGACTAAGGTGCACTTGACCCAAGCCATGGTGTTTTCAGTCTCCTCATATGCATGTGAAAGCTGGACAATGAATAAGGAAGACAGAAGAAAAATTGATGCCTTTGAATTATGGTGTTGGCAAAGAATATTGACTATACCGTGGGCTGCCAGAAGAATAAACAAATCTGTCTTGGGAGAAGTACAGCCAGAATGCTCCTTAGAATCAAGGGTGGTGAGACTTCATCTCATGTACTTTAACCATGTTATCAGGAGGGACGAGTCCCTGGAGAAGGGCATCACGCTTGGTAAAATAGAGGGTCAGCGAAAAAGAGGAAGACCCTCCACAAGGCGGATTGACACAGTGGCAACAACAATGGCTCAACCATAACAATGATTATGAGGATGGCACAGGACTGGGAAATGTTTTGTCCTGTTGTGCCTAGGGTTGCTATGAGTCAGAATCAACTCAACGGCTCCTAACAACAATGACAACTGATTTAGAAAATGAAAGATTGGACACATTAAAAATTAATAAAGTGATGGCATTATTGAACAGCATAATTAATAAGCCTAATTTCATGGTTCCCAAACTCTACACTGAGATGTACCCGCGAGCTACAGTGAATGCACAGGGACACTGCAGGAAATTTTACATTTCAAGGAAAACAGCAGTACTCAGCATCTGGTTGGACACCATACAAACTGCTAGCTTGAGAGAGTTCACAGTTGTAACATTAGATCACACTGCATTCCCTTTGATGACTTCATATCTTTGGGAAGCTTTGTTTCTGGCAGTTGCATGATAAAAAGCAAGCACCAAGGAAAATCTATGAGTAATGGGAAATGAAGGTGGCAGTGTCCAATCTGATTCCAGGATTTGCAAGGCTATAGAGTCCTGGGGTGGTGCACATGGTTAAGTGATGGCCTACTAACCAAAAGGTTTGGGGTCAGACTCATCCAGAAGCACCTTGGAAGTAAGGCCTGGTTGTCTGCTTCTGAAAGGTCACAAACTTAAAAACCCTAAGAAGCACAGTTCTGCTTTGCATACATGAGGTCACTATGAGTTGGATCAACTTGATGACAACTAACAACAACAACAATAACACAGTGCCCAAAAGACATGTACATCCCACAGTGGTCATTAAGAATTAAATTTTTAAAATTATATTTACTGTTTTTTTAAACAGCTACAGTTCGTTGTGACACAAACACTTTTTAAGTCATTTGGATTTACTTACTTAATGAACAGAACCATTAGGTATTTCTTTTGGTTAGGGGTTCCATGAAAAAATTATCAAGACACTGAGGGTGCAGTGAATAGAGAAAGTTTGAGAATCTCTGGCCTAATCTAATAATATATGTAGAAACCTGCACCCCAAAATTGGGAATATAAATTCTTTTCAAGCAGACAAGAACATTTTTGCAAAAGATGGTTATTTTTTAGGTCATAAAGGAAGTCATCAACATCTTACAGACCATCGTGTACAATCTAATCTGTAAATTAGAAATCAATAATAAAAATGGCTTTTAAAAACACATATACCAATAAGAGCCTTCACACAGACAGATATATGCACACCCATGTTTATTGCAGCTCTGTTTACAATAGGAAAAAGCTGGAAGCAACCAAGGTGTCCATCAACGGATGAATGGTTAAATAAATTGTGGTATATTCACACAATGGAATACTATGCATCGATAAAGACCAGTGACGAATCTGTGAAACATTTCATAACATGGAGGAACCTGGAAGGCATTATGCTGAGTGAAATTAGTCAGAGGCAAAAGGACAAATATTGTATAAGACCACTATTAGAAGATCTTGAGAAATAGCATAAACTGAGAAGAACACATTCTTTTGTGGTTACGAGGGGGGGAGGGAGGGAGGGTGGAGGAGGGTTTTTTACTGATTAGTTAGTAGATAAGAACTACTTTAGGTGAAGGGAAGGACAATACTCAGTACATGGAAGGTCAGCTCAACTGGACTGGACCAAAGGCAAAGAAGTTTCCGGGATAAACTGAATGCTTCAAAGGTCAGCGGAGCAAGGGCGGGGGTTTGGGGACCATGGTTTAAGGGGCCTTCTAAGTCATTTGGCAAAATAATTCTATTAAGAAAACATTCTGCATCCCACTTTGAAATGTGGCGTCTGGGGTCTTAAATGCTAACAAGCGGCCATCTAAGATGCATCAATTGGTCTCAACCCACCAGAATCAAAGGAGAATGAAGAACACCAAGGTCACATGATAACTGTGAGCCCAAGAGACAGAAAGAGCCACAGGAACCAGAGACCTACATTATCCTGAGACCAGAAGAACTAGATGGTGCCCGGCCACAACCGATGACTGCCCTGACAGGGAGCACAACAGAGAACCCCTGAGGGAGCAGGAGATCAGTGGGATGCAGACCCCAAATTCTCACAAAAAGACCACACTTAATGGTCTGACTGAGACTAGAGGAATCCCGGTGGTCATGGTCCCCAAACCTTATGTTGGTCCAGGACAGGAACCATTCCAGAAGACGACTCATCAGACATGGAAGAGACTGGACAGTGGGTAGGAGAGAGATGCTGATGAAGAGTGAGCTATTTGTATCAGGTGGACACTTGAGACTGTGTTGGCATCTCCTGTCTGGAGGGGGGATGGTAGGGTAGAGAGGGTTGGAAGCCAGAAAAATTGTCACGAAAGGAGAGCCTGGAAGGGCTGACTCATTAGGGGGAGAGAAAGTGGGAGTAAGGTGTATATAAACTTATATGTGACAGACTGACTTGATTTGTAAACGTTCACTTGAAGCTCAATAAAAATTAAAAAAATAATAAAAATAGTATTAGAATATGCACATAAATATTTTATTTTATGATATACTTTTAGAAATTGATTGTTTTTTCGGGAATCCTAGGACATAGTTTTACAAGTCAAATCATTAGTCCTCGTGTCTCTTTTAGAGAAGCAAACCTTTTAATATTTTTAACTGTTTTAAGATTTTAGTTGTTTCTTCTGCATTTACGGAGACCTAGTGGCTCAGTGGTTAAAAGCTCGGCTGCTAACCAAAAGGTCAGCAATTTGAATCCACCAACCACTCCTTGGAAACCTTATGGAATAGTTCTACTCTCTCCTGTATGGTCGCTATGAGTCAGAATCGACTTGACAGCACCGGGTTAGTTGGTGTTGGTTGGTCTGCGTTTATATTGCTATCGTTAACTGAAATATTTGCATTTCTTTTTTCTTGTTTGTTACCCCCATTTTGAAACTATTTGACTCCCTAGTATGTGTTCCACATTTTGTGAATAATAACACATGCACCAATATGCTGATACCCATAAGCACACATAATTCCCTGAGTTCTAGGTTTTGCCACATTTATTGTGTCATTTTTGTTAAATATCAGTTGAGATTTATACTATCTTTATCTTTGTAAATGTTATTCACAGGTAATCTGCGTAGTGTAACACAATTGTGTTTCCTTTCCTTTACATTTTTTGTAGGATTTGATTATTAATTTTCAATTGCGTAGTTTTGTTTTGCATCAAAATCTTTGTCAAAAGTTTAAACTCCTCTAATGTGGAAATTAAGGAATCTATTTTTTTCTTGGCAATACCTTTCCTTGAATCTTCCACCCTCTTGCTTCGATTTGAATTGGCTCATTACCTGGCATGCTGCATGAGTGTTTTACTGAAATCTCCTTTCTATAATGTCCTGAGAATGCCCTTTATCACTCTCCTGCACTGAACTACCCATTTCTTAAATCTTATGTGTTTCTCATCCATTTTGAGATCTGATGTAATTATCCTGTTTTGTAAACCCTAACCTGTATGATGTTAATGAAACAGGATTAAAGACAGTTATTTCACTTTTTATGTTAACAAAGAAGGACAAAATCTACAGGATTAGGTCGTATCCTGAGTCAATTTCTTTTGAGGTATAAAAGAGAGAAGCAAACAGAGAGGAGAGGAAAGTCCTACCACCAAGAAAGAAGAGCTGGGAGTGGAGTGTGTCCTTTGGATCCGAGGTCTCTGCACTGGCAAGATCCTAGAACAGGAGAAGATTAATATCAAGGACCTTCCCCCAGAGCTGACAGAGGAAGAAAGTCTTCCCCTGGAGCTGGCACCCTGAATTCATACTTCTAGCCCCCTAAACTGTGAGAGAATAAATTTCTGTTTGTTAAAGCCAAAAAAAAAAAAAAAAAAACACATATATCTACAAATTTAAAAGCATACTCCTAACTTTCACTGGCTCAACAGAAAAACAAAGAGAATTTTGAAAAATTTCTAACTTAACAAAAAGCTGTATTAAAAAAAAAAACCTATTGAAAACACCTATTGCATCAAGTAGAAAACTTTATACCTTATGTGCATTTATGTACAAACATAAAAGATTGAAAAGACACACAAGAAACTAGGAAAAGAGCAACAAAACAAACCCATAGAAAGTAGAAGAAAGACAATAGTATAGATTAGTATAAAAAGTAATGAAATAAGAACTATAAAAACCAGGGCCAGATTACCCAATGAGCCAGGTACACACAGGCTTACTTGCGGGCATTTACTAGTAAGTAAACACAAGTAAACACCTTCATACCTTGCTTAATGTAAGCTGGTGCATACCTTGCTTACTGGTTAATCCGCACCTGATAAAAACAATAGAGACAATCAACAAAACCAAAGCGGGTTCTTTACAAAACTATTAAAATAGGCAAATCCCTTGCAAGGTTGATCAGAGAAGAAGAAAAACAAGTTACAAATAAGAAAAATTTAAATGAAAAGGATGGCATGCTTACATATTCAGTAGAATTTTTAAAACCATAAGAAAATACTACAAACATTTATATTAATAAATTTGGACAATTTAATGAATAGCAAAAGTCCTAGAAAAATGTTACTTACCGGAATTGACCAAAGAAGGAAAAGATAACCAAATAGATCAATAAAATCAAAGAAATTCATTCAGTACTCAAAAATACTCCACCTGAAAAAAAGATACCAGGGAATAAATAAATAAATTGAGTAGAAAAGACAAATCTCCTGTGCAGAGGAATTCTAAGAAATTTATGTGGATACTCTGTCCTCGAGGAAAACCAAATCTATTGTTGTTGAGTTGATTCCGACTCACAGCGACACTATAGGAGGGAGATCATATCTCCTCATTCCTGAAGTGATTTTTTTCAAAAAGCACTATATGGAAAGAAGGAAAAGAGTAACTTTACAGTGGAAAAATCTCACAAATGCCTATCTCAACCATGTGTTCAAAGTCAACATCAACAATGATAGATTATGTTGATCGGATGCACCCTCGATATGATATGACGAAATAGCACTTTTATGGTCTTCCTCCCAAAAATATATTTCCCCAATCTAATCATAATAAAAACATCAGGGAAACCCAAATTGGGGGACATTCTACAAAATACCTGACCGGTAGTCTTCAAAACTGTCAGTCATCAAAAACAAGGACAGGCTGAGAAACTGCCACAGCCAAGAGGGGCCTAAAGAAACATAACAACTAAATGTAATGCGGTGTCCCGGATGGGATACTGGGACAGAAAAAGCACATTAGGTAAAAGCTAAGGACATCTGAATAAAGTATGGACTTTAGTTAATAATAATATATTGATATTAGTTCATTAATTTTAACAAATGTACCATACTAATATGTTAATAATAGGGGAAGCTGTGTGTAGTGGGGGGGGGAGGGGTGATATATGGGAACCCCCTGTACATCTGTGCGATTTCTCTGTAAATTTAAAATGGTCCTAAAAAATAAAGTCTATTAATAAAAAAGGAGCCCTGGTGGTTAAAGTGCTTGGCTGTCAACCAAAAGGTCAGTGGTTTGAACCCAAGCTGCTCTGTGGGAGAAAGATGTGGAGTCTGCTTCCATAAAGATTTACCACCTTGGAAACTCTATAGGCTTTGGGTTCTTTGGATTAATAAAAAACACGCACATGTGGGGCCACCATGAGTCAGAACTGACAGCAATGAGTTTTGGTTTTTTAGATTTTGAACATACTTACGCAAAAAACTTTTTAAACTCCGGAGTCTTTTCCCTGAAGAATAATCAATCCCAGGTGTGAAACGGCTCAACCAAAAAAAGAGGTGACCAATTTTGCAACCCCTGTTGGGATTCTGTACAGCTGGGTTGCTTTATAGAAGGACTGGATGGATTCATAATACACTCAAAAGTATATGAGTATTTGTTATCCTAAAGCACTGCTATTACTGGGATGGCTCCTTTTCTAACACTTACTTAACAAATATATATTGATCTTAAATTTGAACAAATGCAGTTCCTTAATCATCAGAAAGCATCTTTTCTCAAATAATAATATACTGTCATTTCCTCCTATGTAAACCGTCATATTCTGTACATTACTCATCATGTACCCATTGCCGTTGAGTCAATTCTGACTGAGAACAACAGTAGTAGAACTGCCCCAAATCTTTATGGAAGCAGACTGCCACATCTTTCTCCCACAGAGTGGCTGATGGGTTCAAACTGCTGACCTTTCTGTTAACAGCCAAGCTGCTTAACCACACTGCACCTCAATCACCATATACTGCTTCTTAACTACTGATGTTTACACATTATCTTTGTAGCTAGGTCATAAGTTACTTGAAAAGAAAAACTATTCTTTGTATCCTCCAAAGTACCAAGCATATTGTAATATTGCATTTATACCTGCTCTGCTCAGCACTTGGGTGGAAATGAAATAAAGGATCTTATCTCAACCTCCATGTAGGTCTCCCAGAGAGTTTGAAGCTCGAGAACACTCTCCATACTTCCAGGAATCAGTGCTCTTCTAGGGTAGTTTTTCTGTTCCAGAAAATGCCCCCTGTGAGGGATGTTAACATCCTGCTCCGCAGTAGAAAAGACCTGGCTATCTGCTCGCATA
The DNA here is from genome assembly GCF_030014295.1 of Loxodonta africana. NCBI lineage: Eukaryota > Metazoa > Chordata > Mammalia > Proboscidea > Elephantidae > Loxodonta > Loxodonta africana. Next base: position 32,400,002 of record NC_087364.1, read on the forward strand.
AAGGTTACAGCCTTGGAAACCCTATGAGGCAGTTCCAGTCTGTCCTATATGGTCATTATGAGTGGGAATCGACTTGACGGCATACAACAACAATAACAACGCCTTTAATACGGAGTCCCTGGATGCGGCAAATGGTTAAGCAATCGACTACTAGCTGAAAGGTTGGTGGTTTGAACCCTCCCAGAGGCACTTTGGAAGACAGGCCTGGTGATCTGCTTCTGAAACGTAAACCCTGCGGAGTAGTTCTATTCTGCACATATGGGGTTGCCATTAGTCAGAATCCAGCTTGACAGCAACTAACAACAGTAACAGGACCTTTAATATGCTAATAACAGGACAAGTGTCCAAGGATGAGATGGCTATTTTATAAAACATTGTTGGGATATATATGTCCTTATGACCAGTTTACAGGACTAAGATTCCAGGGCACACTGATAATATATTTAAAAATATATATATAAATAGAATCTTCAATATATCACCTTTCTGTGTTTCCTCCTTTTCACGCATTAAGAATCCTAGCTGAATAATCTCATTCCATGTGCCTGAGGACAAAGAGGTCAAGGAAATGAGGGTATTTTGGCAGTTATCTGGACTTTCCAGGTTCCTAGTCCTCCAAATCTAAGTGATCCTTTGAGATGCAGACTGATGTCTACATTCATCAAATTCATGGATAGCACTTGAATGACCCATTTCTCTCTGTTTTGCAGAAACAGTTCATGTATGCTTTTGAAAACAGAATATGTAGCCAATGTGAAATTTAGCAAAAGTAACTTGGCTACTCCGAGTTCCTAGGAAAACTAAGAACATCAAATCACTTCATAGCAGCCTTTCAAATAATTCAAAATCAGAACTTCTTCTCTGTGCTTCTCTCACCTGGAATGGTTCATTGTCCTCCCCACTGCTATGTGGGCATCTTGACTACAGTAAAACATCTTCAGAATAAACCACAAGGAAATCTTATTCTAAGAGTGTTTATGAAAAATGAAACAGTCTTTTGATAATACCTGGGCTTTCATCAGTAACATTTTTCATGTAACTCCCATCCTAAAAGGCAATCAATCTTACAGGTCTCCTTTAGGTTGCAGGTGAATGCCTAAAAACTGACATCTGATTTTTCTATCTACTAGAAGCTTTGTGCATGGCTTCCTGGGCTGATGAGCTGGAAGAGCTTTATTCAAAATTCCCTAATAGCTGGAAAAAAAAAAATTGCTGTCGAGTCAATTCCGACTCATAGCAACTCTGTAAAGGTTGCATTAAAAGTAAAATGGGCGATTTGAACTAAAACCAGCTTGACATCTGTATTTCATGCCTTTCGTTATTTGCTAAAGCAGAGCAGCATTGGTTCTCCTGGCAGAAGACGTGATTCTTTAATCAGCGTCAATCTCACCTCCCTTGGAAAGATAGAGGTTCCACAGCCTAGAGCCTGGCTCCTGCAGTGTAAATCTGACCCAGGTTTACATGAACACTGACATGCTTTCCTGACTATGGGGTGGGGGAGGCAGGTAAAGAAGAAGAAGAAAGATGCTTCTAAGTCACCACACAAGTGCTGCTAAACTTTCATAGGCACTTCATGAGAAAAGGTTTAGAGCGCTGGACAACCTGTAATTGTCTGTATTAACAGAATTTTCACTCAGTAACCCACGACAGGAGCAAGACCATTCTAACTGCAGAAGAACCAGCTCTTACATCAATAGCATCTGTCTTAGTTATCTAGTGCTGCTATAACAGAAATGCCACAAGTGGATGGCTTTAATAAAGAGAAATGTATTTTCTCACAGCCTGGTAGGCTAGAAGCCTGAATTCAGGGCACCAGCTCCAGGGAAAGACTTTCTCTCTTTGTCAGTTCTGGGGGAAGGTCTTGTCATCAATCTTCTCCTGGTCTAGGAGCTTTTCAGCACAGGGTCCCTGGGCCCAAAAGATACGCTGTGCTCCGGGCACTTCTTTCTTGGTGGTGTAAGGTTCCCACGTCTCTCTGCTTGCTTCTCTCTTTTATATCTCAAAAGAGATTTGTTTAGTCTTGTAGACTGAGTCCTATTTCATTAACATAACTGCCTCTAATCCTGCCTCATTAACATCATAGAGGTAGTATTTACAACACATTAGGAAAATCATATCAGATGACAAAATGGTGAACAATCACACAATACTAAGAATTATGGCCTCGCCAAGTTGACACATATTTTGGGGGGACAGAACTCAATCCATGACAGCATCAAAACCAAATAATCAGCCAGCTAGGAGTAGAAAACAATCGACAATGCCTGGAATTTGCTGAGCTGAATTAGAAAATCTAAAGGTATCACAGGTGCTCTGACTCTAAATCAGGTGTCCGGGACTTTGGAAACTGGCAGTATTTATGTAAGCTTTGTTTTATTGGCCTTTGTTCACCTCTAGAGGCCCTTCAGTAGTTCTGTAGATGCCTAGGAGGTAGCCCACAGGTACTCAGAGTCAAGGACTATCCATACAACTCTAACATGACACCTGTCTTTTCTGTGGATTCATCCATATTGCCAGCCCCTATTCTTTTTGTCAATATGAGAACCCCTTTGTCAGGGAGTAGGTATGAAACCATTATCCAAAGAGCAGAGAAAAGCCCCTTAGTCCACAGACAAGAGCTATAATAGCAGAGCACTACATTTTAATAAATACGTATGAAGGCAAAGTGAAGTGAGAGTTCTCAAGCCATAAAGCGTTAGAGCCAGAAGGGATCTTACAGACCATCCGGTACAGGGTCCTTGTCTTAGTCATCCAGTGCTGCTATAAAAGAAATACCACAAGTGGATGGCTTCAACAAACAGAAGTTTATTCTCTCACAGAGGAGTAGGCTAGAAGTCCAAATTTAGGGCATCAGCTTCAGGGGAAGGCTTTCTCTGTCGGCTCTTGGAGGAAGGTCCGTGTCATCAAGCTTCCCCTGGACTAGGAGCTTCTCCACACAGGAACCTTGGGTCCAAAGGACGGGCTCTGCTCCCTGCACTGCTTTCTTGGTAGTATGTGGTCCCCCCCCACTCTCTGCTCACTTCCTTTCCTTTTATCTTTTTTTTTTTTTTAAGATAAAAGGTGGTACAGGCCAAACGCCCAGGGAATCTCCCTTTACATTTGATCAGGGACATGACCTTAGTAAGGGTGTTGCAATCTCACCCTAATCTTCTTTAACATAATCTAATACTGCCTCATTAACCACAGGCAGAGATTAGGATTTATATCACATAGGAAAATTACAATCACGAAACGGAGGACAACCACACAATATTGAGAATCATGGCCTAACCAAGTTGACACATATTTTGGGGGAACACAATTCAATCCATGACAGTCCTCAACCTTAGTTGTACATTAGAATCACCTGGGGAAACATCTCAACCTCATAAGGCAAAGCCTCAGGCAGCATTACATCAGAACCCTGTTTCCTTTGCTTGGCTTGCTCCCCCACAGCTTTGAAGTTACATGTCAACCCCATTGCACCTGCACAGTATGATTAAGAATGTTTCCGACATAACTTTTTTGAACTCCCTATCTGTAAACCCCTTAAAAGTAACTTTTCCCTTGCTTTCGGGGAGCAGTCTTCGCAGCAGCAGCTCCAGCTAACTCTTTTCCTTGTACAGTGAAATAAGGTGCTTTTCTGCCTTCCCACCTTGGTTTCTCGTTTATTGGCCAATAAGAGCCATACCAAGAGAGAAACTGGGGTTTCCACCTGGTAACATTTCTGGTGTCTGCTCAGTTCCTGAGGTGGCTCAGACAGCAGATCGGCCCCAATGTCTGGCACCACCACATTTCTTCCGGAGACCTTGGGGCAGCCCTGAAAGCTGATACACCCTGGACCCAAACGATGAAATGATGACTCTGTGGGAGGCACGAAACATGCCTGAGTTGTTTGGTAAATACCTAGGTAAGGCCTGAGAAGATACTCAAGAAGCAGGAGGAATTGACTGTTGAGTGCATTAGGAATCTGAGGTTAGTTGGTAAATAACAGGGTAATTCCTAGCTAAGGCCTTAGAAGAGTACCAAGAAGCAGGAGGAATTGACTGTTGAGTGCATTAGGAATCTGAGGTTAGTTGGTAAATAACAGGGTAATTCCTAGCTAAGGCCTTAGAAGAGTACCAAGAAACAGGAGGAATTGACCACTGAGGGCATAAAAGGCTCTAGGTACCTGTTAGGTTGGTGCACTGGATTAGGTTGTGTGAGTGTACGTGTGTGTATCTGGAGAATGGGGAACACTCAAGAGATCCCATAATGCAGCCCACTAAAATGTATCCTTAAGAACTGGGAACAGAGACTTGAACAGACATGGCTCTGGCAGTATGCTTGTCCCTTTTCCTATTTTTGCATCTTTAAATATATGCCGAATAAAACCTTTCTTTTTGCTTTACTAAACTTTGTGGTGTTTTCACCCTACAACAGTTAATGGTGTAGTCTTTGCAGGGATCCTAAAACCACGAATCCAGTCAACCTTAAGGAGACCTGGACTGCAGAGCAGAAGCTGGCAAAGAGAGGTCCTATATTCTGGACCCACAAGTTCCCACTCCCTGTCCCCTTGACACTGACAGGGTAAGTGCTCTCAGAAAACAAAATTTTACTTATTCTTTTTTCTCTTTCTTGTGTTTTCTTAAGTTTTGTTTGGTATATTTGTTTTGAAAACCAGTTGTTTGATTAAGGAGAACCTTTCTTAGGTTTTTGCTTGTTTGGTTAAGTGTGACATTTACTAATTCTTGGTGAACAGCAGTTTAGTGTCTGGATTCAGGTGCTTGAAACATTAAAGAGGTAATTCTATTTCCAAAGAGCTCTGGGTCATTAAAGGTCACAATATTTGAGCATGGGTCAACCAATAAAAGCCACTAGGGTAGTATCTGGTGCTCATCACAAGCATTAAAGACTCCTGTGACAGGATAAACTGGTCACCAGACAGGCTAGAGCACTAGAGAAAATCTGGGAAATAGTGCCAAATTCTGCCAAATTCTCAGGGGGAGGTGGAAGCTCCTGACCTGTTTTATGAAATTCACAGGGAGAAGTGGGAGCTCCATACCTGTTTTCTGATATAATTTCTCAATAAAGAATCACAGTGTTAAAATCATCAGTAGCTATTTTAAAATACTTTCCAGTTGAAGGAACTAGTATATTTAAGGTCTAAATTAAGAGACTAGGTCTCTATCTAGATGAATTAATTAAGTTCAAAAGAAAGAAAACCAAAAGCTTGAACCGTAGAGCTTAACCAAAAAAAAAAAAGCCCATTGCCATTGAGTCGATTCCAACTCATAGTGACACATAGGACAGCGTTGAACTGCCTGTAGAGTTTCCAAGGAGCACTGGAGAATTCGAACTGCTGATCTTTTGGTTAGAAGCCATAGTTCTTAACCACTACACCACCAGGGTTTCCTAGAGCTTAACATTTTTGATAAAGGACCCTGGATTCCCCCTCCCCTTCGTGCTCCCATACTAAGACACTGGTTTAAGGTTCATATTTTAAAGCACTATAAACTGAATATACTATAAACGATTTGAAATTACAGTGTCTACTTTGGAAAAATGAGCTTCCATTTGTGTTGTCCTGTCTTTTCCGTTTTGGGGAACTTTTGCTTGATGCTCAAATTTTGTCAGAAAATCTTCCATTGGAGGCTCTGGCAAATTAATACATTCTATCTAGAACCAGTTTTTTTTTTTTTTTTTTTCCTGTAAACTGAGTCAAGAGAGTGTGGGTGGGACAGGATCAGCTCCAGTCCCCCTAGCCAAGAATTAATTGATGGATTCCTTTACAAAATTGCTAAAGAGTTTGGTATTTACTAGGTAAATAAAAAAAAAAAATAGCCCTTCAAAATGCCTCAGTCAACTTAAATATATGTAAGTGAATTGGGATGACTCAATCTTGTCTTCGATTAATCAAGAGGGTAAGGAGGGGGCAAGATCAGGCCTCCCCAGCCCCCAGTCTCCAAAGTCATATATCTCCAGGGAGGCTTTTGAAAGACCTCTTCCAACTAAGTGGAGACTTTTTTAAGACAAAAGAAAATAAGAAAAAACTGCTGCTTTACTATAGTTAAAAAAAAATTGCGTAGATCTCAATCATAAAAGAACTGTAAACAAGTTCTTTCTATTGTAGCGGAACTCTAAGAAGCCAAAAATAGCGATCACAATGAGACACACCTAAAATGGCCTAGAAAAATGTTTCCACCCCTAGCTAGAGACTTAAGGTTATATCCATATCAATGAATGGATCAGTTGAGCACAGACTTTGTGATTTCCAAAGCTGGTCGATAAAATCTTTAAGGGCTAAAATTAGATTGAGGAAAATAAAAGAAATAGTAAAAGTTGAATAAAAACTTGGAATATTTAAACAAACTTCATTTCAACAGTTACGTTATACAAGTTTAAAATAATTTCCAAGACCTTTTAGATAACTTACAGATATTAAATTGAGTAAATATATATTTGAGTCTGCTAATGAGTGTGTTCATTTTTTGCCATTTTTAAAGGAAGTACCGTAAAAGATATGGAACAAAGACAATGGTTAAGAGGTTTATTAAAAGGAAATTTATTTGATATTGTCTGTCTGACTAAATTTTAATGGTATAAATGTATGAGATTTTTTTAGGAGGTTTAATGTTAAATAATGCATAAAACAAAGAATTAGGTTTCTTGCTGTTAATATAACAAAAATTTTCTTTGATTTCTCAGTGCAAAAAATTTATTCTTTGTGTAATCTGCCTTGAAGACAAAGGTTCAGCCTTTCATTAGAATAAAGTTCCTGATTAAAAAGCCAAGCCCCATGGCTCTGGAAAGAAAAAAAGCTACAGTTTTTGCCTTTAAGATCTTTGATTAAATAACTTAACACCAGACAACTTTGAAAACCTCATAGAAAGCTACAAAAAAAAAAAAAATGCTAAAAAGATTTATTTAATATGTTTTGAATTACATAGAATGTGTTGTCAAAATCAAGAGAAGTGCCTGATTCTCTTTGGGTTAAAATTTATGTTAGGATTTCCTCTTATGTTTTTGCCTAGACTCAGGAGAAATCTTGTAGTCTTGTCTGCTGACCTTGGGGATTCCTCGACCATCACAGCATGTGAGCAGGAGCCCTGCTCTGTGACCTGCTCATCTTGGGTTCACTAGCTTCTTTGACTCTGTGAATTGGGAAGGGCATCTATCCTCATCCAAGGACTTGGGACGTTCCAACCCCTATAAGCACATCAGCTGTTTCCTTGATATAGATCTCTGTGTATATATTTATATATGCTTCACTGGTTTTTCTTCTCTAGAGAACCCAGCCTAAGACACCACTCACCAAAGTGGGATACAGAATGTTTTCTTAATAGATTTTATTATTCCAGTTGACCTAGACGTCCCCTGAAACCATGGTCCCCAGGCCCAGCCCCTGCTACTCTGGCCTTTGAAGCATTCAGTTTATTCAGAAAACTTATTTGCTTTTGGTTTAGTCCAGTTGTGCTGACGTCTCCTGTATTGTGTGTTGTCTTCCCCTTCACCTAAAATAATTCTTGTCTACTATCTAATTGGAAACCCTGGTGATGTAGTGGTTAAGTGCTATGGCTGCTAACCAAAACGTCAGCAGTTCAAATCCGCCAGGTGCTCCTTGGAAACTCTATGGGGCAGTTCTACTTTGTCCTATAGGGTCGCTATGAGTCAGAATTGACTCGACGGCAGTGGGGTTTACTATCTAATTAGTGAATACCCCTCTGCCTCCCACCCTCCTCACCCTTGTAACCATCAAAGAATATTTTCTTCTGCATTTAAACTATATCTTGAGTTCTTATAATAGTGCTCTCCTACAATATTTGTCCTTTTGCAACTGACTAATTTCACTCAGCATAATGCCTTCCAGGTTCCTCCATGTTATGAAATGTTTCATGGATTCGTCATTGTTCTTGATCAAGGGTAGTATTCCATTGTGTGAATATAACAATTTACTTATCCATTCATCTGTTGATGGGCATCTTGTTTGCTTCCATCTTTTTGATATTGTAAACAGTGCTGCAATGAACATGGGTGTGCGTGTATCTGTTCATCTAAAGACTCTTATTTCTCTAGGATATATTTTAAGGACTGGGGTTGCTGGATCATATGGTAGTACTATTTCTAGCTTTTTAAAAAAAAAAAAAAAAAAGCACCAAATCCGTTTCCAAATTGGAAATTTTACGTACCTACCAACAGTGTATAACTGTTCCGGTCTCTCCATAACCTCTCCAACATTTATTATTTTGTGTTTTGGGATTAATGCCAGGCTTGCTGGAGTGAGATGGAATCTCATTGAGTTTTGATTTGCATTTCTCTAATGGCTAATGATCATGAACATTTCCTCATTTACCTGTTAGCTGCCTGAATGTCTTCTTTGGTGAAGTGCCTGTTCATATCCTTTGCCCATTTTTTAATTGAGTTATTTGTCTTTTCGTTGTTGAGGTTTTGCAGTATCATGTAGATTTTAGAGATCAGACGCTGATTGGAAATGTCGTAGTTAAAAACTTTTCCAAGTGTGTAAGTAATCTTTTTACTCTTTTGATGAAGTCTTTGGATGAGCATAGGTGTGTCATCTTTAGGAGCTCCCAGTCAGGGCCAGGGCTTTTTTTGGGGGGGGGAGTTTTTTAATTACCTTTTAATCTCTTCTTTTGTTATGGGTTTATTTAGTTGTTCTACCTCTGTTTGTGTTAGTTTAGGTAGGTAATGTGTTTCTAGAAATTCATCCATTTCTCCTAGGTTTTCAAATTTGTTAGAGTACAATTTTTCATAGTAGTCTGATATGATTCTTTTAATTTCAGTTGTTATTTGGGTTATCTCATATCTTATTAGGGTTATTTGCTTTCTCTCCTGTTTTTCTTTTGTCAGTTTGGCCAATGGTTAATCAATTTTGTTAATTTTTTCAAAGAACCAGCTTTTGGTCTTCTTAACTCTTTCAATTGTCTTTCTGTTCTCTATTTCATTTAATTCTGCTCTAATTATTATTTGTTTTCTTCTGGTGTCAGGATTTCTTTTGTTACTCTCTTGGTATTTGTTCAAGTTTTAGGGATAATTCTTTAATTTGGGCCCTTTCTTCTTTTTGGATGTTTCCATTTTTTTTTTTTTTTTGCTATAAATTGACCTCTGAGCACTGCTTTAGCTCTATCCTAAAGGTCCTAATATGAAGTGTTTTCATTCTCATTTGATTCTATGAATTTCTTTATTCCATCCTTGATGTCTTCTGTAACGCAGTCATTTTTGAGCAGGGTGTTGTTCAGTTTCCAAGTGTTTGATTTCTTTTCCCTGCTTTTTCTGTTATTGACTTCTACTTTTATGGCTTTATAGTCAGAGAAGATGCTTTGTAATATTTTGATGTTTTGGATTCTCTTAAGGCTTGCTTTCTGATCTAATATGTGGTCTATTCTAGAGAATGTTCCATGTGTGTTGGAAGAGAAAGTTTACTTGGCTGCTATTGGGTGGAGTATTCTGTATATGCCTATGAGGTCAAGTGATTGATTGTAGCATTTAGATCTTCTGTGTCCTTATTGAGCTTCTTTTTGGATGTTCTGTCCTTCACCAAAAGTGGTGCGTTGAAGTCTCCTACTGTTATTGTGGAGCTGTCTATCTCACCTTCCAATGTCAGGGTACGTAAATATTAAATATTATATCCTCCTGGTATATTGTCCCTTTCATCATTATATAGTGTCTTTCCTTATCCTTTGTGGTGGATTTAACTTTAAAGTCTCTTTTGTCAGAAATTAATATTGCCACTCCTGCTTTTTGTTTGCTTGATATAGTTTTTTCCATCCTTTGAGTTTGTTTGTATCTTTAAGTCTAAGATGTGTCTCTTGTAGGCAGTATATAGATGGATTGTGTTTTTTATCCATTCTGCCACTCTCTGTCTCTTTATTGGTGCATTTAGTCCATTTACATTAAGTATAACTATGGATAGGTGTGAGTTTAGTGCTGTCATTTTGATGTCTTTTTGTGTGTGTTGTTGACAATTTCTTTTTCCCACTTAATTTTTTGTACTGAGTAGTTTATCTTTATATATTGTCTTTTCCTCTTATTCATTGTTGTTGATTTTGTTTTTGTTGAGTCTGTGTTTTTCTTGTATTTTATTTTGATGTGTAGGATTGTTAGTCTCCTTTGTGGTTACCTTAATATTTACCCCTATTTTACTAAGTTTAAGCCAAAGACGTTGTCATCTTTTACATAATGACATCACTTTTTCCCTGTTTTGAGCATTTTTTTAATCTTGATTTATTTTTGTGATTTCCCTAACTGGGTTGATATCTGCTTGCTCTGTCCTGTGTTCTAGTCTTGGGTTGATATTTGATGTTACTGATTTTCTTACCAGAGAACTCTCTTTAGTATTTCTTATAATCTTGGTTTGGTTTTTACAAATTTCCTAAACTTCTGTTCATCTGGAAATGTCCTAATATTGCCTTCGTATATGAAAGATAGTTTTGCTGGATATATGATTCTTGGCTGGCAATTTTTTTCCTTCAATGCTTTATATAAGTCATCCCATTGCCTTCTTGCCTGCATGTTTTCTGCCAAGTAGTCCGAGCTTATTCTTATTGACTCTCCATTGTAGGTGACTTTTTGTTTATCCCTAGCCAGTCTAAAAATTCTCTATCTTTGGTTTTGGCAAGTTTTATCATAATATGTATTAGTGACTTTCTTTTCTGATCTACCTCATGCGGGGTTCAGTAAGCATCTTGGATAGATATGTTCTCATCTTTTAGGATATCAGGGAAATTTTCTGCCAACAAATCTTCAACAATTCTCTCCAAATTTTCTTTTATCCCTCCCTGTTCTAGTACTCCAGTCATTCTTAGGTTATTTCTCTTGATAAAGTCCTACATGATCCTTAAGGTTTCTTCATTTTTTAAATTCTTTTATCTGATTTTTCTCGAATATATTGGTGCCAAGTGTTTTATTTTCAATCTCACTAATTCTGCCTTCCATTTCCTCAATTTTGCTCCTCTGACTTTCTATTGTATTGTCTAATTCTGAAATTTTATTGTTAATCTTGTGAAGTTTTGATTGCTCTCTCTCTATGGATTCTTGCAACCTACTAAATTTTTCATTATGTTCTTGAATAACCTTTTTAATTTCCACAACTGCTTTATCTATGTGTTCCTTAGCTCATTCTACATTTTACCTGATGTTCTTCCTGATCTCTTGAAGAGTTCTGTATATTAATCTTTTGTATTCTACATCTGGTAATTCCAGGAAGATACCTTCATCTGGAAGGTTCCATGATTATTTGTTTTGAGAGCTTGTTGAAGTGATCGTGGTCTGCTTCTCTATGTGATTTTATATTGACTGTTGTCTCTGAGCCATCTATAAGTAATTTTAATTTTTTTATGTTTGCTTACTATATCCTAGCTTCTTGCTTTTTTTGATATGCCAGATTGGCTGCTTGAGTGAGCTAGCTTGAATATTTGTGCCTTTGAAGCTCTAACATCCTGTCACCAGATGGCTAGAGCTGTTACCAGGTATATGAGCTTAGGAGTTCATTCACTTTTCTTGTATGGATTCAGCTCAGGTGTCCAAGGAGTTGGTCATCAGGTGCGTGGCACATGCTGCGTCCTACAGTGTTAGAGGAAGAGAGGTGATTGATATAGGCACAGGTATCTGGTTGCAGCAGGGGATCATGCTATGAACAAGATAGGGGTCTCACAACCGTTCCCCAAGTGTCTGTGAGGAAAGCACATCCCTCTTCCCTAGAACACACAGGAGGGTGGGTTCTGCAGTTGTACCATGGGCACCCAATGCTTTTGGTTGTAAGGACTGGGAGGCACCACTTATACTTGGACCTGTGTCATGGGTGGCTAGGTGACATGGGTGGAGCCACCAGTCCTCAGGCCCCTGATGTGAGTAGGCAAGGACACTGTTGAATAGGCAAAGTGGTATCAAACATCAAAAGCTCACCTCTCCACCACACAGCTGAAACAATTGAAGTCAACTCTTAAGCACATACACTGTTGCAGTCCACCAAAAAAAGCCTAATCTCCTGAAATGGGCCCACACAGGTCCATGCAAGGGTGAAAGGTATTCAAAGTCTGCAGACAGTTTGTGCCTGGACAGGAGCCACTTCCGTCCTGAGCTCTCAGCTTAGTGTAGCTGGCAGGTTATCTTCTCCCCCAGTTGTTAATTTATTCCTTCTCCAAGGCTGGGAGAATGGCACAGGGTACACGGCAGGACCTATCTCAGGCCCAGGGAAATCAACAGCAACTTAAGCCAGCTTGGGAGCTGGGGGGGCAGTAAAATAAACACAGGTACTTAGCTTTTGCTGATAGTGCTGCTCTTTGGTTCCAGAGGTGTGAATAGACTGTGTGGCTCACTATCTCTGTCTTAGGAAACCACATCCTGAATGCTACCACCAGTCTGCCGCGGTTGCTCCAAGAGATCATGCCTGAGGGGTGCCAGCTGCCACTGAGACAGGTCTGGCAACTCCTCACCACCTCTGAACCATCTTTCCCTCCCCCGCCACTCAGTCCAATTTCCTAACTTCGCCTTTGATGTTCAGGACTTCTAGCTTGTCATATATATAACCGTTTCACTTGGTTTTTCAGGTCTTTGGTGTAAGAGGGATCACTGGAACTGTCTGATTACTTCTCCACCTTGGCCTTGCCTCTCCTCTAGGGCTCCCATTCGATAGTGTAACTCTTGAATTAGAAGTTCTCATTGGTAAACTTAGCAAAAAGTCATAAATATCATAACCAGAGGAAAAAAAAAAAGTATCTGAAATTCATTCAAGGTATGATTTTATGAAATAAAATAGTATTAAATTTCTTACTAGCTCTCTCAAAGAACAGTTTCGTGCCACTTCTGCTTCTGAGAAAGTGACCCATGACTGTTAATAGGTACTCTTGGGAAGAACACTCAGTATGTTTTAAACAGATTAACTGAAGGCCTCCAACAGGAGAGGTCCATCCTGTATTATCTTGCTAATCATGTATTCTCTAATGGAATCTTGGTTGTCACATATAAATTTTTCTATACCTTCTGTTTTCTGTAGTCAAACTTTGTTCCTTATAGGTATATGTTTTTGTGTGGTAGGTCCAACTATAATAGCTTAGATGATCCTTTTCCAACTGACAGTGAGTTTACATAGGCAATCAGTCCCTTGTTTATATTTCTGATGAATGCATGGGCAATGCAATCTGAGAATTTTAAGATTACCTGTAGATATTCATAGTAATGATGCTAGTAAATATATAAAAGATAATGTTAAATTGCTATGCATCATAAAACGAAAGTCAAAAAGGAAGCCATTGGTCCAATACTCTGGGTGGGGTTGGTAGCTTTAATTTCTATTATGCTATAGTTGAATTTCTTTAAGAAATTTATCAATCATTATAGGACAAATAGCAGACAGAGTTGCTAATGGGATGGAAGCACAACAGCAATCTCTGACCTCGTTAGCCAAGTTGACATGAGATAACAAAATAGACTTCGATTTTTTTATTAGTACAAGAACGTATAATCTGTACCGTAGCAAATACCTCTTGTTGTATTCAGAAAACACAGGAAAAGTAAAACAGGATATACACAGAATTAGACAACAATGAGCTACTTGGTTACACACTAACTCCCTTACAAACACCACGTTTATTTGGTTAGTTACCATCAAGAATAAATACATAAGCTAAATCAATATTGCAAGGAATAGGAATATTCTTAGTCTGCATCCTGAAAGTATTGGGCATAATAAAACTTAATTTCCTATTGTCTTAAATGCTTAAGAAAGCCTCAGGCTAAAACGTTGATGTACATTGAGTTGGCTCGCTTTGGCAATGCCATTGATGGGAACGTTGCTCTTGCTTAAGGTCCTGGTGGAGAACCAGATGATATCCGGTAGAAAACCAGCACTGTGAGTTTAAAGAGCCTGCCATGGCCACCATCTAGGGACTTGACTAAGTCCCGGTACTAATCATCAATGTGTTACCTCCAATCGTCGATCAAAAGAAAAGAATGATTTAGGAGATAATACCGAAACCATTACTCCCTGTTCTTAAGGAACTAGAGCTGGAGCTGAACTCACAAGGACGCATGAAGACACATCACCTGGGCATTGAGGTATAAAGACAATAGCTAGGACAATCTTGGAAGACATCTCTTAGGAAAATATCCACATAAACAGGGCATGAAAACCACTCGTATCTTTTGGCATTTAACCAACAGTCAGTTGTAAACCATACAACATAGGCAAGAATTACCCATAATCTCTGTACCTCTCCATCCAACTTACTGGCTAAAAGAAGAGGGGGTGCAATTCCTAGGTCCAACATTTGCTCCCTCCCTGAGAACATGCCAAACAATTCCAAGCTGGGCTATAGTTCAAAATGGACACTGGTCTTGAATGACCAATGTCCAAAAGGAAATGAAGAGAATAAGGCAGATCCTCAGGCAGCTTTGTATCAGAATCCTGTTTTCTTTGCTTGGCTTTCTCCCTCACAGCTTTGAAGTTATATGTAAACCCCATTATGCCTGCATAGTATGATTAAGAATGTTGCTGACATAATTTGTATGAACTCCCTATCTATAAACCCCTTAAAAGTAACTTTTCCCCTCACCCTCAGGGAGCAGTCTTGGTGGTGGCAGCTTTGACTGACTCCTTTTCCCAACACAATGAAATAAAGGAGCTTTTCTGCCTTCCCACCACGGTCTCTTGTTTATTGCCGATAAAATCATGCTGAGCAAGAACCTGGGGTTTCCACCTGCTAACACTCAGGTCACTCCAGACCAATTACATGGTCTTGGTAGTATGTGCAATCAAGTTTGAGAAGAAGGGCTCTAGTCCAGTGGTTCTCAAACTCACTGGTTCCTAAGAATACCTGGGGGGCTTTATAAAACTAAATCTCCAGGACTTATCCAGACTCATTTGGGTGTGAGATCTGTTGCGGAAATTATAATTAAAAAAAAAAAAAAATCTGTTCCCAACCCAGGAAACTTCTGCACAAAAGTAGGAGAGAACAAAAACAATTTTATTATTCAATAAGCATTAAAGCAGAATGTGATGCATCACAGGCAATCCATTAAAGAGGTCAAAAAACAGAAAGGAATCTGACCCTTTTTGTAGCCCAGTAGATGCAACTCAGTTCATGCATGTTTTAAGATAAACAATAATTAAAACCACTTGCTGTTGAGTTGATTCCAACTCATGAAAACCCCGTGTCCGTCCGAGTAGAACCCCCATACGGTTTTCAATGGCTGATTTTTCGGAAGTAGATCACCAGGTCTTTTTTCCAAGGTGCCTCTGGGTGGACTAGAACGTCCAACCTTTCGGTTAATAACTGTATGTACCACCCGGGAGGCTCCAAATGATAATTAGTTCTCAAGTAGCAAGATTTAAAAACACCATTTCTTACATATAATGCATCCTAAATTTATCTAGTAATTGGGTAGCCCCCTATGTTCCTTAATTACCTTTACCCAAAAAGAAAAATAATTTTTTCAAATCTTTAAGATTGGACGTAGTTTTGTAACTTGGAGCAGGATGCCCTTAGAAGTTAGGTTCCTACCCTCCCACAGACAATGGCAGACAGAGGTGCTATCTTTCCTGATGATTGCATTTCACAGGGATGGTGCCCAGGTCCATTAGGAAACACTTCTGTGTTGTAAAATGGGCACCAGTTGCTGAGTCAACTCTAACTGTACATCAGAGCAGGCCTCATGTATATCAGAGTAAAACTGTGCTCCATAGGGTTTTCAATGGCTGTGACCTTTAGAAAGTAGTTCACCAGGCCTTTATTCCAAGGCACGTCTGGGTGGAATGCAACCTTTAACTTTTTGGTTAGTAGCCAAGCTCTTAACCATTTGCACCACCCAGGGACTCCAATAAAACTTGCTAAAAGCTTGTTTAACCTTTTGAAAGGATTTAGGTACATCTCAAAAAAGGCAGAGAAAGAACTTACAATTATAAGTTTTTTTTAAGTAAAAGCTCTGAGAAAAGAAAAAATATTTTCTTTCCCTCTTTGCATCGGGAGAAATTAATTTTGTTAATACCCTTACATACCCAAGAATCTGCATTTTAAAGCTCCCCAGGAGATTCTAATGATCAGTCAGGTTTGGGAACAATTTAGTCCATTTCCTACACTGTCCAAGGCCACAGAAAAATTACCTGTACTCCCAAGCAAATGCAGTTAGCAAATGAGAAAACCAAGCCTAGAATCCAGGTCTACAGATTCTCAATTCAGCATTAAATAATGAAGAAGTTATTAAATCTCTCTCTCATGCTGGAAAAAAAAATATCTTTTAGGGTTCACAAAAAATCAAAATCATGTCTTTTTTTCATGAGAAATAGATGAAACACATCTAGAAATAAACTTCAGCTGCAAAATGAGTGTCTTAAGTTATTTAATAAGAAAACTTCCCTAATTGCAAGAGTCAAACACTGAAAATCAGAATGACCAAGGGAGATTGTGGGATCTCCTTTTAAAATGATACTTTTAAACCATACTGTTCGCTTTCTCCAAGAAAATTGAGATGTGGAGGCGCCTACTGCATGCCTGTTATAGTAGCAGTGGCTGTAAAAGACATAAATAGAAGACATGGCTCTGGGCCTCAATAAACATAGATTTTAGCTGGGGAGACAAGCACCTGTAAAGGAGGCAATCAAGAACTGCAAGAGCAATACAACAGATGTTTTAGCACTTTGGAGAACGGAGAGTCTAAGATGAGCTGTGTTATTCAGAGAATGCTTAATGGAAGAAGCAAATCTTGAAAGAGGCACATGAGGTTGAAGACGATGTCTCTGAATCCTCCCCGTGGCCGCCCAGCCTGAGGAGTAGGGAACATTCACCATTTCTGTCTTGTCATAGACTTTCTGGTTTTTGTTTCTTAGGGCTGATTATAGTTGGAATTTTTTGTTGCCGTTTCTTTTCTTTTACTCTTTCCTTTTTTTCCCCTTGTTTATTTGTTTTGGGTTTGTCTTTACTCAAGTTGCCCTTTGCCCAGTCAGAAATGAATAATTTGGCACATGGCTGTGTGGCCCATGGATGTTCTATAAAAATTTTTGGTGCCTGAGCAATTCCAGATAGCCTTGATGGTGAAGATCCCACATTGCATTCTGAGCCTGGTGTGTCATTTTAGTGTGTGCTCCCTCTGCTGGTTACCTCCAAAAATTGAGAGGACATATCACACTCTTCTCAGGTCCAAGAATGTGAGCCCTGCACAGTGGCAAAAATTTTCTGGCTGATGAGACTGGAAGAACTAGATTGTGCCTAGGTATCATTGATCACTGCCCTGACAGGGAACACAACAGAGAATCCCCGATGGAGCAGGAGAACAGTGGGAGGCAGATCTCAAATTCTTGTAAAAAGACCAGGCTTAATGGTCTGACTGAGACTAGAGGGACTCTGGAGGTCATGGTCCCCAGACCGTTTGTTAGCCCAAGGTTGGAACCATTCTCCAAGCCAACTCTTCAGACAGGGATTGGACTGGACTATAAGATAGATATTGATATTAGTATGGATTGAGCTTCTTGACTCAAGTAGACACATGAGACTATGTGGGCAGCTCCTGTCTGGAGGTGAAATGAGAAGGAAAGAGGGGAACAGGAGTTGGTCAAATGAACATGGGGAATAGATGGTGGAAGGGAGGAATGCACTGTCTCATTATGGAGAGAGCAGCTAGGAGTACATTGCAAGGACTGTATAACTTTTTGAATGAAAAACTAACTTGATTTGTAAACTTGATTTGTAAACTTTCACTTAATGCACAATAAATAAATGAATTAATTAAAATTTTTTTCTGGCTGAAAAGAGATCTGATTAAAAAAAAGAAATCTTACTACCACATTCATTCAAATCGACCGTCTTAGGCAAACATAGCTTATGTGGGCTCCAATTTGTTTTGATTTTAATGTTTGACCTAGAACTAAGCAGACAAGTGGTGCTGAGGCTGGGTCCCTAAGTACGCTTGCTGATAGCTGCAAAGGACTGGCCCTAAGGCACCTAAAGGAAGTGCGGTGGCCAGAACAAGCAAATAAAACTACTGGACATCCAGTTAAATTTGCACTGTAGGTAAACAATGTCTGGGTAGGTAAACAATGTATAATTTTTTAGTATAAGTATGTCCTATGCAGTATTTGAGACATACTAAAAAATTATTTGTTGTTTATCTGAAATGCAGCTCTAAATGGGTGCCCTATATTTTATCTGACAACCCTAAGAGGGAAGAACCAGGTTAAAGGAAAAGGTCAGTCCAAAGTCTAAGAAGACTCTTGGATGAAAACTGATAAAACATAGTGGTGCCCAGAAGCTGGTGACAATTGAGTCATTAGACTTAAGAAGACACCAGCCCCACCAAAACTCTGAAGTAAACCTCCATGCTGGGTGCATATTACAAAAGCTCAAGACGGGGAGGGGCCTTGGAAGCTCTTTAATTCACTCTGCGTCATTTTCGCAGGGCTGATTTAAATCCCACCATAATGTCTTTTTATACAAACTCTCTTTTAAGAAGACACTTTAAAGAACCTTAGTAAAATACTTTAGAGGACATTGGCAGAATTCTTCCCTTCTGTGGGAGACCAGGATTCGATTTCTAGCCAATGCACCTCAGGCACAGCCACCACCCATCTATAACCGTAGGCTTGCATGTTGTTATGATACTGAACAGGTTTTAGTGGAGCTTCCAAACTAAGATGGACTGGGAAGAAAGGGCTGATGGTCTACTTCTGAAAATCAGCCAATGAAAACCCTATCGGTCTGATCTGTGACTGATCAATGGGGAGATATGTTCATTTGTTTAGGCTGGGTTCTACAGAGAAACAAAACCAGTGAAGTATATATATGTATTTAATATAAACCAAAAACTCATTGTCGCCGAGTTGATTCCAACTCATAGCGACCCTATAGGACAGAATAGAACTGCCCCATAGGGTTTCCAAGGAGCAGCTGGTGGATTCAAACTACAGACCTTTGGTTAGCAGGCATAGCTCTTTAACCACTACTCCAACAGGGATCGTCATATATTTAATATACATATAGAAAGAGAGAGAGAGATTTAAGGAAATAGTTCACATGGTTGTAGAGGCTGGCAAGTCCCAAGTCAGTGGGTCAGGTGTCAGACTGGAGGCTTCTCACTCATGTAGCTTCAGGGACAGACAAACCCAAGATCAGCAGGTTAGACAGCAGACTGCTTGCCTCATGAGCTGTGGAGGCTGATGAATCCAACATCAGCAGGTAAGATGGCAGGCTGCTGGTTCACAGGCTGTGAAGGTCAATGAAACCCAGGATCAGCAGGCCACTGGCTCAAGTCCCAAGAAGGGAAGGTTACATGATGACAAGTTGGATGAAGGATCCAGAGCAAGTGAGCTTTACCAGAACATCCATATATATATTGGATGCAGGCCACACCCCTAGGAAACTAGCCTTACAACTAATTGGATAATCACATCAGATCACATCATGGAGGATGACCATATCATTATATAACTGCCAAACTACATCATTACATAAGTGTCAAACCACTGAGAATCATGGCCCAGCCAAGTCGATACATGACCTTAACCATCACACCACATGCCCTTTAGGTTGCCCCCAATGGTCTCTGTCTGATCCCTTGAATGCCTTTATCTGACTCTAAAAGCCTCCACTGCTCTGTTCTGTTCTGATTGTCCTTAATAGCCCCAGGTAGGGTCATCACCACAGTATAAGTGCTATTTTCTGAAAAGCAGGTTTCTTTTGCACAGAAGGTTAATATTAGGGTTTCCTGTACATGAGGACCCCCACGTGTCTGTCCATTTGTTGCTGCTGTGGGAGCTTGCGTACTGCTGTGATGCTGGAAGCTATGCCACTGGTATTCAAACACCAGCAGGGTCATGCATGGTGGACAGGGTTCAGCTGAGCTTCCAGACTAAGACAGACTAGGATAAAGGACCTGGTGGTCTACTTCTGAAAAGATTAGCCAGTGAAAACTATATTAAGAGAAAAGGAACATCGTCTGATTTAGTGCCAGAAAATGAGCCTCTCAGGTTGGAAGGCACTCAAAATAGGACTGGGGGAGAGCTTCTTCCTCAAAGTAGAGTCAACCTTACCGACATGGATGAAGATAAGCTTTGGGGGCCTTCATTTAGTGATGTGACACAACTCAAAATGAGAAGAAACACCTGCAAATGCCCGTTAATAATTGGAACATGGAATGTACAAAATATGAATCAAGGAAAATTGGAAATTTGTCAAAAATGAAACGGAACGCATAAACATCGATATCCTAGGTGTTAGTGAACTGAAATGGACTGGTATTGGCAATTATGAATCAGACAATCATATGGTCTACTATGCCAGGAATGATACATTGAAGAGGAATGGCATTTCATTCATCATCAAAAAGGACATTTCAAGATCTATCCTGAAGTACAACGCTGTCAGTGATAGAATAGTATCCATATGCCTACAAAGAGACCAGTTAAAACAACTGTTATACAAATTCACCCACCAACCACTAAGGTCAAAGAGGAAGAAACTGAAGATTGTTACCAACTTCTGCAGTCTGGGATTGATCAGATATGCAATCAAGATGGGTTGATAATTACTTGTGACTGGAATGTGAAAGTTGGAAACAAAGAAGAAAGATCAGTAGTTGGAAAATATGGCCTTGATGATAGAAACAATACCACAGAACACATGATAGAATTTTGCAAAACCAAAGACTTCTTCATTGCAAATACCTTTTCTCAACAACATGAATGGCGACTATACACATGGACCTCACCAGGTGGAATACACAGGAATCAAATCAACTACATCTGTGGAAAGAGATGATGGAAAAGCTCAATATCGTCAGTCAGAACAAGGCCAGGGGTCAACTGCAGAACAGGCTACCAATTGCTCACATGCAAGTTCAAATTGAAACTGAAGAAAATTAGAACAAATCCATGAGAGCCAAAATATGACCTTGAGTATATTCCACCTGAATTTAGAGACTATCTCAAGAATAGATTTGATGCATTGAACACTAATGACCAAAGACCAGACGATTTGTGGAATGACATCAAGGACCTCATACATGAAGAAAGCAAGAGGCTGTTAAAAAGTCAGAAAAGAAAGAAAAGACCAAAATGGATGTTAGAAAAGACTCTGAAAATTGCTCTTGAATGTTGAGTAGCTAAAGCAAACAGAAGAAATAATGAAGTAAAAGATGAAATAACAGTAGATTTCAAAGGGCTGCTTGAGAACACAAAGAATGATGATGTGTGCAAACATCTGGAGTTAGAAAACCAAAAGAGAAGAAAACACTTGTCATTTCTAGTGCTGAAAGAATTAAAGAAAAAATTCAAGCTTAGAGTTGCTTAGTGAAGGATTCTATGGGCAAAATATGGAATGACTCAGGAAGCACCAAAAAGAAGATGGAAGAAATAAACAGAGTCACTGTACCAAAACAATCGGTTGGCATTCATTCATTTCAGGAGGTAGCATATGATAAAGAACCAACGGTACTGAAGGAAGATGTCCAAGTCGCACTGAAGACACTGGCAAAAAAACAAGGCTCCAGGAATTGACGGAATACCAACTAAGATGTTTCGACAGATGGATGCAGCAGTGGAAGTGCTCACTCGTTTATGCTAAGAAATTTGGAAGACAGCTAGCTGGCCAACCGAAGAGATCCATATTCATTCCTATTCCCAAGAAAGGTGATCCAACTGAATGTGGAAATTATCAAACAATATCATTAATATCACAAGTAAAATTTTGCTGAAGATCATTAAAAAACCGTTGCATCGGTACACAGACAGGGAACGGTCATAAATTCAAGCTGAATTCAGAAGAGGATGTGGAACGAGGTATATCATTGCTAATGTTAGATGAATCATGGCTGAAAGCAGAGAACACCAGAAAGATGTTTACCTGTGTTTTATTGAGTATGCAAAGGCATTCGACTGTGTGGATCATAATAAATTATGGATAACGTTGAGAAGGATGGGATTCCAGAACACTTAATAGTGTTCATGAGGAACCTGTACATAGATCAAGGAGCAGTCATTCACAGAACAACAAGATACTGTGTGGTTTGAAGTCAAGAAAGGTGTGCATCAGAGTTATATCTTTTCACCGTATTTATTCAGTATGTATGCTGACCAAATAATCTGATAAACTGGACTATATGAAGAAAAATGTTGCATCAAGATTAGAGGAAGACGCATTAACAACCTGAGACATGCAGATGACACAACCTTGCTTGCTGAAAGCGAAGAGGACTTGAAGCAGCTACTGATGAAGATCAAAGACTACAGCCTTAGTATGGATTACACCTCAACATAAAGAAAACAAAAATCCTCACAACTGGACCAATGAGCAACATCGTGATGAACAGAGAAAAGATTGAAGTTGTCAAGGATTTCATTTTACTTAGATCCACAATCAACAACCTTGGAAGCAGCAGTCAAGAAATCAAAATGCATTGCCTCTGGCAAATCTGCTGCAAGAGACCTCTTTAAAGCGCTAAAAAGTTTTAAGAGGGTGAAGGGGGGGAGAGGGGAATTCACTAACTAGACAGTAGGCAAGAATCAGCTTAGATGAAGGGAAGGACAACACACAATACAGGGGAAGTCATCACAACTGGACTAAACCAAAAGCTAAGATGTTTCCTGAACACAAACACTTTGAGGAACAGAGTAGGAGGGGCGGGGATCTGGAAATCGTGGATTTGGGGGACATCTAGGTTAACTGGCATAACAAAGTTTAAGAAAATGTTCTGCATCCCACTTTGGCAAGTGGCTTCTGGGGTCTTAAAAGCTTGGGAGTGGCCATCTAAGATGCATCAGTTGGCCCCAACCACAAAGGAGAATGAAGAACACCAATGACACAAGGAAAATATTAGCCCAAGAGACAAAAGGACCACATAAACCAGATACTCCATCAGCCTGAAACCAGAAGAACTAGATGGTGCCTAGGTACCACCAATGACTCCCCTGACAGGGAACACAACAGAGAGTCCCTAATGGAGCAGGAGAAAGTATGGTGCAGAACTCAAACTCATGTAAAAAGACCAGACTTAATGGTCTGACTGAGACTAGAGGAAACCAGAAGACATGGCCCCCAGATTCTTTGTTAACCCAGAACTAAAACCATTCCCAAAGCCAACTTTTCAGACAAAGATTAAACTGGACTATAAAACATGAGATAATACTCATGAAGAGTGTGCTTCTTAGTTTCAAGTAGATACATGAAACTAAATGGGCAGCTCCTGTCTGGAGGTGAGATGAGAAGGAAGAAAGGGATAGGAGTTGGTTGAATGGACAAGGGAAACACGGGGTTGGATGGGGGAGTGTGCTGTCACATTTTAGGGATTGCAACTAGGGTCCTATAACAATATGTATATAAATTTTTGTATGAGAAATTAACTTGAGCTGTAAACTTTCACCTAAAGCACAATAAAAAAAAAAAAATAGTGTTAAAAAGCAAAGACGTCACTTTAAGGACTAGGGTGTGCCTGACCCAGGCCATGGTGTTTTCAGTTGCCTCATATGCATGCAAAAGCTGGGCAATGAATAATAAAGACTGAAGAATTGATGCCTTTGAATTATGGTGTTGGCAAAGAATATTGAATATACCATGGACTGCCAAAAGAATGAAGAAACCAGTCTTGGAAGAAGTACAGCCAGAATGCTCCTTAGAAGCTAGGATAGCAAGACTTCATCTCATACACTTTGGACATTTTATCAAGTGGGACCGGTTCCTGCAGAAGGACATTATGCTTGGTAAAGTAGAGAGTCATCGAAAAAGAGGAAGACCCTCAAAGAGATGATAGAGACAGTTGCTGAAACCGTGGGCTCAAGTATAACAATGATCATGAGGATGGCACAGGACCAGGCAGTACATGGGGTTACTGTGTGTTGGAATTGACTCAAGGGCACATAACATACTGCATCATGTCCCCCCACCTTTCTCAATCATCTGAAGTATCCCTGTTTGCATAATACAACTCTCTGGCACATAATCATAGCCACCTCTTCCCAATAGTAGACAATATAAACTCATGTCCATTTATTGATGCAGAAGCAGACTCATAAGATCATGCAGCCACTTTGTCAATCCATCTTGATGATGGTCTTCCTCTTTTTTGCTGACCCTCTACCAATGTTTCTAATGAGCATTCTGGCTTTGCTTCTTCCAAGACAAATTCTTTTGTTCTCATTAAGGCCAACTGTATTTTGAGGAGGAAGCTCTTCCAACCTGAGGGGCTCATCTTTCACCACTATAGCAGACAATGTTCTGATGCTATTCATAAGATTTTCACTGGCCAGTTTTTTCGGAAGTAGACTGACAGGTCCTTCTTCCTAGTTTGTTTTAGTCTGGAAGCTCAGCTGAAACCTCTCCACCAAGGGTGACCCTCCTGGTATTTAAAATACCAGTGGCTAAGCTTCCAGTATCACAGCAACACACAAGACACCACAGTACAACAAACTGACAGACATGTGTTGGTCAATACACAAGACACCACAGTACGACAAACTGACAGACGTGTTGGTCAAATACATTAAGATTAATTAACTAAAAATGTTCTAGGCACTTTTTAGCAAAATAGCAGGGTGCACTCAAAATAAAGATATTACCTGTAAGATCGGGACCCTAGGGAACCTTAGGAAATATATATTGAGAGAGATTTATATCAAGGGAATGGCTCACACAGTTGTAGAGGCTGGAAAGTTCCAAGTTTGTGGGTCAGGCTCACAGGCTGTGTAGACCAACGAATCCTAAGATCAGCAGCCTGGATGGTGGGTAAGCTGATACCTCAAGTCCCAAGAGCCAGTAAAGAGGATGACTGGTTTCCACAGAACATATCATCCTATCCACTTGGTTGTTAAAATCTTCCTACACTGAGGTCACCCTTTGAGGTCACTCTTTGAGAGACAAAAGGTGGTACAGGCCCCACCCTACCCCCTTTTACATTGGATCAGGGAGGTGACCTGAGTAATAGTGGTGTTACAATCCCACACTAATCCTTTTTAGCATAAAATTACTATCACAAAATGGAAGTCAACCATACAATACTGGAGATCATGGCCTAACCAAGTTGACACATATTTTGGGGGGACATAATTCAATCCATGACAAAGCACACTCCTTACCAGTATCATTTTATGTCTTATACTTCAGTCTAATCTTTGTCTGAAGAGTTGGCTTTGAGAATGGTTTTAGTTTTGGGCTAACAGGGAGTCCAGGGGCCATGACCTCTGGGGTCCCTCCAGTCTCAGACCATTAAGCCTGGTCCTTGTACTAGAATTTGAGGTCTGCATCCCACCTTTCTCCTGCTCCATCAGGGACTCTCTGTTGTGTTCCCTGTCAGGGGAATCATTGGTGGTAGCTGGGCACTATCTAGTTCTTCTGGTCTCAGGCTGATGGAATCTCTGGTTTATGTGGTCCTTTCTTTCTCTTGGGCTCATGTTTTCCTTGTGTCTTTGGTGTACTTCATTCTCCTTTGCTCCAGGTGGGTTGAGGCCAATTGATGCATCCTAGATGGCCTCTTGCCATCCTTTAAGACCCCAGATGCCACTTAGCAAAGTGGGATGCAGAATGTTTTCTTAATACACTTTGTTATGACAATTGACCTAGAAGTCCCCTGAAACCATGGTCCCCAGACCCCTGCCCCTGCTACTCTGTCCCTCAAAGTGTTTGGTTGTATTCAGGAAACTTCTTAGCTTTTGGATTAGTCCACTTGTGCTGACTTCCCCTGTATTGTGTGTTGTCCTTCCCTTCACCTAAAAAAATTCTTGTCTACTGTCTAGTTAGTGAATACCCCTCTCTCTCCTTCCCTCCCCACCCTCATAACCATCAAAGAATTTTTTCTTCTGCGTTTAAACCTTTTCTTGAGTTCTTATAACAGTGATCTCATACAATATTTGTCCTTTTGCAACTAATTTCACTCAGCATAATGCCTTCCAGATTCCTCCATGTTATGTTTCATGGATTCATCGTTCGTTGTTCTTTATCATTGCATAGTATTCTATTGTGTGAATATACCATGATTCGTTTATCCATTCATCCGTTGATGGGCACCTTGGTTGTTTCCATCTTTTTGCTATTGTAAACAGTGCTGCAATGAACATGGGTGTGCTTATATCTATTCCTGTGAAGTGGGCCATCAACATCTTTAAGACTAACCAGATTTGAGAACCAATTTAGAAAACTCTTCCTTAACAGTTTTCTCTAGAACCACTCTAGCAAATGTCAGCCTGGGTTCTCTAAAGAAGCAAAACTAGTAAAGCATATAAATATATATATATGCCCCAAAAAACAAACCTGCTGCCATCGAGTCGATAACAAATCATAGCAAGCAACCCTACAGGACAGATTAGAACTGCCCCCATAGTGTTGCCAAGGAGCACCTGGCAGATTTGAACTGCTGACCTCTTGGTTAGCAGCTGTAGCACTTAACCACTACGCCACCAGGGTTTCCAAATACATATATAGAGAGAGATTTATCAAGGAAATGGCTCATGCGGTTGCAGATGCTGGAAAGTTCCATGTCTGTGGGTCAGACTGGAGTCTTCTCCTGGCTCGTAGGCTGTGGAAACCAATGAATCCCAAGATTGGCAGGCAAGATGAAAGGGTAAGCTGGTAGCTCAAGTCCCAAGAGCTGGAAGTCAAACAGGAGCCAGCTGAAAGATCCAGAGGGAGCAAAAGCCCATGAGCCTTGCCAGAAAGTCTACCTATATTGGATGCAGGCTATACCCTCAAGGAAACTCCCTTTTAACTGATCCCATCATGGAGGTGATCACATTATATCAGATCTCATCGTGGAAATTATTATATCATTATACGACTGCCAAACTACATCACGACTGCCAAAGCACTGAGAATCATTGCCCAGCCAAGCTGACACACAACTTTAACAATGACACCTACTTTAAAAAAGACCATCAGCGTGAGACCAAAAGGTCAATGTCTTAGGCTGGGTTCTCTAGAAAAACAAAACCAGTAATGCATACAAATATGTAGACAGAGATTCATATTAAGGAAACAGCTCATGTGATTGTAGGGGTTGGAACGTCCCAAGTCATTGGATCAGGATAGAGTCCTTTGCCACTTCACAGAGCTGCAAAAGCTGGTAAACCCAAGATGAGCAGGTTGGAGAGCAGGGATCCTGCTTGCAGGTTGTGATGGTCAAGGAACCCCCAAGGTTGGCAGGCAAGACAGCAAGGGTTCTCCTGAGTCATTTAGCTGCAGGGGCTGGTGAACCCAAGATAGGCAGGTCAGGGAGCAGGACTCTTGCTTGCAGGCCGTGAAGATCAGCAAATCCCAAGAGGGACAAGTACGCTGCTAACTCAAGTCCCAAGAACCAGAGGTCAGGCAAGAGACAGCTGCTGGATCCAGAACAAGCCAAAGATGTCTGCAAGGCAAGCTGGAAGGAAGTAGGCTTCGGAAGGGGGAGAAATGAAGGCTGGGGGGGCAGTGAGCGGCCATAGGCCCCATCCCTGCCAGTACCACTCATCAGATTTCATCATGGGCATGATCACATATCAAATTTCAACAGGAAAGTGATCACAACATTATACAACTGCCAAAAAGCTGAGAATCATGGCCCAGCCAAGTTGACACACAATCTTAACCATCACAGTCAATAGTTTCTTAAAAGCAAAGATAAGAAGACAAGGGAGCAGTGAATCTAGAGTACTAGAAAGGGAACAAATATAACTGATTTAAAGAGAGTGTTGACACATTGTGATAAATATAACTAATGTCACTGAGCAATTTGTTTGGAAATTGTCAAATGGGAACTAACTTGCTGTATAAACTTTCACCAAAAACTCAATAAAATATTATTTAAAAAAGATGTATATTTAGCTGTGTATATTTTCAACAACAGAAAAAAAAACATTATAAAGCTACAGTAATGAAGTGTGCTAGTGGTTTAAGGATGGACACATAGATCTATGAACAGAATAAAGAGTTCAGCTGAAGCTGACTCATACTGGTTCACAGAGCTGATTGTTCAATTTTCAGGAATTATGTGGGCTGATTGTTAAACTATTAGTAGCTCAAAACTGGCCGTGTGGGAGTATTCACATCATGGAAATCAGCAAACACTATAAACAGGCCCTTCCTTTTCTTCAGAGAGTTGGGTGTTAAACATTTGCCATCACAGCACAACTTACGTATGTGGTCAATTTATTTTTGACAAAGGTGCTAAGGTAATTCAAAGGGTAGGACAGAATAGTCTTTTCAACAAATAGTGCCAGGAAAACTGGATATTCATATGAAAAGAAAATGAATCCCAACCATTTCCTTAAACCATACACAAAAAATTAACTAGAAATTGACCATAAACTTGGATGTAAACCCTAGAAAAACCATTAAAAAAAAAAAAAAAAAGGTCTAGGAACAGTTACACACATCATGTCAGTCTGTCCCAAATATGTAATATTTGTCAGTTGGAACAATCCTAGAAGAGGCCCTTGGTATGGGTATGCATCTTTCAAAAGACAGGGAAACCCAGCCTCAAGCAGAAGCTGCTGTTTAAGGACCTGGACAGAAAAAAAAAAAAAACAAACCTTTTTTTTTTTTTTTTTTTTTGGGCAGAGGAGGTGTCCAAATCCTAGCCTAGCTTTACAGCCAACCCAAGGAAGGTCATTAGAAGTGGGTAGGTTCAGGGTCCATTGCCCAGAACAATGTGGGTGATAGCCCCTGGGGCCAATAAGAGTTGAGCTGGTGTTTCTTAGGGGAAACCCATTTCATAGTTGTACCGTGTGTGTACTGCTTCAGGTGTCTATATCACACCTAGTGGCCACAGGGAAGTGAGAAGACTCCCCTCTTTTCAAGGCAGAGTGGGATATGTGGACACAGGGGCAGGACGAATGACAATAGCAGAAGAATGATTCTGGGGTTAGGGAGGGCAAGGGGGTGTGGTCCCATTTGTCTTCTTAGGTAGATGTTAGCACTTGGCCCACACCCAATGGGCCAGAGAAGTGGAGCAGTGGGTGATCCTGGTCCCTTGCAGAAGCCCTGAAACTCTGCAGGACCAGCCCGAAATCGAGAAACTGACAATGGGAACATGTTTGTCCAGTTCAGCAGTAACACTTTTCCAAACTTGTCACCAAGTAGAGTAAGTAGCAATCTTCTCCAAGTGCTGGGGAGCATAACTTATTATGTTTAAATCTGTAAGGTCAACTTTATCTTAGCCCACTCCTCTCCCTACCTCCTACTCTCCTATCCCCCAATCAAGTCCACATGTACCTAGGTTTTCTGCTCTTGGAGTTTGACCTGGACTTGAGTTCAAGGATATCTCTCTGGGCATCTTGCTTCTCTTTCCATATCTATCCAAAGAGTTGAAGGGGGTGCTTAAATGGTTGCAGCCACCTGTGGCTCTAAAGCCCCTTATCTTGGATTCCCACCAAGCTGTGGGACATCAATTTCGTATAAATTCTGTATTTGTTTTATCTGTTAGCCTTTCCTTTGAAGAGCATTCTCCAGGGGAGGAAGAGTGGGATACAACACAGACAGCCCCAGAAGTCTATTGCTGCTTGAGTTTGGACTAGAATTTAAAGTCCTCTCCAACTCTGAAGATTCTGTGATGTGCATATGTAAAACTGATGTCCCCTGGAGCCTTCCTGTCCCTTCAGGTTTAGTTTAGTTAAGAAGTGGCTCAATGGTGGTATCCTTGCTCCACAATGGAAGAAATTCTTCCCTTTCCAAATGAAGAAAGGGAGGAAGGGAGGGATTGTGAAGTGGGGAGGCATTCATCACACCCACCAAACACATTCAGTCTTGCCCACCGGATAGCCTTGTCTGGGATAGCCTTGTCTGGAGTCCTCTGGCCTCCAGAGCTTAGAGGTTCCACCCTCGCAGCCCCTCAGGCTGCTCCATATCCTCCCATCTCTCCTTCCCTCTCCCTGCTTCCAAAACTGCTTCAGCACTCTACGTTCTTATCTGGATCCTGCAAAGTAATTCAGAGACTGCTCAGAGTCTCTCTCTGTCACTCCCAAATTGAGGTCTATATTTGCCTAAAGAAATCCATTCTCCAGTAATGAAGCAGCCTTTTGTTACCAGGACACTTCCTTTTTAAAAAGAAATTTCAAATAATGTTTTAGGTTAAAGTTTACACAGCAAATTAGGTCGCCTTTAAGGCTTTTTATATATACAAATTGTACCTTGCCATATGTTACAATTTTTACAATGTGTCAGCATTCTCATTATATCCGTTGTTTGTTCTATTTCCATTAATCCTTCTCATCTTTGCTTTTGGGTAAATGTTAACTGATTGGTCTCACATAGTTAATTGTTCAAGGGAGTACATTACTCATGGGTGATTTTGTTTATTTTATAAGCCAATCTATTATTCGGCTGAAAGGTGCCCTGCAGAAATAGCTTCAAATCTAAGTTCAAAGGTTATTTTAGGGCAGTAGCCTCGGGGTTCCTCTGTATCGGTCCAGTAGGTCTGGCAGGATACTTTCTTAGCAGTTGCTGCTGGGAACAGCATTCCCCTCCTCTGGTTATATACCTTTATAAATTCGTTTATTTGGTAAGCAATAAAAAGAAAAACAAGTGTAGACTTTCACCAGAGCCTGGATCAGGGCGTGAGCCGCAGAGAAGCCCTCTCCTGGGCGCACAACCTTGCCCGCCTGAACTTCACTTCGCTGCCCGGGCCCATGCCTTGCCGTGCCATCCAGCCCTGCCCTAGGGTTCAGAGTGTCAGCCCGCCGGCAGGGGCGCCTTGCGGGGCAGGTGCAGAGGGCGGGGCCGCACAAGTTTAAAAGCTCGCGGGCCGGGCAGTCCCCACTCAAACCGGAGCTAACACCCCAGGCCCTGCGCGCCCTGCCGAGCTCCGCTACTCGGAGGCGCCGCCACATACTACGACCACGTCCAGCGCTGAACCTCGGCCTCAGCATTATTGGCAAGGTGCGCGAGCCCCGGGAGACTTACTCGAGGGTCCCGAGGGAGTGGATGGGAGCTCGGTAATGGTGAGGAAGAAATGCCGCGTCCCAGGGGACAGAAGGAGGGATAGAAACTGCGGGCTTTCTAGTTTTTGAGCGTCCTCTGGCCTCACTGAGGGTTATCGCCCCCACACTGGAGGAAAACTCCCATGGTTCGAACCTCAGGGCGGGCAGGGGTAAAGAAATCAATCTAAATGTGCGGGAAAGGGCCATAGAGTTCTAGGCCAGCTCTAAGTACACCTGAGAGTCGCCGATTTCGAATATGGCGCTGGAGCGGGAGTCTGCAGGTTAAATGATGGAATGCAGTCTGAGAAGAGTTGCGCCCTGCCGGGTTGGTAAGGTTCATGAGCTCAGTGGACATTCCCTCTAC
This sequence comes from Loxodonta africana, assembly GCF_030014295.1. Classification (NCBI taxonomy): domain Eukaryota; kingdom Metazoa; phylum Chordata; class Mammalia; order Proboscidea; family Elephantidae; genus Loxodonta; species Loxodonta africana. Next base: position 32,431,201 of record NC_087364.1, read on the forward strand.
CCAAGAAAGGGGACCAAGGATGGATTACCCAATAAACAAGGTAAGCACGTGCTTATAGGTGCTTACCGCGTACCATATGCTGCCCATTCACTTAGTCTTGTACGTTACAAGTAGAGTCCGGCGCGCGCTCCTTAGTGTGTGTCCCGGGTGGTGCAGGCCGCTGTGCCGCCAGAGAGAGTGAGAGAGCTCGGGGGCTTGGGGGGCAGGCTGAGCCTGGCGGCAGCGCCGGACCTAGCTTGACTCTGGTCCGTGGCCATTGTCATGGTGGTGGAGGTTCACGGCGGAACTGGGGCCAAACTTCCTCCCTACCGGTCACCCCCATCGGAGCACCGCCGCGGCGTCTGGTTCGAGGCCGTCGTGTCCCCTGTAGCCGCCGTCCGATCGTCCCCTTCCTCGAGGTGGAGCAAGAGTTGAGGCTGCGCCCAGTCTCTGGCCCCAGTGTCTCCCCACTCACGGTCGCTCACCTCCAGTCGGGCGCCCCGGCGCCTCTCGGGATGCGCGTGGCGGGTCGGGCTCCATTTCCCCAACTCCGCGGAGGCAGCGGAGGTTACCGGTGGTGGGGACGGTCGGGATTGCCCGCCACCTGCCCTGGTCCGGCACCCCGCAAGTCCTCCCTCCTCCCCGACCCCGCCACCCCGCTCGGCACTCCTTCCCTCCTCTTCTCCCCATCTTCCCGCCTCCTTCTACCGACCTCCCAGCACCTTTCGGGCCCTTGACTGGCCTCCCCTTGCCTGCCCACGACCCCTTGTGGTCCCGCGCCCTCAGTGACTAGGGGCCTGGGCAGCGCGGGTGCGGCGAGGGACAGGGTGGGCCCCGAGCGTTGCCTGTCAAATGTAGGGGTGTGGAAGGGGGAGGGGCACGGTAGGAGTAGCTGGGATTGGAGCCGGACCCCGCCTTGACCACCACCCTGTCCTGGGACCTAGCGCGGCCTGGAGCTTGGGTTTAAAAAACCTCTGGTCGCCGGTAGGCTATGGTTACGGGCTGTGCCTTTTCCCTCTCCCTCAAACTCCGTCCTCCCGCGGGGGTGCTGTGCTCTTGCACCCGCCGGTCCAGTGGCCATCAGAAGGGGGAACCCGGCGACCAGTGTGTCCCTGAGGGCCCTCACCCTAGTGCCCTGGGACTGAAAACCCACCGGCGCCTTGAGGCTAAAAAAAAAAAAAAAAGTAGGCTACAAGATTAAGTTAATGCTCAGCACATGGTATGAGGCAAAGGCAGGTAAGCACCGGTAAGCATGTGTTTACCTTGCTTGTTGGATAATCTGTCCCTGTGCCCTGACATTGGCAACATTGTCATAGGACTGGCCTCTGCACTTAGCAAAACCAATTTTGCAAGCTTCACAAAAATAGTGAAGTACTTTATTTGCAATTTTTTCACGAATAAGCATGCATTTATCTTGCTTATTGGGTAATTTTTCTCTAAAGAGGACACACATTTGGTGGGAAAAAGGCACTAGGGGAAACTTGTGGCTCCTTGGAAGGATCTCGTCTAGAGTTGGGGGAAATAATTTTCCACTTGCCGCACCCTAGGGAGGGTCACCCTAAGGAGAGGGCTTGCAGGCCTGCCCTGCCCCACCCAACCTTCCTTCTAAATAGGAGATGAAAAGGGTGGGGAATTGTTGCTTGGAGGTGGAAGAGAGAAACTGTCTACAGCCCCTTCTCCGGCTCTCCTCTCTAGACCGAGGGAATGAAGAGGGAAGAGGATCTCCATTCCCTTTCCCTGCATGTTCCTGACCCACTGGAGAAGGCTCACCACCTCTTCAGAAAATCCATTTAGGTCCATATTACACCCCTGTTTCTTTTTCAGAAAAAACCAGAAATGTATTCTGTGGAGCTCAGTGGAACAAAAAACATTGAGAAAACAGACAAGGGGGATGGCAAGGAGAAGCACAGGGACCTGAAGAGCAAGGGATGGAACTGCAGAAGGAATCACCAGATACAGGAGATTAAGGAAGAACTTAATCTGGTCAGTAGCCACTGACTACTGCCCTCCTGAGAGCTTGCCTCTCTTACAAAAGAAAAATCCAGCTCAAGGATTTGAAAATTCCCTTGAGATTTGTTTTCTTGTTTTTTAAAAAAGTGGTGTGATAACATCTGCCCTAGAGTCAAGCCCTGTGCAGGATTCCTGTATTCTGCTTGGAGGCACTCCCAGGTAGAATTCAAAGGGGAAAGTCTCCTAGTTCTCTCTTCCCTGGCTGTTTAAGTGAGATATAAATAAGCACTTGCCAGTTTTTACCCTCCAAAGTAAAACTGTTTGAACCAGAGCCTATTGAGGACAACCAAAGCTATTCGACCTGGATAGGTTTCTGGATATATAATGCCCCATAAGAAAGAAGGTAGATAGCTAGACAGACATTTGGAAATACAAGCCCTGAAAGGGGACTGACTGAATTTAAATCCAAGTTTAAGCTTCAGTTTTTTCTTTTGTGAAATAGGAATTAAAACTGGTGCGTACCTCTAAATGAGATAAAGCAGGACTGGGCACATTGTAGATGCTTAAGAAATAGGAGTTATTTCCTGTGTATCTCTAGATTTTAGGATTGAAAACATATCTACTCTTTCTTGGAATTGCTAGTTACAGCATAAATATATGCTCGTCTATTATATGCCTACGTATTGCAATGAGAACTTCCCTTTTTTGAGCACTTTGGGGAGATATATAATAGAGTTAAAGAATGTCCACATTATCAGCCAAAGTGTTCTCCTTCTGCTTCCCTGCTAAGAAAGGAGCATCTTTCTTTCTCTCTTTTTCCCAAACCTCACCAAGCCAAAAACCAAACCCGTTGCCATCGATTTGATTCCTACTCATAGCGACCCTGTAGAACAGAGAGAACTGCTCCGTAGAGTTTCCAAGGAATGCCTGGTAGATTCGAACTGCTGACCTTTTGGTTAGCAGCTGTAGCACTTAACCACTATGTCACCAGCTTCCAACCTTCTCACAAACAGTCCTTTAATTTGTGTTAGAGGGCTTGGGTGCTTTTGCATTCTGGTCTCTCTGGTCCTTAGAACCTTGATGACAACTAAAGAGTTCCTTGGCTTTTGAATAAATATCTATAGCTCGATAAAGATCCAAGCCTATGCTGTTCTCAAGCTGGCCAGGAGAGGGCACTCAGACGCCCATGCATTCTCCCTGAAGCCCAGGCTTGGAGGAAGAAAAGTATTTGGTATCACAGAACTGCCATTCTCCAAGCGTGAGGTGCATGGGTGCAAACCATGGCTGTAAGCATCCCTTAGTGGTATCTGTCCAGAGTTTGGCACACTGTGCTGTGCTCTGTGCTGGTGTTTATCTGTGGCCTCCAGACAGTAAGCGAGACTGTGCTTTACTCCTTTGAGTCCCTGGCAATATCACGTTCAATTAACTGCTAGAATAATGAATGAGCAAAGCAGAATCTGGCTAAGGAGAAGGCAAGAAGCAAAAAAAAAAAAGAAGATCTTTTATTGGAAGGCTTAATCTTGTAATGTAGCATGAAACTCTTTTTCGACATGATTAAGAAAAGAGATGGTTTGAGTACCAATCCCAGCATAAATATTTGTTCCAGGCAATCAGGGATTCAAGACTCAGCCACAGGGATAAATAATAAATAAACTTTGATGCTCCTGAGTGCTGAGTTTTCTAGATGGGATAAGAAAGGCTTAACCCTGGGTTTTCTGCTGCAGGAAGTAGCTCCTAGTCCTTTAACCCAGGCATTCTCAAAGGGGAAGGAGTGGTGATTCCCCTATTCCCATGCCAGAGACATTTGGCAGTATCTGGAGACATATTTGTGCGTCAAAACTCCCGGTAGGATGCTGCTGGCATCTAGTGGGTAGAGGTCAGAGATGCTGCTAACCATCCTACAATGTACAGGGCAACCCCCCATCCCCCACCCCACAGCAAAGAATTGTCTGTCCAGAATGTCAATAGTGCTGAGAGTTAAAAACCCTTCCTTAAGCATAGGGTCACCACTATGAGTCTAAATCAACTCGACAGCACACAACAACAGTCCAATGATTCCATGGTAGAATTAGCAAGTGGGAGCCATACTGGCATTTATTTTGCAGGTTTTTAGCCTGTGGGGTTTCTCTAACCAGGCAACTACCTGAGTTCCATTCCTTGAATAAGGAAAGGCATGCTTCTTGGTGCCAGAGACATCCACCCTTCATGGATAAGGAGTTGTCAGAACACAGGACCCCAGTTGTTGTTCAAGCAAGTCATTGAGTAAGATGCAGAGGGTCTGGTTTGGTGTTGCTCATTATCCTCAAGTGATCTCAGAATTTAGGTCTAAATTAAGTATCCAGATAGCTAGTACCTGGAAGACAACTATCTTAGGACTTACATGTGCTGGAGATCAATGTTGAGGTGTTGTACATTACTTTGTTGATGAAAGCTAAGGACAGTTACTAAGTGGTAAGTGACAAATTAAGCCTGAACTCTTCAGGGATGACCAGAAAGTCCCCTAGCCTATGAATTAGGACAAGACTCTTTTGAAGCAGTGCCCTTCCCCTACTGCAACAAGCCCCTGACAAAATGGTATGTTTTTCTTATTCTACCACATTTCCTAGCCCTCTCCCATCCTTAGTGCTACTCCCTGCTTTCATGGGCTGGTCAAAGCTCAGGGTTTGAGTCTTTTGTTAGAAGTGTCTTAATTCACTCTATTCTTCCTTTCATGGATTTCAGAATGACCACAAACTCAGCAATGAGGACTTGGAAAATAAATATGGAACAAACATTGTTACAGTAAGTCACTGGGAACCAGGGATCAGGAATAGAAGCCCTCTGACCATGTAAGTGGAAAGGTTGTGTGTTCCATATGTGTAGAAGAGTAGATGTCACTTTAGGGTGAATGACTATGGCAGCAATTTTGAGAACACATGCCTTGAATGTGGCAGAAGAGCTGGCCAACTTCAAGGAGCTGATGTGTCTGAGCCAAGTCCCTTTCACTGAGCTATCTACCAGAAAGATACAGATACTTTCCTGGCTGTCACAGTCAGAGATTGCTTTTAATCCCTGTGTTGTGGTATATAGTGCTCTTATTATCAGAGAATGAGGGAAACCAGTGCTAAAAGTGACTCTGTTTGTCCCTGCCTTCTCCAAAAAGGAAGGCTTTCTCCAGAAGCACACTGGTATGTTCACAGATACTTCAGAAAATACTGCTTTCTGCTGTGAATTCCAATTCAAATGAAAACTCAAGTTTTGGTACCTTGATACCATGAGGTTTGAATACTGAATGTACAGCAGAAATACCTACTATGTGCAGACCACTGGACTGAACATGGAGAGATACAAAGAGGAACAAGATGGTCTCTGATCTTAAGGAGTAAGCAGTTCTGTAGGGGAGGCAGATGTGTATAAAAATCCACTGTATTTCACTTAAATGACAAATGAGAGGTTTAAAACATAGCTGAGAGAATGATGAATTCTGGCTAGAGGGACCAGAGGAGACTCCTTGGGTGATATAATGTTCGCATTGGGACTTAAGAGGATGACTAGAATTTAAGTTGGCAGAGTACCCAGGGAACAAAAAAGAGCAGAATGGACCCTGAGAGCAATCTGGGGTCACTGGGACCTAGTGTGTGGAAAGGGAGGAGGTGAGGCAGAAATGAGACAGGGAAAGGTAAACTGGGTGAAACTGTCAAGAGCTTTGATATTAAACTAAGGAATAGACACTATTTTAAGTGTATAAGGGGCACAATTTCTAAACAGGGAAGTGGTTTGATAAGATTGGTTTGAAGTTTTTTTTTTTTTTTTTTTTTTGAGTGGGAGATGGAAGGGGAAGATTCTAGAAGAATAAGACAATAATCCAGGACAGTAAGAAGGAGATCTCATAACAGGACAACAGCAGTAAGATGGGAAGTAAGGGGGCAGATTCAAGAGATGTTTCAGAGAGATAGCTAATAGGACTTGAGGAAGACTGCCACAGTGTTTTGAATGAATCACTAATGGAATTAACCCAAGTAGAGAATGCAGGAGACGGAGAAGGTCTGGTCAGGTGGGAGGGTGGGGAGAGGTGAGAGATAAGAGAAGGCAATAAAGAGGAGAAGATGATAAGTTTTATTTTGAATTGTATTATTTGAAATATCTCTGGAACTCTATGTGGAAATGTCCAACAGTCATTTAGAAAGATGAGTTGGGTTCTGGAAAAGGAATGACAAATGGAGGGTGATGATATTAAGTTGGTTAATCTGAATCCTGGTTATTCAACAAGTATCTGTGTTTTCAATACAGAAAAAGCATTAGGCCCTCCTTTGACTCGTGATACATGAGGTTTCAATGGCTGATGTTTTGGAATTAGATCTCTAGGCCTTTCTTCTAAGGTATCTCTGGGTGGTCTTGAGCCACCAAACTTTTGGTTAGCAGCTGAGCTCTTAATCGTTTGCACCCCCCAGGGACTTCATTGGCCCTATCCAAAAACCAATCTAGATGCCATCGAACCTATTCCAACTCATGGCAACCTGTAAAAATGGCTTGGTGGGGAGGCATCTGACTGCCTCTAACATCACAAGGAGGAAAGAGAATTAACATCCACAGCCCAAGGCTGATTCCCAGGAGGTGGAGGTCAGACATGCCTCCACTCCCCCAACATTTTACTGATTCTAACACCAACCATTCCTCCCATGGCACTCTGTACTTATCTGCTGGGTTCAATAATTAGGTGCAGTGGCCACAGAGTACTCACAGACAATACTCATGGTTATGGGGTTTATTAGGGAAATAACAGGTTACAATTTAGGTTCCGTAATGTTCAGGATACCATTCTTCTATCAAGACAGCCTCTTCTCAGCTATGCCTGCAAGCACACCTCTCTCTGGTCTCAGCCTCTTGGCCAGGCCTCTGCCCTACTTGGGCAATTGTTACAAAGCTCTTAGCTCTGCCAATAAGTGCCCTTAAGCTTGGCACTCCTCCAGTAAGCCTTGTGTCCAAAGGTGCTCACCTTTCTTGCTCCATGGGCTGGGAAGAACCACTGCCACTGTCTCGTGCCATCACCTCTTGCTGTCCTCCATGTTACAGCTCCTCTCTCTGTCTCCTGGATCTAGGAATTTTGTAATTGAGGGATCCCAAGTCCAAATGATGTATTCCACTCCTGGCTCTTCTTTCTTAGTGTTGAGATCCTCTCTTCCTGCCTCTGGGATGGCTTATTTTAAGCCTAGCGAGATGGCAAAATTGACCAATCCCCTTGTTAGGGTTCCATACACCTTATATGCATGGTTCCACCGTCTCAAGGGTGCCATGCACCTTATTTACATTATTAGCAAGCTATTCAGTCCCCTTGGTGTGCCACAAGCACCTTACTGGATAATTCCACTCAGTCATTTGTGGGAGCTGCAAAAGCTATGGCCAGAAGGGCCATGTTCAGAAATTCACTGCACAACCCAACCCCCTGTGTTTCAGAGTAGAACTATGCTCCATAAGGTTTTTATTGCTATAACCTTTCAAAAGCAGATCATCAGGACTTTCTTTTGAGGCACCTCTGGGTGGGTTCAAACCACCAGTCTTTCAGTTAGCAGCCAAGCACTTAACCATTTGTGCTACTCAGGGACTCCATTGACCCTATTTAAAAAAAAAACAAAACAACCTGTTGCTGTTGAGTCAATTCTGACTCATAGCATCCCTAATAGAGCACCCAAAAATGAACGAGTCGTAGTACCTGTCTTTAAGTAGCTTATAAGATAAAAAGCTATCCAAATAGATAGTTTGCAGGAAAAAAATCCTATGACTGATAGTACAAGATTTCAAAAGAGGGTGGGCTCACCTCCATGCACCTGTGGACCGCATGCATCATCGGGGAAGGCTCTGGCAAGAAGTGACTTTGTGTTTGGGCCTCAAAGGTTGGGTAGAATTTGTAACTGAACTCAGGGTGGATATGCAGAAAAGTAGAAAAGTACTCATGTTGTGCTATATAGAAAAGGAGCCCTGGTGGAGCAGTGATTAAGAACTTGGCTGCTAACGAAAAGGTCATTTGTTCGAACACACTAGACACTCCACAGGAGAAAGATGTAGCAGCCTGCTTCTGTAAACATTACTGCCTTGGAAACCCAATGGGGCAGTTCTACTCTGTCCTGTAGGGTCGCAATGAGTCAGAATTGACTTGAAGGCAAGGGGTATTCTATATAGAAGTCCCAGAATAGGTGATATGTCTTTTCTGGGTTTACTGCTTTGCCCTTAACCCTGATGACTAGCTTCTGCATTTCAAATCCTGCATTAGCAGAGCTACATCTATCTCTAGATAAATCTCTAAGATATTAAAATTCCTTAGCAGAGCATAGTGGTTAAGAACCTGGACTCTGGAACCAGGTTACCTGGGTTGAATCTTGGCACTACCATTTACTAGCTGAGTGACTTTGGGCAAGTTACGTAACCTCTATATGCCTCAATTTCCACATTTATGACATAAGGATAATAATAGCACCTTCCTCATAGGGTTATTTTGAGGAGTAATGAATCAATATGTGTACAGCACTTAAAATCATGCCTGGGTCATATTGTGCATTAAACATTCTTTAAACATGGGGAGATGGGGACTGTGGCAATCTCCACTTGTCCCAGGACGTTATTTAGGCTGATACATTAACTCCTGACCACAACCTGCAGAAATCTGATCCAACCCCCTGAAGGAAAAGAACTAATTCCTGTTTCATTTTTGCTCGGCCTTCACAGGGTCTCTCCAGTGCAAGAGCTGCAAATCTCCTGGCTCGGGATGGGCCCAATGCCCTCAGCCCTCCCAAGGAGACCCCAGAGGTTGTCAAGTTCCTCAAGCAGTTGGTGGGGGGCTTCTCCATCCTCCTGTGGATTGGAGCCATCCTGTGCTGGATTGCATATGGGATTCAGTACTCCAATGATCCATCCTCATCCCTAGACAATGTAAGGTCCTGGCTGATCCCCCACATGGCTCTGCTGACTTGGGAACAGGGAAGAACAAAACCATGAATTTAGGCCTTAGAGGGCAGAGTACTGGACTGGAGTCAGGGCACTGCCACTGAGCACTGCATGGGCTGTAGAAAATGAATCACTGTCGCATGTGTAAAACAGAATTATATCTGACTTCCCAATGTCTCAGAGGCGGTGTGGGCATGACTTAAAAAAATAAAATGAAAAAGCACCTTGAGTCCCTAAGGAAAAAAAAAAAAAAAACTCTACCTCCAGGTATTTTTGAGATCTTTCTCCTCAAAGCTGATTGTCTCCTTTAAACTTGGAGAGCTTCTACACTTGTTGAGAACTTGATACCAAAACTACAAAATTGAATTGACCAACTATATGCTAAGAGAAAGACACCAGACACAAAAGACTTGGAATGTCCAGAAAAGGGAACTCTGTAGGAACAGTGAACAGATTAGTGGTTGCTTGGAGCTGAGGATGGGATCTGGAGGTTGACTGCGAACAGGCATGAGTAAGTGAGATTTTTGGGGTGATGGAAATGTTCTAATGCCTGATGTAGTGATGGTTGCACAACTCTGTAAGTTTGTTTAAATTAAAAAAAAAAATCTAACTACATAAATAATCCTGAAATAAATAGTCATTGAATTGTACCCAAGAAACAGGTAAATTTTATGGCATGTACATTATGTCATACCAAATGCCACGTGTCTCACCTTTCTGTGGAGAGATCTAGCCTTAGGATCTGGCTCATTACTATCATTTGTTTGACTGATTGACTCCTTTCCTCATTACTCAGGTGTATTTGGGTGCTGTTCTTGTCCTGGTTGTTATTTTAACAGGCATATTTGCTTATTACCAAGAGGCAAAAAGCACCAACATCATGGCCAGCTTCGGTAAAATGATTCCTCAGGTGAGTTGCCCAGCCATCTTTCTCCTAAGAATTACTTTCATATGAATTACTGAGTTACTTTCATATGAAGAGGCATCAGCTAATAAAAAGTGGGGTTTTGGTGGCAGAGAATCTAGCTCAAGCCCTTGCTGTCTGAAAAATCTTGAGCACATTACCTAATCTCTTGGAATCCCATTTCCTCACAAGGTTTTGAGATTATCAAATGAAGCAAGATACAAGACAATGCTTTGTCAAGAATAAAGTAGGACAGAAACATTAATCATTGTACCACATCTTCTGCTACTGCTCTGCATTTGTGAACCATTTGAATAGTATAATTTTATAGGTGATTCAGAAACCCTGGTGGCATAGTGGTTAAGTGCTATGGCTGCTAACCAAAAGGTTGGCAGTTCAAATCCACCAGGCGCTCCTTGGAAACCCTATGGGGCAGTTCTGCTCTGTCTATAGGATCGCTATAAGTTGGAAACGACTCAACAGCAATGGGTTTGATTTTTGACGACTGATTCAGAAAGTAAACTGTAGAAGTTCAGGGAATGTTCACTGGCAGCCAAGGAGATCAACCTATGATTCTTCCATTCCTGAGCTCAGTGTATGTTGCCCCAGATGCTGTCAGTGTGGGACACCGGTGCTGTCCTTTTCACACAGGACTTCTACTGTGTATTCTCTAGGGAATCTGTGTACCTCTGTTGACACAGAACAGGGGAACTGGACTGTCCTTAGCCCAAAGAACTGCCAGCCAGAAGGAAAGATTGTGGATGCAAAGCACACCTCCTTCCTTGCTAAAATGCAGGAGATCTATCTCATTAGAGTTTTCCCTTCTTTAGAAAGATCATTGAACCCTACAGAAAGAACACTGTCAGTGCTCTTCCTGCATATGACAGCCAGTGTCATTTATCCTTGGTTGTCACTCCCTTTCCATCAGGCCTGTGTCTCTAACTTTGCTATATCTGCCTACAGCAGCATTTTCTGGTTCCAAGAGTATCTCTGTGAGCTCCTTCTCAAGAAAAACTACTTCTGGGGGTCTTCAGACCCCAGGTGAAACACTCTTTCACTTTATTTTTTGCTATTCTTATAGCCGAGGATTCTAATTCCTCCATTTCTGAGATTTGCCAGAGGTATAAATGAAGGAGGTAGATTAGCGTCATTTCAGGATCTGAGACATCTATCACATTTTTCTTTCCTAGCAAGCTCTTGTCATACGAGATGCAGAGAAGAAGACAATCCCTTCAGAGCAGCTGGTGGTGGGGGACATAGTGGAGATTAAAGGAGGAGACCAGATTCCTGCAGACATCAGATTGCTGTCTTCTCAAGGATGCAAGGTAAGCATCATGGGGCACCCCTAAGGATCAAGCTTGTAACTAGTTGGCATTCTGTTGGCTTTACTTATTTTAGTATATGTGAGGCAGGAAACCTATTTTGAATATTACAAACTTCTAGGTGGATAACTCGTCTCTCACGGGGGAATCCGAGCCCCAGTCCCGGTCCTGTGACTTCACTGATGACAATCCCCTGGAAACAAAGAACATTTGCTTCTATTCTACAACCTGCCTGGAAGGTATGTCCAACTGACTTTAAGGGCCACATGCACATTTTCCTCCTTAGGCCTTATGTTGTTGTCTTTTTTACCATCTCTTGTTTTAAAGCTTTTCCCAGAGAAAACATAAAATTAAAGAGCCTAGATGTCATGGATTGAATTGTGTCCCCCCAAAATATGTGTCGACTTGGTTAGGCCGTGATTCCCAGTATTAAGTGGTTGTTCATTTTGTGATTTTCCTATGTGTTACAAATCATAATCTCTGCCTATGGTTAAAGAGCATTAGGGTGGGATGTAACACCCTTGCTCAGTCATATCCCTGATCCAATGTAAAGGGAGTTTCCCTGGGGTGTGGCCTGCACCACCTTTTATCTTACAAGAGATAAAAGGAAAGGGAGGTGAGCAGAGAGTTGGGAACCTCATACCACCAAGAAAGCAGTGCCAGGAGGGGATCATATCCTTTGGGCCCAGTGTTCCTGCGGGAAGCTCCTAGTCCAGAGAAAGATTGATCAGAAGGACCTTCCTCCAGAGCCAACAGAGGGAGAAAGCCTTCCCCTGGAGCTGATGCCCTGCATTTGGACTTCTAGCCTACTTTGCTGTGAGGAAATACATTTCTCTTTGTTAAAGCCATCCACTTGTGATATATCTGTTAAAGCAGCACTAGATGACTAAGACACTAGAGAAATGATTTTCGTCCTGTAATGTCATGTACTAATTGATCATGTAAGCTACCAAGCAAGGACTATAAAGCAGAATGGGTTCCTTTCACAGCTAAAGACCCCTGGAATAAAATGTCTCCTTCCCTTGTAGGTGCAGCAACCGGCATGGTCATCAACACAGGTGACAGCACCATCATTGGACAAATTGCCTCACTGGCTTCAGGAGTCGGAAATGAGAAGACACCCATTGCCATTGAGATCGAGCATTTTGTTCATATTGTGGCAGGAGTGTCTGTCTTCATTGGCATTATTTTCTTCATCATCACAGTGTCCATAAAGTATCCAGTCTTGGACTCCATCATCTTCCTCATTGGCGTCATTGTAGCCAATGTGCCTGAGGGCCTCCTGGCCACTGTCACTGTGAGTCCATGCTGTTAGATAGCCACCAACTCTTTCTATACCCTGACATTGTTAGCACATAACGTGTATGCTAGGTAAGCTCCCACAAGCAAACTACGAGCCTATTCTATCTTTAGAGTGAAACTCCTGCCCCAGCACGGACAACAGTGGAACATTCTGAATAAATTGTTTCTTAGAGGGACAAAAGGAATTGTGATATTTTTAGTATTAGAATGCATTGTCATTGAAATCTTTACATTTTCATTTTCAGGAGATTTATCTGCAATCATGCAAGCTACTTTGCTCCTTAAGATCTAGATAAGATAGATTCAATCATTGATATATTTTTTTCAGAGTCTAATACCTTCCCCACAATTCTTCAAAAAAAGAATTCCTTGGCAATTGCAACCTAAGAACTTAGGCATAGTCTCCAATCCACATTGTTTGCCTCAATTCTCTTCTCTCTTGGGAGCAAAAGCCGAAATTCTTCTCATTTTCTTCTGCAAAGCAATTCAGTCCTTTCCCTCTCCTGCCCCAAATTCGGCTTTATATCTTCCTCTGTAAGGGCCCACCTAATAAATCTTTGGGCAAAAACCACCCTCCTTTCTAGTCTCTGCTGGGAAGGCCCTGTGGTTGGAGGGAGGAAGAGATTCATTTTTCAGTTATATGTATAAGTGACCTATATAATCATTGGCCTGCTATTGTCCTGCTCAAAGACAGAAGGATTTTTTAAACTTCAAATCTCTTCTGGCCTCATGAGATTGTATTTGAAGAAATTGGAGCTGAGAAAAATCTTTGAGATTAGGGAGTTTAAAAGAGAGAGCTAAGTCTTTAAAGTATGGAGCTGTGAAAATAAAACATAAATAGTTCTTGATTTCCAAAGCAAAAAATGAGTCCTTTGGAATAACCTCCTTGGCGTATGCCAGTGAAAATCTCTTACACATTCATCCTTACGAAAAACATAGCATATGGATGGGTAAAGCTCACTTCATAATTACGCATGAGTACAGGCCATAACAGCCTGGCCTCTCTTTGCCACCTGTGGGTGCCCTCAGGATCATTTTCTTCAAAAGATGAAGGCACAAAAAAAGTGTTTAAAAGAAAAATTTTGGCGTATGAGGCTTATCAACCACTCGGTCTGTTTTGCTACATCAGTAAGTATACCACTGTTCTAAAATTAAGCTAGTTCTTTCCTAAATTTCAATCATAGCTAAACTTAGCTATTTATGTGTTATTGAAACTGAGTCCAAAGTAGTTATTTTTCTCCCTGTCTTTGTGTTTAATTTTATTTTGTTTTTTAATTTTATTTATTTTGTTGTTAAAGCATACAGCAAAATATATAGCAATTCACTTATACAATTTAGTGACATCGATTACATTGTTCAAGTTGTACAGGCATTCTCACTCTCCTTTTCTGAGTTGTTCCTCTGCCGTTAACATAAACTCACTACTCCTTAAGGTTCCTATATAATCTTTCGAGTTGCTGTTGTCAATTTGATCTCATATAGATAGATCTTAAAAGAGCATAATGCTCAAGGTGGATATTCTTTACTAGTTAAGCTAAGCTATTACTTGGTTTTAAGAAGACTTCAGGGGATATTTCAGGTTGAAAGATTATCTCGGCACAATAGTTTCAGGGTTCATTCAGCCTCCATGGCTCCAGAAAGTCTGGAGTCCATGAGAATTTGAAATTCTATTCCGCATTTTCCCTCTTTTGATCAAGATTCTTCTATAGACTCTATGATCAAATTTTTCAGTGATATCTACCTGTTCTTTTCAAAAGCTTTTTTCTACCATCTAGGTGTCACTGTCACTGACTGCAAAACGGATGGCCAAGAAGAACTGCCTAGTGAAGAACCTCGAGGCGGTAGAGACCCTTGGCTCTACCTCTATCATCTGCTCTGACAAGACTGGGACTCTGACTCAAAACAGGATGACTGTGGCCCATCTGTGGTTTGACAATCAGATCTTCACGGCCGACACAAGTGAAGAACATTCAAGTAAGTCTTGTGGAACATTCAGCATGGTCCAAAGTTGTGGACCTGCCCATAGGGGGCCAAACTAAACATGGCAGTTTTGGTGTGCAGTGTCTAAATCATTTAAGCCGAACCCACTGTCCATTCTTTGTTTTCCAGACCAAACCTTTGACCAAAGTTCTGGAACCTGGGCCTCCTTATCCAAAATAATAACACTGTGTAATCGAGCTGAGTTCAAGCCAGGACAGGAAAATGTTCCCATTATGAAGGTAAAGCTTCTGCTTAACTTGGTCTTAAATCACAACCAGTTTGAAGCCACTTTCTCTGTTCTGATTTGGTGTTTGATTTAATCTCTCCAATTGAGTAAAGTTTGTACTAATAAGAGCAAGTCTGGCTCACAAGATATGAAGAAAATTTCCTTCTGTATTGAGAATTCACAAACATTTAAAAGTTTTCAGAATATTGATTTAGATAGTTTTGAAAATTCTGTTTCATTCCAAAAAATAAATGTTTCTTAAAGTTACTTTTCCTCCTTAACTTCTTTGTCAGCTAAGTGGATATAATCAAGTGGATGTAAATACCATTCACTAAAGTTTAAAATACAGTTGGATGGAAATTAAGGAACTGGTCTTAGGGCATATTTTCTTTTCTTTTTTTTAATGTGCTTTAGATAAAAGTTTACAACTCAAGTTAATTCCTCATTCAAGAATTTATACACATTGTTTTGTGACTTTAGTTGCATCCCCACAATGTGGCAGCACCCTCCCCCCTTTTCCACCCTGGGTTTCCTGTGTGCACTAGACCAGTTCCCATCCTTTCCTACCGTATCGTCCTGCTTTTGGACAGGAGCTGCCCATGTGGTCTCATATATTTGATTGAACTAAGAAACACATTCCTCACATGTATTATTTTTGGTTTTATAGTCCTGTCTAATCTTTGTCTGAAGAGTGGGCTTTGGGAATGGTTTCAGTCCTGGGCTAACAGTGCTTCCGGGGGCCATAGTTTCAGGAATTCCTCCAGTCTCCATCAGACCATCAAGTCTGGTCCTTTTATGTGAATTTGAGTTCTGTTCTACATTTTTCTCCTGCTTGGTCCAGGACTCTCTGTTATGTTCCCTGTCAGGGTGGTCATTGGTGGTAGCTTGGCACTATCTATTTCTTCTGGTATCAGATTGGTGGAGTCTCTAGTTCATTTGGTCCTTCAGTCCTTTGGGCTAGTATTTTCCCTGTGTCTTTGGTTTTCTTCATTGTCCTTTGCTCTAAGTGGGATGGAACTAATTGCTGCACCCCAGATGGCCTCATGCAAGCTTTTAAGACCCCGGATGGCACTCACCAAAGTGGGATGTAGAATATCTTCTTAATAAACTTTGTTATGCCAGTTGGCCTAGATATCCCCTGAAACTATGGTCCCCAGGCTTTAGGGCACATTTTCTATGACAACTTTTCTACTCGTAATCCAGGCCAAAACTTTTAGAAGTCATCTTCAACTCTCTCCTTTCCGTATATCTAGTGAGTCACCAAGCCCTATCATTTAAGCTTCAAAATGTACCTAGTTTTACACTTATCTCTAACACCTTGTGTCTAAATAACTATAACAACCTCTTAACTGCCTTCTTGATTCCAGTTTATCCCTCTTCCATTCTTTCTTGCATGCCACTCATTTTTCTTAAACACCACTTTTATCTTCACCTAACTTTGCTGAAAAACTTTCAGTACTTTCCTATTTTCTGCTTCTCAAGTTTGGAACTCATCCTGCCTTTCATGGCCCTCCATAATCTTGACCCTTAACTAATATAATCTAATCTTAACTCCCAGTCCGTCTTTACTTCTGGCATTCACACTGGAATCATCCACTTTTATACCTTTACTTGTGGCATCCTGGTTTCTATAAGGCTTTCTTCTGCCTCTCTATAAACCTTCTCTCTTTCAAGATCTAGTTCAATAGCTGCTTCTTTCAGGAAGATCCCAGTCCTTACTGAGCTCCAGCTTCTTTGAACTTCTCTAGTGCCAGTAGGTGATACCATCATTGTCTTAATCATTCACTAATTGTCATGTAATCCTCTTGTCTCTTCTGCTAGGCTATAAACTCTTAGAAGACAACATGTTGGTTTATGGGCTAAAGGGAGGTTGGGTCATTGAGCACAAACACAAAAGCACCAGATTATGTGCTTCAAATATTTATTTCTTTTAATTCCCAGAAAACCGTGGTTGGAGATGCCTCAGAAACTGCTCTCTTGAAATTTTCAGAGGTCATTTTGGGTGATGTGATGGAAATTAGAAAAAGAAACCGCAAAGTAGCTGAAATTCCCTTTAACTCTATCAACAAATTTCAGGTGAGTTTTTCCTCACAACTGGCAATTTTTATCACTAGGATGATATTTCTATCTTCACATATCCTTTGGGTAGTACACATTTTGAATGATGTCTGACTTCAAAAACAGTCCTCAAGGATGCAGGGCCCAGGCATCTGGTAAACCCAGATCAAGTTTCCCTTGCTGGCCTCCTTCCTTTCCCTGAAGTAGGGTATAGAAGAAAAGAAAGGTGAAGAGCTTGTCAAGACTTGGCTGCTCCTATGCATGATCCCTCTATATTACATACACACACACAAAGACGTATGCATACATGCCTATATACATTTACATAAGAAAAGTAAACCAGTTGCCATGGAGTCACCTCTCACTCATGGCAACCCCCTGCGTGTCAGAGTAGAACTGTGTTCCATTGGGTTTTCAGAGGATGATTTTTTGGAAGTAGATTACCAGGCTTTTCTTTCAGGGTGCCTCTGGGTGGACTAGAGACTGTGGCCCTTGGTTAGCAGCCAAGCACACTAACTGTTTGCACCACACGGAGACTCACACACACACACACATCCCCCCCACACACATACACCAGTTTCTTGTATTAGGAGGTGTGTTTCTATTAAATAAAATGCTGGTGACAAATCCTGACTTTAAAGTAACTTTCATACAAGTAAAAGGCAACAACCCAAATGAAAGGGAGAGGAGAGAGAGCAGAACTAACCTTACTGCACACCTAGTATATGTCAGGCACTTTATCTACTTTATCTTATTTATCCCTTACCATAAGCCTGTGAGGTATTACTAATTAATCCCAGTCTATAAATAGGGAAACAGGCACTTAAACAAGTGTTTGACTTGCATCTCTAATTGACACAACCAATTTTCAGAACAAGTCTGCCTAACTGCAGAGTTCATACTTTTCTACCATAATACAAAGGCAGAGCAACTTCATTTTGCTCCATGTGAGTAAGCCTTGCCCTTTGTAAAAACAAGTGAATAGTCTCTCAGATGACCAGTCACGTTCTTTGCGATCTGACTTCTAAGCAGTTCTTAGGGACCTCCTTTCTACCCATGATAGCCAGGAACAAGACAGCCAACCTTTCTAGTGGTCTCCCCTCACTCCAGATGTGGTCAACAACCGTCCCCATCTTCCTCTTCTGAATAGACGTAACTGCTAGTAGCCCAAGATACTGTGCAGGTGGGATTTCACATACAGTCCAAAGCTGAGAGCAAGGGATCGTGACTTGGGTTTGGCATAATAGTAAGGCATGTACATAGAATAACCATGCTTTTGTAAAGTTTCTGGTGATTACCCATTTATCTTCATTTTGATGGAATTTAGGGTTGGAAAAGAACTGTTGCAAACATCTTTGTGGATTGTTACTGTTGCTGTCATGTTGATTTCGACTCAGAGTGACCCTATGTGACAGAGTAGAACAACCCTATTGGATCTTTTACGAGAACAGATTGCCAGGTCTTTATTCTGTGAAGCCACTGGGTGGGTTTGAATGCTAACCTTTCACTTAACAGTCGGGCCCTTAACCGTTGTGCTACCAGGGCTCTTTTCTTTCTGGGTAATGGACTGATAAAGAATCACATTTAGCTAAATAGGCAAATAGCAAAAATTTATAACGGGAAATATTAAAGCCAGGAAATCTCTTATTTGAAGCAAAAGTGAAAATAGAATGAGTAGCAATCCCAACATAGCAATAGCTAATGATAGCTAAAATTACATCCGAAGCATTCTACATGCATAAATCATTCAGTTCTCACAACTATTTGATGTAGGTACTATTATTCTGCCCTCCAGCAGATGAGGAAATGAAAGTACAGAGTATATCACACACAGCTAGTAAGGAGCAGAACCAGGATTCAAACCCAAGTAGTCCACGATCCTAAGGACTATGTTAGATTATCTTCCAAGATTCAGAATCATAAGGAGCCTCCATTTTACCACAGAAAAGACATTCCTAGTCTATGAGAAATGAGAAAGAAAGCAGGTTCCGTGATGAAGCCTGCAATTTTTCATGTGCAGAAAGTTAGAGGAGAAGTTGGGCCATGCAGAGTTGAGGCTGAAAAGGAGAGAGGGCTCCTATGTGAGCTCCTCCTGAAGAGGTCGGAGAAACACTTTAGGTGCTACTGGAGCCATACCAGTAAAGAGCAAAACTCCACCCTAAACAAAGAGCTGTAGAGATCATTACAAATTCTTTGGCGTGCCAGTCAACTAAAGGAAAAATGGTGAAAAGTCCATGTCTTATTGATCTTGGTAATATTTCCCAAACAGACTAATCTATGGAAACACTTTCAGTAGTCTATGGCAAATTGGGAAATTAGGACAATGTGGTAAGTTTTATATAAGGATGGATTTATTTAATTTAAAAGTTTGTCCTTTATACCATTTATGATTAAGACTCTAGAGCCTAATAGCCTGAGTTCAAATCCAAGCTCAACACCTACTAACTGTGTGACCTTGAGGGAGTCAACTAACCTCTCTGTGCTTCAGTTTTCTCATTTGCAAAAGGGGATAATAATATTACCCACTGCCTTAGGGTTGTTTTCAGTATTAAATGAGTAGTGTGTGAAGCACTTAGAATAGAGCCTGGCATAGGGTACACACTATAAAATTGTCTACAATTATTATTCCTACTTTTTATATTTTAAAATACAAGAGCTTTTATGAAATGATGGTGATAATAAGATGGCAGGTGTTTTGTTTTATTTGTTTAGTATTTTTACTTGTCCATAAAAAAGCTGCCAACACTATGCTGCCCCTCTACTACTCGTTTTAAGTTTACTTATCTCTGATATCCAGCAGTCCAAGAACTATTAATTGAGAATCAACTGATGGACTCAAAATGGTAGAATTTTTCTTTGTAATTGACTTATTTCCTTCCAAACACTCCAGCTTTCTGAAATTCCTGTTGAGTGCTTAGAAGAGTACCTGGTATGTAATAAGGGCTATGTAAGGAGCCCTGGTGGCACAATGGTTACCCGTTAATCTGCTAACGAGAAGGTCCGCAATTGGAATCCACCAGCTGCTCCTTGGAAGCTGTATGCAGCAGTTCCGCGCTGCCTATAGGGTCACTATGAGTCAGAATCAACTTGATGGCAACAAGTTTGGTTTTCTTCGGTTTATGTAAGGGTTAGCCATTTTATTATATATATGTATATTCAAAATTTTTGATTATTTTATTGAGGTAAATCTAGAAGTAGAATTGCTAGGTCAAATGGTATTCATGTTAAAATTGTGACACCTATTACTTAACTGTCCTCTAGAAAGATTGTACATGTGAGTGTCCACAACCTTACACTCCTGCCATTTCCTTTGACATCAAGGTGGCACAAGGAATTCCTGCAGGCATCATGCCTGCCTGAGCTCAGAGTAGTTGTGTCTGAAAAAAGTGCTGCTCACAATAGGGAGGTAGAGACAGGAGGTGAGATGTGGAGGCTCAGAGCTCCTACCCCTCTTGTGAGCACCCCAGGAGACCTCCCTCAAGGCCCAAGATTTCATGGACTGAAAGCCGTATCTGCCTTCGTGGCCTTCTCTAAAGGAACCATTTTTGGTTTGAAAGACAAGTTCCACTTAGTTTGATTTCAAACTCAAGGTGCCACTCTGGGCTGGGGCCAAGTCTAGATCTCTGCGTATTGCTTGGTGACCAGACAAAGAGGATTGAACAAGCCTGGGGATGTCATTATTCCCCTTCCTTCTTTTATATTCCAAGGACAAGTAGCCCAACAAGAATAAGAGATGTTTTTCACTTCCTGTCATGTTTGTAATTAAAAGTCTTCTACAGCTTATGCCCCTGGTAATGAAGATGGAATCAATAATAGATAACATGCTGTGTCTAACATGCTTCATTATTTCTCTCCTCCCAGCTCTCCATCCATGAGATGGATGACCCCAATGACAAACGCTTCCTCATGGTGATGAAAGGGGCCCCTGAGAGAATCTTAGAGAAGTGCAGTACCATCATGATCAATGGCCAAGAGCAGCCCCTGGACCAGAGCAGAGCCAAGGCCTTCTACACAGCATACATGGAGCTCGGAGGCCTGGGCGAGCGTGTGCTAGGTGAGTTCTTGGGATCAGAACTCATATCCATCACCTGATAGATGCAAAGTTCTGACTCTGGGTTGAGGCAATAAAGATGCAGGCATCTTTGAGTAATGTATTATATAGTAGAGTAGATATGGCATCCACACAAATAATACTAAGAAGAATATGATAAACATAGTAAACATATAACAAAATGTATATGACAGTACAGAGAAGAATGAGGTCACTTCCAATAAGTAAAATCAGGGAAGATTTTATGGAAGGAGTTACATTATAAACTGGGCCTTGAATGACAGATAACATTTTGAAGGGAAGTTGGGGAAAGTATTCAAGGAAGAGAGAACAACATGAGCCAGAGCACAAAGGCAGGACTGAATAAGGAAAGATAGGCAAGCTGAGCCAGCATACTGGTGCTGAGTGTTGTAGGGGGCATGAGATAGCATAATCATGGTCATAGCATAGTCATAGAAGAGAAAGCTAGACTGAATGGGTGGGTAAGGAACTGGGGTTTCATTCTGCAGTTAGTGGAGAGCTGTTGAATGTTTTGCATCAGAAGTGAGCTGATCAAAGTTTTGGTGTGTTTTTAAGGATAATTTTTGGCAATAGCGTATAAGAAGGGATAAAAGGAGAGGAGAGGCATGGGTCTAAGTAGGAGGTAGCTGCTCTCATTCAAGTGAAAGGGGATGAGAATTTTTTTCCAAGGCAATGGGAAAATGAAGGAGGGGTCAGATGCAAGATGCTTAATGGATATTGATAGTCAGGCTTAGTAGCTAATTAGAGGAGAAAAGTACATTTTAGAAAGGTTGATGTGAGTAGGGAAAAAAAGTAATGCCAGTAACTGAGATAGGGAATGTTGGAAGGAACCTTAGAAATACAACAATTGTAGAGGAGCCTATTGGAGGTTATTTAAGATTTTGGGGGACAACATGTCCCATTGTGAGAGTCATGGGCTCATCAAAGGATACCTTCTCAGAACAACAGAAGGATAAATTTAAAGTTGACAATAAGCGTCATTAAACATTAAAATTCTTGCCAATAGAGATGTTGGAATCTGTGGAATATGTGTTTCTAAAGGATTCTTGAGTTTGTAAAGTACATAAACCATGTAAAAGAGATGATAATGCTTTAGCATGCTCTAAATACTCCACAGGACTGGGTAATCTCCTTTTCAACACGAGATTGGTATCTGTCTGCCTAGCATAGCTCTAGGCACCTCTCATTTGATCTCTCGAAGTCTGTACTTCATTGAAATTTGTAAAGTTAGTGAGCCATGCTGAGAATATATTTAGTATAAAAGCTAATGAGAAGTTTACAAGGTCTTAGAAGTCCCACCAGACACAAAAATCCCTTCGACCTCAACTTGTGAGAGGCTGACGCCTTCAGGGAGTGGTTCTACCCCATTCCTAACAGCCTTTCTCTCATGCTTATCTTGACTAAAAACTGAACTTCGTACTATTCCCCCTGACACCCCAAGTTCTTTCCCAACCTTGTCCAGTAGCATATGCTGTTTTCTCTGCCTTTCCACCCCCAGCCCTCCCTTCTTTCCCTGAAAAACATCTACACCTCTCTCAGGACCCAGCTCAAATGTTACCTCCTGGGTAAAGTCTTTCCTAACTCCCCAGGTAGCTGTAGTGCAGCTATACTCTGTAGGACTGACTATGTTTTATTATACTTTATCTTTTTATTCCTCTGTCTACCAAACTGGGACATTTTCAGAAGTAAAGGCTTGGTCTTTATATCCCTAGACTATAACATGGATCCTAATGGGCACACAGGAAATTATTTTTGTATTAAATGTACTTTCTAAAACCATGCATTATAGAATTGAAGAAATTATACAGTTCTGGTATACTGTAATACCAAATAATAACTCTAATACCATAGTCGCAAAATATTAAAGGACTGTGAGTGTATCATATTGTACCCCCTTTTCTTTTGTCATGTCTTATCCTGGTTTGATCAACTCCCAAAATCATGCCCATTCCAGGTTTCTGTCATCTCTACCTGCCAGCAGATGAGTTTCCAGAAACCTACTCATTTGACGTAGACACCATGAACTTTCCCACCTCCAACCTCTGTTTTGTGGGGCTTTTGTCAATGATTGATCCTCCTCGGTCCACTGTGCCTGATGCAGTTACCAAATGCCGGAGTGCTGGGATCAAGGTGAAAGTCATTTTCCTGACTCAAAAAGTTCCCCATATATGTTGTATCTCCGACTGAGAACTTACGTCATAGAAGATGGTCAGCATTTAGGTCTCTTTATGTAAATATCGGAAACCCTGGTGGCATAGTGGTTAAGTGCTAAGGCTGTTAACCAAAGGGTTGGCAGTTCGAATCTGCCAGGCACTCCTTGGAAACTCTATGGGGCGGTTCTACTCTGTCCTATAGGGTCACTATGAGTCAGAATTGACTCAATGGCACTGGGTTTTATGTAAATATCATAATTCTCTTCTTTTATCTGCACATTCACTTACTTAGGATTTTAGTAACAAAATGATTGTGTCTATGTGGAATAAACCAGAACAGTAATTGCAATGAAAAGAAAGATATCTCCTTGTGCCTTGAAGAGGCCATATCTTGTCCTAGACCACAGTGGACAATTAAAGGTTTTATTGTTTAATCTTGAGATCCAGCCTCCAAAAGTCCATTCATCTTCATGATATATAAGCCAAAATTGAGTTCTGTGACCATGTTAATATTAAGAAAGTTGAAGAAACATGGGGCTGCTCCAAATACACATCTATGAGCCCTTTCACAAATAATAGCAATGGGAAAGGGGTTACTCTAATGTCAGACGAGGTAATTTAAGAAGTTCGGGAGCAAGGGTTGATCCAACAGGATCAATGTGTACTTCAGAGACAGTTGTGTCTTAAATCAAGAACTGCCCATAAGGGCAAACCACAATAATTGCAAACCATATTCTTCCAAGTCATGATAGAGTGGGCAATATTGAACTGTTCCTGCTTTAGCTGGCCTAGTTCCTCATTGTCCATATGTCTTCCTCATTGTGCTTTAGGTTATTATGGTGACAGGTGATCATCCCATCACAGCCAAAGCTATTGCCAGGAGCGTAGGTATCATTTCGGCAAAAAGTGAGACAGTGGAAGACATTGCAAAACGCCTCAACATTGCTATGGAGCAAGTTAACAAATGGTAAGCACAGAGCCAATAGAACAGAAACTGAAGTTCTTCACATGGAACCCTGTTGGTGTTAAAGAGCTGTGTTATTAGGAGCTAATCACCTTTTGATGAAACACCCTCTCAGGATGGCACTAGACTGATTTGATCTATAATTCACATATCCATTCATTCACTCAAAACTTTACTAAGCACCTAATATGTGCCAGGCACTGTATTGACATGCTATGAATATTACCCCTTATGTCTAAATTTCATGATCCAATGAAGTAGATTTGAAAACTTGTGCCCAATTTAGAGTGAGGAAAACAGAAACAAAGAGTTTATATGAAACTACTTGCCATTGATCTAGTTGTATAATCAGGACTATTAATAACCCATTGGATTTCATGCAGTCTCCTAGTGAGCATCTTGGGTATTATCTATTCAGTCGGCTTCATAATGTACAGCTATGTAAACATACTGGAAGCTATGCCACTGGTATTCAGATACCAGCAGGGTCACCCATGGAGGACAGGTTTCAGCTGAGCTTCCAGCCTAAGAGAGACTAGGAAGAAGGACCCGGAGGTCTACTTCTGAAAAGAATTAGCCAGTGGAAACCTTATGAATAGCAGCGGAACATTGTCTGATATAGGGCCAGAAGATAAGCCCCCAGGTTGGAAGGCACTCAAAAGGTGACTGGGAAAGAGCTGACTCCTCAAAGTAGAGTGAACCTTAATGACATGGGTGGAGTAAAGCTTTCAGGATCTTCATTTGCTGATGTGGCATGACTCAAAATGAGAAGAAACAGCTGCAAACATCTGTTAATAATTGGAACCTGGAATGTAGGAAGTATGAATCTAGGAAAATTGGAAATCATCAAAAATGCAATGTAACACATAAACATCAATATCCCAGGCATTAGAGAGCTGAAATGGACTGATATTGGCCATTCTGAATCAATCATATAGTCTACTATGCTGGTAATGACAGCTTGAAAAGAAATGGTGTAGCATTCATTGTCAAAAAGGACATCTCAAGATCTATTCTGAAGTACAATGTTGTCAGTAATAGGCTATCCATATGCCTACAAGGAAGACCAGTTAATATGACTATTTTTCAAATTTACACACCAACCACTAAAGGCCAAAGATGAAGGAATTAAAGATTCTTATCAGCTTCTGCAGTCTGAAATTGATCGAACATGGAGTCAGGATGCATCGATAATTACTAGTGATTGGAATGCAAAAGTTGGATACAAAGAAGAAGGATCAGTAGTTGGAACATGGCCTTGGTGAAAGAAATAATGCTGGAGATCGAATGATAGAATTTTCAAGACCAACGGCTTTTTTTTATTGCAAATACCTTTTTTCACCAACATAGATGGTGACTGTACACATGGACCTCACCAGATGGAACACACAGGAATCAAACCGACTACATCTGTGAAAAGAGAGGATGGAAAAGCTCAATATCATCAGTGAGAACAAGGCCAGGGGCCGACTGTGGAACGGACCATCAATTGCTCATATGCAACTTCAAGCTGAAACTGAAGAAAATCAGAGCAAGTCCACAAGAGCCAAAATAAGACCTTGAGTGTATCCCACCTGAATTTAGAGACCATCTCAAGAATAGATTTGATGCGTTGAACATTAATGACTGAAGACCAGATGAGTTGTGGAATGACATTAAGGACATCATCCATGAAGAAAGCAAGAGGTCACTGAAAAGACAGGAAAGAAATAAAAGACCAAGATGGATGTCAGAGGAGACTCTGAAACTTGCTCTCGAACATCAAGCAGCTAAAGCAAAAGGAGGAAATGATAAAGTAAAAGAACTGAACAGAAGATTTTAAAGGGGAGCTCAAGAGGACAAAATAAAGTATTATAATGACATGTGCAAAGAGCTGGAGATAGAAAACCAAAAGGGAAGAACACGCTCGGCGTTTCTCAAGCTGAAAGAACTGAAGAAAACATTCAAACCTCGGGTTGCAATAATGAAGAATTCTATGGAGAAAGTATTAAACGACACAGGAAGCATCAAAAGAAGATGCAAGGAATACACAGACTCATTATACCAAAAAGAATTAGTCAATGTTCAACCATTTCAAGAGGTAGCATATGAATAGGAACCGATGGTACTGAAGGAAGAAATCCAAGCTGCACTGAAGGCATTGGTGAAAAACAAGGTTCCAGGAATGACAGACTGTCAACTGAGATATTTCAACAAACGGATGCAGCACTGGAAGCTCTCACTCGCCTATGCCAAGAAATATGGAAGACAGCTTCCTGGCCAACTGACTGGAAAAGATCCATATTTATGCCTATTCCCAAGAAAGGTGATCCAACCAAATGTGGAAATTATAGAACAATATCATTAATATCACACGCAAGCAAAATTTTGCTGAAGATCATTCAAAAGCGGCTGCAGCAGTATATTAACAGGGAACTGCCAGAAATTCAGGCTGGTTTCAGAAAAAGATGTGGAACCAGGGTATCATTGCTATGTCAGATGGATCCTGGCTGAAAGCAGAAAATACCAGAAGGATGTTTACCTGTGTTTTATTGACTATGCAAAGGCATTCAACTATGTAGAGCATGACAAATTATGGATAACATTGTGAAGAATGGGAATTCCAGAACACTTAATTGTGCTCATGAGGAGCCTGTACATAGATCAAGAGGCAGTTGTTCGGTCAGAACAAGGGGATACTGATTGTTTTAAAGTGAGGAGAGGTGTGCGTCAGGGTTGTATCCTTTCACCATACCTATTCAATTTGTATGCTGAGCAAATAATCCAAGAAGCTGGACTATATGAAGAAGAACAGGGCATCAGGATTCGAGGAAGACTCATCAACAACCTGTGTTATACAGATGGCACAACCTTGCTTGCTGAAAGTGAAGAGGACTTGAAGCACTTATTAATGAAGATCAAAGACCACAGCCTTCAGTATGAATTACACCTCAACATAAAGAAAACAAAAATTCTCTCAACTGGACCAATGAGCAACATCATGATAAAAGGAGAAAAGATCGAAGAGTTCAAGGATTTCATTTTACTTGGATCCACAATCAACAGCCATGGAAGCAGCAGTCAAGAAATCAAAAGACACATTGCATTGAGTAAATCTGCTGCAAAGGACCTCTTTAAAGTGTTGAAAAGCAAAGATGTCACCTTGAAGACTAAGGTGTGCCTGACCCAAGCCATGGTATTTTCAATCACATCATATGCATGTGAAAGCTGGACAATGAATAAGGAAGACCAAAGAAGAATTGACGTCTTTGAATTGTGGTGTTGGTGAAGAATATTGAATATACCACGGACTGCCAAAAGAATGAACAAATCTGTCTTAGAAGAAGTACAACCAGAATGCTCCTTAGAAGCAAGGATGGTGAGACTGTGTCTTAAGTACTTTGGGTGTGTTCTCAGAAGAGATCAGTTCCTGGAGAAGGACATCATGCTACAAAGTACGGGGTCAGTGGAAAAGAGGAAGACCCTCAACGAGGTGGATTGACACAGTCCTGCAACAATGAGCTCAAGCATAACAAAGATTGTAAGGATGGCGCAGTACCCGGCTGTGTTTTGTTCTGTTGTGCAAAGGGTCGCTATGAGTCGGAACTGACTTGACAGCACCTAACAACATGTAAACATATTCTTCACTTCTTTTTTAATTAGTCAAAAATAGAATGGAAGCTTCCTAAGGAGAGACTCAATTTTTCCTCATTTCTTCTAAATTCTTTTAAGCTTGTCCATTCATCCATTTTTTTTTAATTAATTCTTTTAACAATTATTTGTAGAATGCTAACTGTATACCAGGCACCGTGCTAAACACTGAAAGTATAGTAGCAAACGGTATAAACACTATCCCTGCCCTTGGGGAGCTTTCAGTCTAGCCAGGGAGCTAGAAAAAACAACTGGTTGTGGTGTGTGATGAGTATAATGAAGGAGACATGTGGGGGACAGTATAGCTGGAAGTAGCAGGAGACTAACCTGGACTGGGATGGTCAGAGGGAGCTTCCAGGATATGGTGTTGACAGTATAAATGCATCAAAGACTCCAAAGTCTCAAGTTAAAAATGAATGTCATTGGCTTTGTTATACTTTCATGCCTGTGGGGAAGAAAGGAAAAGACCAATGAACCTCTTCTAGTTTACTCCAGCATTTATATTCTTTAGGAATACAGAGATGTCAGATAATAAGTTATTACTAGGGCAACAAATGGCCAAGAAAACCAAACAGAATTATACCCCGGGGCATGGCAACAATATCAAATGTGGGGCCCTGGTGGCGCAGTGATTAAGAGCTCGGCTGCTAACCAAAAGTTCAGCAGTTCAAGTCTACCAACTGCTCCTTGGAAACTCAATGGGGTAGTTCTACTCTGTCCTATAGGGTCGCTATGAGTCAGAATCAACTCGATGGCAACGGGGTTTAAAGAGTCTCCAAAGCTTCTTTGTATGAGTAACATTTACAAGGCAAATTTTGGATTTTTTTTGTTCATGTGTCTGGCTTTTAAAAATAATAGATTTATATGTTTTCATACAAGTCACCACATGGAATGGCAGAATGAGATGGATACTTCTGTAAATATTTTCATTTAATCACTTTATCAGATCTAGCTTCATGACAGTATAATTGCATTTTGGCAGCTGTAGAGGGAAAGGAAAAGCCCTTTTATCTTGCCTTATAGGCACTTACATACATATCAGTTAGGAAGGCCTGTAATTTCAGAATCAAGTGCTAGAATTCCAATATTTAGCATCAAGGGCAAAAAGCAAGCCTAAAAAGATACAAAATATAAAGAAAAAGATTTATAATGTTTTGTACCTACAATATTTAAGCTGAGATTTGAAGGCTAAAATCTGGAGTGTTAGCCAAGCAAAGGTGAGCTGAGGAGATGTCAATTCCTTGCAAAGGGAGAAAGGCCTTTGAAGGCCTTAGGACAGAGCTTGGAGGGTCTCAGAACTGAGAGCTATGAGAAGATAAAGCTCAACACCACAGACTTCACTTGGCCTGGGAGGCTGCACATGGCCTTGGAGATCAAGTTGGGGGTCCTGGGGTTTGTTCTAAGTACACTGGAAAACTTCTGAAGAGTTTTAGCAGGGAAGTGACACAGATCTGCATAATAGATGTCTCTGGAGACAAACATTTATATTTCAGCAGGCAATATTTTTGCTCAAGGAAGACCAAATAAATTGTTCTCCCTTTATAAAGGGAATGTCACATAGTAGATGTTCTGTAAATTTCAAATGAATAACAAAAACAACAAAGAATTGTTTCCTATGCATTTGGCATAAACTGATTTCTAGGGCCCAAAACAAGTAAACAGGCAGATTTCTTCTAACAATTTACTATGAAAAATTTCAAACATATAGCAAAGTTTGAAATATTTTACAGTGGACACTTATTTACCCATCACTTACATGTTATTATTAAAATCTTTCAAAAGGCAGTTTTTACCTTCATTTTACTTGCTAAGTAAAGCATTGCCCAGGAAGTACCACTTCCTCACCCATTCCTGTAATGAAAAGGCTGCTCGGCTATTTATTCCTATTGTTATATGATACCAAGAAATGACTTAATTTTTGAGCTTCAGTTTATTGTCTTAAAATGGAGACTAAACTGTCTCCAATACTCCTAATCACTTTATTAGGAGCTGAGGATATTTGGTTCCATGTAATATCACAGTGGTTCAACCCATGTACTGCCCAGAAGAGTTCTTTAATTTCAGGTCTGAACTATGGCCTCACTGGTCTCTCCTGACCCTTCTAGGGATGCTAAAGCTGCCGTGGTGACTGGCATGGAGCTGAAGGACATGAGCCAAGAACAGCTAGATGAGCTCCTAGCCAACCACTCGGAAATTGTCTTTGCCCGGACGTCCCCGCAGCAGAAGCTGATTATTGTGGAGGGCTGTCAGAGACTGGTGAGTGAACACACCTCAGCTAGAGGGCCCAGGACCACTGTCACCAGGTGGAGAAACGCCAAAATAGATTTGTGTCTCAGACCTGGACTCTGGGGCCTTTTGAAAACTCTCAAGAGAAAAGTCTTTGCCAGTCATTGTCATTTCACCTCTCTGCCCTCTCACTGAGTTTATACTCCATTCTTCTTTCCTTTTTTACCTCTGAAAGGAATGGTGCCAGACCCTTCCATGCTACACATTAAAGGAAGAACTCAAACTGGTTCTCTGCACTCCATAACTAGAGCTATAGGCTTCCAACAGCAAAACATTTGGGTACTGTGGTAGGTGTGGGTCTATAAAGAATTAAAAAAAATAAGACACAGCCCCTATCCACTTTAACCTACCATACACGCTGGTTTTTATATTTGGATACGTTTTGTTTGCAGCTCATTATTCTTACATCCTAGATTTTCTGTACTTACATTTTTCCCCAAATAGGCCCTTAATTTCAGCTCCAGTATTCTCTTAACCTTAAGATGAAATTGAGACTATGTTGTTCTTGCCAAACCTGTGGTCCACTGGATCTGCATATATATGTTCTCTCACCACATGCCCCACAGGGTGCAGTGGTTGCTGTGACAGGGGATGGAGTTAATGACTCTCCAGCTCTGAAGAAGGCAGATATTGGAATTGCCATGGGCATAGTGGGTTCTGATGCAGCCAAAAATGCAGCTGACATGGTCTTGCTGGATGACAACTTTGCATCCATAGTCACAGGTGTGGAAGAAGGTAAACGAGGTCTCTAGTGGTCTTACTGAGGGCTCGGGTCACCTGGGGGACTAAAAGCAAGTCCTATAAGATGAAACATTTTCGCCTAGGTCGCCTGATCTTTGACAACCTAAAGAAGACTATGGCTTACACCTTGACCAAGAACATGGCTATGGTTTTACCCTTTATGCTCTACACGATTATTGAGTTCCCCCTTCCCATTGCCACCGTTACCACCTTGTTCATTGACTTGGGCACAGACATTGTAAGTAGCACTAAAGGGAGCAGTGGTCTGTAAGCTTTTAAGGATGAGGAGATGAACTAAATCAGTGCTTCTCAGACTTCAGTGCCACAAGGCCTGAAGTTACAGTGTTTCTAAAAAGCCCCTGGGTGATTCTGCTGGTCCACCTAGTTCTTCACTCCATATAGGAGCTTTTCAAGAGATGAGTTCATCACCCTCCAAAAAAAGCATGTGCCATTGGTCATTTCAGCCCCTGTATGTCCCTTTTCTTTCTTTTTTTGTTAAATTTGAATATGAATATTACACTTCTTATTTTATTTCATTGTGCTTTAAATGAAGGTTTACAGAACAAATTAGTTTCTCATTAAATAATTAATACAAAAATTGTTTTGTGACATTGGTTGCCAACCCCCCAACTTTCAACACTCTCCCCTTCTCCACCTTTGTTTCCCCATTATTAGCTTCCCTGCCCCCTCTTGCTTTCTCATCCTTGCCCCTGGGTTGGTGTGCACATTTAGTCTCATTTTGTTTTATGGGCCTGTTTAATCTTTGGCTGAAGAGTGAACCTCGGGAGTGACTTCAGAACTGAGTTAAAAGGATGTCCAGGTCCCTACTCTCGGGGTTTCTCCAATCTCTGTCAGACCAGTAGGTCTGATCTTTTTATGTGAGTTCGAATTTTGTTCTACATTTTTCTCTATCTCTGTTCATGACCCTCTAATATGATCCCTGTCAGAACAGTCGGTGGTTGTAGTTGAACACCATCTAGCTGTGCTGGACTCAGTCTGGTAGAGGCTATGGTAGTAGTGGTCCATTAGTCCTTTGGACTAATCTTTCCCTTATGTCTTTGGTTTTCTTCATTCTCCCTTGCTCCAGGTGGGGTGGGACCAGTGGAGTATCTTAGATGGCTGGTAATAAGCTTTTAAGATCCCAGATGTTACTCACCAAAGTAGAATGTAGAACATTATCTTTGCTAGATGTCCCCCAAGACCATGGTCCCCAGCCCCTCAGCCCAGTAATTTGGTCCCTCAGAGAGCTTGGATGTGTCTATAAAGCTTCCATGACCTTGCCTTGGTCAAGTTGTGCTGGCTTCCCCAGCATCATGTACTGTATGATATATTGTATATTTACCATATTTAGTGTTTTTCCCTCCTCACTTCTCCCCTCGTAGCCATCAAAGATTTTTTCTTTCATTGTGTAAACGTTTTCATGAGCTTTTATAATTGTGGCCTCATATAATATTTGTCCTTTTGTGACTGACTTATTTCACTCAGCATATTGCCCTCCAGATTCATCCATGTTGTGCGATGTTTCACAAGTTCATCATTGTTCTTTATCATTGCATAGTATTCCATTTTGTGTATACAGCATAGTTTGTTTATCCACTCATCTGTTGATGGGCACTTAAATTGTTTCCATCTTTTTGCTATTATGAATAATGCTGCAGTTAACAAAGGTGTGCTGTGTCTATTCGTGTGATGGCCCTTATTTCCCTAGGATATATTCCTAGGAGTGAGATTGCTGGATCTTATGGTATTTCTATTTGTAGCTTTTTAAAGAAGCACTATATTGTTTTCCAAAATGTTTGTACCATTTTGCATTCCCACAAGCAGTGCATAAGAGTTCCATTCTCCCCACAGCCTCTCCAACATTTGTTATTTTCTGTTTTTTGATTCGTGCCAGTAATGTCATTGTAGTTTTGATTTACATTTAAGTAATCGTTAGTGATTGTGAGCTTTTCCTCATGTGTCTGTTAGCCACCTGAATGTCTTCTTTGGTGAAGTGTCTGTTCATTCCTTTGCCCATTTTTTAATTGGAATGTTTGTCTTTTTATTGTACAGGTGTTGGATTTTCCTATAGATTTTAAATATTAGAACTTTGTCAGATTTGCCATAGCCAAAAATTTTGTCCCAGTCTGTAGGCTCTCTTTTTACTCTTTTGATGAATTCTTTTGATGAGCATGTGTTTAATTTTTAGAAGACCCTAGTTATCTAGCTTGTCTTCTGGTCTTTGTGTATTGTTAGTTATAGTCTGTATCCTATTTATGCCACGTATTAGGGCCCATAGCACTGAAACTATTTCTTCTACAAACTTCATAGTTTTTGGTTTTATATTTAGGTCTTTGATCCATTTTGAATTAGTTTTTGTGTATGGCATGAGATATGGGTTCTGTCTCATTTTTTTTTGTGAATGGACATCCAGTTTTTCTGATACCATTTGTTGAAACAACTGTCTTTTCCCCATTTAACGGATTTTGTGCCTTTGTTGAAGATCAGGTAACTGTAGTTGGATGAATTTATATCTGAGTTCTCATTTCTGTCTCATTGGTCAATGTAACTGTCATTGTACCAGTACGAGGCTGTTTTGAGTATCAGAGTTGTATAGTAGCTTCTGATGTCAGGTAGTGCAAGGCCTCCTACTTTATTCTTCTTCTTCAGTAGTGCTTCACTTATCCAGGGCCTCTTGCCTTTCCATATAAAGTTAATGATTAGTTTTTCTATCTCGTTAAAGGATTCTGTTGGTATTCGGATCAAGATTTCATTGTATTTGTAGATTGCTTTGGTAGAATTGACATTTTCACAAAGTTAAATCTACCTATCCATGAACATGGCACGTTTTTCCACTTATGTAGGTCTTTTTTGTTTCCTTGCAGTAGCGTTCTGTAGTTTTCTTTGTGTAGATCTTTTACGTCCCTGGTTAGATTTGTTCCTAAGTATTTTATTTTTTTAGGGGCTATTATAAATGGTATTGCTTTCCTGATTTCCTTTTTGGAGTTTTCCAACTGATTTTTGTATGTTTATCTTGTGTCCTGCTACTCTGCTGAATCTATTAGTTCTAGTAGTTTTTTTATGGGTTCTTTATGTATAGTGTCATATCATCCACAAATAGGGACTGTTTTACTTCTTCTGTACTAATTTGGATGCCCTTTCTTTCTTTTTCTTGCCTTATTGCTCTAGCTAGGACTTCTAGAACAATGTTAAATAGGAGTGGTGATAAAGAAAATCCTTGTCTTGTTCCTGTTCTCAAGGGGGATGTCTTCACCCTCTCTTCTTTAAGAATGATGCCCTTTATCGTGTTGAACAATTTCCTTCTATACCTACTTTATTGAGAGTTTTTATCAGGAACAGATGTTGGAGTTTGTCAAATGCCTTTTTTGCATTGATTGAGATGATTATGTGATTCTTTTGTTTTATTTACGTGGTGGATTATGGCGATGGATTTTTTTTTAAATCAAGGTATTAATCAGTTTCCATGTATTTGCTTTTTTCGCTTGATCTTTCTGTTATTAATTTTTACTTTTACAGCATTGTGATCAGAGAAGATACTTTATATTATCTCCGTGTTTTGGCTTTTATTGAAACTTGCTTTGTGGACTAAGATGTAGTCTATTCTGGAGAACATTCCATATGCGTTGGAAAAGAACGCGTACTTAGCTGCTGTTGGGTGGAGTGTTCTTGATATGTCTATGAGGTCAAGTTGTTCAGTTGTAGCCTATAAACCTTCTGTATCTTTGTTGAGTTTCTTTCTAGATGTTCTGTCCTCTAGTGAGAATGGTGTGTTGAAGTCTCCTATTGTTATTGTGAAACTGTCAATTTCTCTTTTCAGTGATGATGGAGTTTGTTTTATGTATTTTGGAGCCCTGTCATTGCGTGCTGGAAACCCTGGTGGCGTAGTGGTTAAGTGCTACAGCTGCTAACCAAAGGGTCGGCAGTTCAAATTCTCCAGGTGCTCCTTGGAAACTCTATGGGACAGTTCTGCTCTGTCCTGTGGGGTCTCTATGAGTTGGAATCAACTTGACGGCACTGGGTTTGGTTTTGGTTGGTTTGGTCATTGTGTGCAGAGATATACATTATGCTTATATGCTCATGGTGGATTGTCCTTTTAATCATCATATAAATCCTTCCTTGTCTTTTATGGTGGATTTTGTTTTAAAATCTATTTTATCTGAGATTAGTATTGCCACTCCTGCTCTTTTTCAGTTACTACTTGCTTTGTGTCTCTTGTAGACAACAAGTTGATGGGTCCTGTTTTTTACTCGATTCTGTCACTCTCTGTCTGTTTATGGGTAGCATTTAAGCCATTTATGTTCAGTGTGATTATTGATAGGAGTGAGTTTATTGCTATCATTTTGTAGTTTTTTTTTTTTTTTTTTGTGGTGCTGGCATTTTCTTTGTTCCTCTTAGTTTCCTGTGGTGGATTCCTTTCATTTGTGGAATTTTTTTTTTCAATTCTTTTGTTTTTGTAGATTTTGTGTTTACTGAGACTTGAAGTTTTTCTTCATTTTGATGAGTAGGTTTATTAACTTTCTTTGTGATTACCTTGAAATTTACCCCCTCTTCCTAAGTTTAAACCGGTCTTTTGTTACTTGATATCACCTTGACTTCCTCTCCATTCGAAAGTTTTATATCTACATCATTTATTCCCTGTTTTATTGTTCTGACTTTGTTGTTATTTACAGATTGACATCTCTGTTTCCCTGTTGTAGTTCTTTTAGTTTTGTTTTATCCTTGAGAGTTCGTTACCTAGGGTTGTTACTGGCTTGATGCTATCTTGTGTCCTAGATTCAGGTTGTTGCCTCTCCTCATTTTCGTTCTTTGTCTGTTTCTTATTCCATTTGGTGCTTGGTTAAGTTCTTTAACCCTTCATTTGATGCTTAGGGTTCCAGTTTTGATGTTTGTATCTGTTTCAGATCTCTGCTCTAGAGGGATGGTGTGGTACTTCTGTCTATTACACCATGTTGGCTCCACCTGTACCTCCCTTTTCTTTTGGGACGATGAAGCTGTCACCAAAACAGTCCCTGAAATGCTGGGACCCAGTGGCTAAAATGAGAACATTATAGCCATCCCTTTTTAAGTAAAAGCATCTGTGATCTGGAAGCCTTTTCTTAAATACAGTAAGAAGTTGCTGATTTGTTGCTAGTTGCTGTCCAGTCAGTTCCAACTCATGGTGACCTCATTTGTGCAGAGTAGAACTGTACTCCATAGGGTGGGTTTTTAAGGCTGTGATATTTGGAAGCAGATCATCAGGCCTGACTTCTGAAGCATCTCTAGGTGGGTTCTAACTGCCAATCTTTCATCTACAGTAAGAAATAGCAGTTATTAAACCTCTATAAAACATTTTTTTAATTGTGCTTTAGGTGAAAGTTTACCAAGAAAATTAGTTTCTCATTCAAAAATTTATACACAGATTGTTTCATGACACTGGTTGCAATCCCTGCAATGTGTCAGCACTCTCTGCCTTTCCACCTCGGCCTCCCCATTTCCATTTTTCCAGTTTTCCTGTGTGTTCCTGACTTCTGGTCTTCACTTTGGGGCAGGTGATACCCATTAAACTTCAATAAGGTTTTGCATTAACCTACAATAAATTCCACTAAACACTCTCCTGTTCTCGAATGTATCCATTTAAAATCTTGAAGCTCTTTGAATGTTACTCATATGGCTCTGGTTTACATGGGTAAAAGGGTAAAAAGAACACAGAGCAAGCCAAATTCACAGCAAGTTGCCTGATTTTTCTTCTCCTTTGTTTTAAGTAACAATCAGGTAATCCCTACATTACAGGGGACCTAGAGATGTCTTTACCTCTGAGGGGAATTGAGGGCCCCACAATTTCCAATCAGACTATTCTCTGGGCCCCTTCAACTTGCTCATTTTTCTCCACTGCAGGGGTTCTCCAAGTGAGATCCTCACTGGTAGCAATAGGCCTCACCTGGGAACTTGTTACAAATGTAAATTATCTGACCCCACCGCAGACCTGCAGAATCGGAAATAGTGACCTGTCTTTTACAGGCCTTCCAGCTGATTCTGATGCCTGCTAAAGTTTGAGAACCACTGTTCTAGTGCATTACATTGTGGTTGAGAGGTATGCCAAGGGTAGAGGCATGTTGGAAGAAATCCACCTCTGAGGGGAAAATGTTTTATAACTCGTATGTTTAGCACGTGATGATAATAAAAAGGAGATTGATTTTTTTAAACTGGCTGTCTTTAAATTCTATGCAGGCAATGAACCCTGCACCCATAGATGGCCATCTCATATCCTCCCTCCCACCACCACCTCCCACCAATCCTACCCACCTACTGCCATGCCACTGCTTTTATCAGTGTTCTATACGTAGATTGTGTTTCAGGGTTAGGATTCACAGGCTCTCTCACCACTCTAGATTCCATTCATTGCCTTGGCTTATGAGAAAGCTGAAAGAGACATAATGAACAGGAAGCCTCGCCACAAGAATGACAGACTAGTGAACAAGCCACTCGTCCTCTACTCTTTACTGAACATTGGTATGATAAGGGCATCTCTTACCTGTCACACAAGGGTTCACCCAAGATAATTCATTTGAGACAGGTCACAACTGTGGTTTTTCTTTTGGGGTGTGGTTGGAATGACAGGAGGGACTGAGAAGAAAATTATAGAAGCTTATTTCTTATCTCTCTTATCCTTTTAGGTGTCATAGTAACCCTGGGAGCTTTTGTTGTTTATTTCACTGTTTACGCACAGGCGGGGTTTAGACCCAGTGCTCTTATTGGTCTCCGGGTAAAATGGG
This sequence comes from Loxodonta africana, assembly GCF_030014295.1. Lineage (NCBI taxonomy): Eukaryota > Metazoa > Chordata > Mammalia > Proboscidea > Elephantidae > Loxodonta > Loxodonta africana. Next base: position 32,468,438 of record NC_087364.1, read on the forward strand.
AAAACAACGATGTGAATGACTTGGAAGACAGCTATGGACAAGAATGGGTAAGGGAGGGCAAAGCTCTTCCCTGAGCATCCTATTGATTCTCCCCTCCTGTCACTGTCTTGCCCTGATTGATGCTGAAAGTTCATTTTCCTGAAGTATCTTAGTGAGGCAAAGAGGGTGAAACTTTTCTCAATTATTAGGGCTTCGGGACACATTGTTTGGCCTTTGCCAGAACTTAGCCTCATCTCTCAAATTACATCCCTAGAGCTAACTTTTTTATATTAGTTTTGCAATTGGTATGGAAGAATGACCCGTCCAGCAACACCTACAGTTGAACTGAAAAAATTAAATTAGCATTCTTTCCCTACTAATCTGGTTAAAAGAAAAAGAATATTTCTTTCCAAAGACAAAAAGGCGATCTGGTACCAGTCTTGGTGAAGTGGGGAAGGGAATAAAGCTTTACAGAACTGCATTGAAATTTCCCCAAAGTTTCCCTCATGAGTCTCATGGTCTCCTCTGCCTCTGCTCCCTGACAGACGAGGTACCAAAGGCAGTACCTAGAATGGACAGGCTACACAGCCTTCTTTGTTGCCATTGTGGTCCAGCAAATAGCAAATCTGATCATCAGGAAAACAAGGAGAAACTCCATTTTCCATCAGGGTCTTTTCAGGTATTGACAGTGTCTGATCTCATAGCTTAACTCTGGGCTTGTAAGACCAAGGGTCAAGAGGTCTGTTGATTCAAAGGGCCAAACTATGACCTTGCCTTTAATGTACAAGGCATTAACTCTGCTGGGTAGCATCAGTCTGTTGGGTGGCAGCATCACCATCCCATATGAGTTCAGAATCTGCTTACTTTTTTTCATGTCTTGCAGCAATAAAATCATCTGGGTAGGGATTGCCTCCCAAATCATCATAGCATTAATCCTCTCCTATGGCCTTGGGAGTGTCACAACCCTGAATTGCACTATGCTCCGGTAAGTTCACCTTGTAGTGGTGGTGGGAAGGAAAGAACCCATTCCCATTCTGAGCTTTCACAAAGTAAATCAACATTAGGATTTCAGAGGTTTTTTTTCCCCTCACCAATCCAGTTTTCCCAGAAGAAGAAATGGGTTTTCCAAACTTTACGATCCCATCTTTACTCTCATTCAGTGGGCCACTTCAAAGGCAAATGTTGCTTCTTACCATCACAGTCAAGGTTAAATAAAAAGCTTTTCATCTTTATATTGTGTGATCCAACAAATTTGTTATTTCTAGTAAGGCAAGGAAAATGAACAAGAACCCCTCTGCCTATTGGTTGGGGTTGGGCCTTTCCTTGGGGTGCACTGGGACTCACCTTCCTGCCTTCTACTTCCAGGGCTCAGTATTGGTTTATGGCTGTGCCATATGCTATTCTGATATGGGTATACGATGAGGTGCGAAAGCTTTTTATCAGGCTTTACCCTGGAGGTAAGTAGTAGTATGATTTGTGAGGTTTTGTTTACCAACTTCAACAGACTTGATTTCTAATTGACTTTTTCTACCTCTCCAGGTTGGTGGGATAAGAACATGTATTATTAAGACCACCTTATTTCCCAAGTCTCCCAACTGCACATTGCTGATGTTCATCTTTTGGCCACTAGCTAGAAGATGTCTTGGCCAGGCAATGGGGACACTGTCAATATTTATGCACAAGAAGGAAGAAAACTGTGTGAAAGATATTCAGCTGATGCTTTATACTTCAAAGCTGAGATACAACTGTTTGCATATGATCTTTATCTCTATCTCCTTGTCTTAAAATATGTGAATTTCAAGATAATGATGTAGGGAAGAGGACATAAGTTTATATGTACATAAATTTCAAGTCTTGTGTAACCCAGATATCTGCTGGAGTCTCACTGCTCCTTCAGCTCTAGATAGGGTTGCTCAAACCTCCATTCCACATTCTATTCAATGATCTCTGTAAGATTTCTGTAAATTCCTGGGGAACTTGTATTTTCATGGCCACCTTACTCAAAAAGGCTAATTCAGCTGCATGATTGCAGAATATGAATGTGGCCGCAAGTTTACATCATAGCAACATGGACAACCTCAAATTTGACTCTAAGACATCCTTCTCAAAAGTCCTCACCCATCTTGCCATGACACAGTTTTCCGAGATGCATCAGCCCTCATCCCAACTTCTCACCATCTCACCAGTCATTGTAGTCTCTACTTCCTCCCATCTTATCTTCCCTCTCCCCTCCCCAGACCTCTAATTTAGCTTTTTCCAGCTCCTCCAAAACTGAGCTCCGTTTTGTGTATCCTAACTCAAAATGCTCAGTTGATCCAAGGGGCTTTTCCTTTACCAGGATTTCACCTCAGGAGAAAGCCTTTGTAGTTTAAAAGTAATATTTATTTCTCATTAAACAGCTGCAAAGCACTCTGTAGCACTAATTTTATGTCAATCATGTTTCATGTTCTCACTTAGGTTTATTCATGTGTGACACATACATCATGTTGGCAAGCCAAGAGAGGCCTCATTTTTAAATAGAAGTTTTTTTTTTAAACAAAGGTCTAATTGTGGTGTTATAATTAGAGTTTTTCTAGAAGCAGATCATAGGATACAAAAAATTAGGTGTGATTTTAATTTTTAACCTTTTTAAGTCATTTTACTGATCTACAAAAGGTCAGAAAAATTTAGGACCTACTTTTTGAACTCTTCCCTCACCAGTATTCTTGCCCTGTATTGCTATGCCTTCTGATGTGCTCACATTTCTAAGTCAGGGTTTCTATGGGAGTGATACATCTTCCATAAGCAACGTCTAGGGAAAATAGTTTTCTCAGCCTTTCCATCTATTGCACACCCAATACAAATCTGATCTGACAGAAACCTGAAATTTACATTTGGTTAAACTTTATTTTTACTCAAGTGGCCTACCCCATCACCTTTTCTCCATCACAGTGATTAAGTCATAGGCTCTGCTGATGGCTCTAAGTTGGTATCTCTGGAACAACAAAAGGGAGATTTAGAGCCCTAGTTCTCTACCAGAATTTTCTCAGGGGTCACATTTAGGAGCATGAAATAGGTAAGGGCACCATTACTGTAACTTTATGTAAATAAATTATAATGTGCAATGTGTATTAAGTGTATGTATTTAAGTTAAAATAATGTTGCCATCCTTGGGGTTTTTAATCTATTTTCGAGCCACAATTATCACTGGACTAATCTCAGATCAGTAGTTCCAGTGAACTGGAAACCTTTTGTTAGCCAATGTTTGGACAGCATGGTAATTGCCTTCTCATTCCAGTCTTGACAAGGGTCTTATACTTTCTAGATTTCTTTTTCCTTCCAGGCAAATGGACACATATTTGTAAAATGAACAACTAAGGAATCCTAGAAATGAAACTGTCTAATCAAGTAACTTTACTAAGTTGTAGACAAAAAAATTTAATAAAGTCCCATATCAGAATTTTTTCAAGGGGGCTGCTTAATTGAATCACTAAGGCCTAGGCCCTTTTTAGAAAAAAAAATAGCAAAGTTAATTTCAATCTGATTGGTGTGGCAGAAGAACTCAGAAATAGTTATAAAGGTGATACTGAATTCATAGAATTAAAAAATTTTTTTTTCTTTTATTTTGATTATGAAATTACAGCCTGGTTTAGAAAATTTAGGATATACCAGAATAGTAAAGAAAATTAGAATCACCCTGAATCTTACTACCTAGTAATATACCTAAATGAAAGTTTGGGTCTTTCCTATACATACTTATTTTTAGGAAAAATTAAAACATAACATTTTCTATTCTGCTTTTTAATTTAACACTGACATAATTTTAATGACTGTAATATTCCATGTTTGAATGATTTTACCATATGCCCATTGTTGGGTAGTTAATTTATTTCCTACTATTCATCTTTATATTTAAAAAAGCTCTTCATCCTGTCCTTAAATCTTATACCATTATCTCTGATTATTTAGAATAGATTTTTATAAATGGAATTAAGGGATTAAGAGTATTTTCAAGGCTTTCAGCACACAATGCCAGATTTCTGTTCAGATAAACTGTAACCAATTTACATTCCTACTAGAAGTGTATGAGAATATTTATCTCATTTATTGTTTGAGAAAATTTATCATTACGCTACAAAAGATCTCTCAAATGCGAGAGACTTATAATCTTTAATGATTTACTCATTCACTCATTCAACAACTATGTACAAAGTGCCTACTATTCACCAGACCCTGTGCAAAAAAAAAACCAGACCCTGTGCAGGCCTAAGGATATAGCAAGGAACAAGACAGACTCATGGAGATAGTATTCTCGAGGAGGAGGAGGAAATATTATTATAATTTGTGACAAGGATTTTAAAGACGTAATGAAGCCTATATTGGGGAAATATAATTAATAACAAAATCTGCTACCAACCCAGAAAACCTCTTTATAAAGGTAGAAGATAAGAAAAACAGTTTTATTATTGAATAAGCATTACCAGAGCATGATGAATCACAGGGAATCTGCTAAAGAGATTGCAAAGACAGAAAGGGATCTGAACCTTTACATAACCAAGTAAATGCAACCCATTTAAGGCTTGTTTTCAAGGTAAACTGGACCTCAAAAAAGAGGACTCAACAGCACCATTTGTTTTTGGGGAAGTCATCAGTGTTCGTTGATTATCTTTATCCAAAATAAAAAGTAAATAAACTTGTCGTGTCTTTATGGCAGTGTGTAGTTTCACAGCTTGGAGCCTGCTGAAGTTAGGCCCTTACCCTCCCACAGAAACAGAGACAGGTAGGCTGCCTGCCTTACTGATTACATTTTAAGAAATGGCTCCCAAGTCTTTGAAAAGTCCTGGGTTGTAGAACTAACGGAAAGCTTATTTAGCCTGCTAAAGTAAACAAAACTCCAAGAAATTGAAACCAAAATGTTTATTCTGAGCATTTATTCCGTATGCCTACAGGGAGACCATTCTCTTTCCAAAAAAATCAAATGGCTTGAAGTAGGCAGTTACAATGAAGCTTATAATGAAAACAGGAGGGAGAAGAATAGAAGATCAACCATTGGTTAATCTTAACATGATTGATTGAACCCTGCCCTCCCCCTTTTACTGAGATTGACTGATACCAGGTCACAATGTGGTCTCTGGCCCTCTACCCACCTGCAGCCATGATATTATTTGAAATTTAGATTAAGTTACCTGGCTTCCAACGGGAAAGAAAAGATTAGCAACTTTGGGGGGAAAAAAGCCACTGGCAGGATTACTTTTAGATCAGGAATTTTTAGGGTTAATATTTGGTTTTGTAAGTAAGAAAAAACCTTATTATCCAAATGACATGTCTGTTAATTAATTTCTTTCTTTGACATGCCTTTCAAGAGGATTCCAAGTAAAATTTTGCTGAAAATCCTTCAAAAGTGGTTGCAGCAGTACATAAGCAGGGAACTATCAGAAAATCAAGCTAGATTCAGAAGAAGACATAGAACAACGGATATCATTGCTGATGTCAGATGGATCCTAGCTGAAAGCAGAGAATACCAGAAAGACATTTACTTGTTTTTAGTGACTATGCAAAGGCATTCAACTACGTGGATCATAACAAATTATGGATAACATTTTCAAGAATGGGAGTTCCAGAACAATTAATTGTGCTCATGAGGAACCTGTACTTAAACCAAGAGGCAGTCACTCAAACAGAACAAGGAGACACTGAGTGGTTTAAAATCAGGAAACGTATGCATCAGTGTTGTATCTTTTCACCATACTTATTCAATCTGTATGCTGAGCAAATAATCCAAGAAGCTGGACTATGTGAAGAAGACAACAGCACCAGGATTGAAAGAAGACTCATTAACAACCTGTAATATGCAGATGACACAACCTTGCTCACTGAAAGTGAAGAGGACTTGAAGCACTTACTGATGGAGAGCAAAGACTACAGCCTTCAGTATGGATTACACCTCAACATAAAACAAAAATCCTCACAACTGGACTAATAAACAACATCATGATAAAAGGAGAAAATACTGAAGTTGTCAAAGACTTCATTTTACTTGGATCCACAATCAATGCCCATGAAAGCAGCAGCCAAGGAATCAAACAATGCATTGCATTCTGCAAATCTGCTGCAAGAGACGTCTTTAAAGTGTTAAAAAGCAAAGACGTCACTTTGAGGACTAAGACGTGCCTGACCCAAGTCATGGTATTTTCAATTGCCTCATGTGCATGTGAAAGCTGGGCAATGAATAAGGAAGACAGAAGAATTGACCTCTTTGAATGAAGGTATTTCTGAAGAATATTGAATACACCATGGACTGCCAGAAGAACGAAAAAATCTGTCTTTGAAGAAGTACAGCCAGAATGCTCCTTAAAAGCAAAGATGGAGAGACTTATGTCTCACATACTTTGGACATGTTATCAGGAAGGACCAGTCCCTGGAGAAGAGTATCATGCTTGGTAAATTAAAGGGTCAAGGAGAAAAGAGGAAGAGCCTCAACAAGATGGACTGACACAGTGACTGCAACGACGGGCTCGAGCATAACCACAATTACGAGGATGGCACAGGACCAGGCAGTGTTTCCTTCTGTTGCACTTGGGGTCACTATGAGTCAGTTGTGTCATCTGTTATTCAGTCTTCCTCCAGTCCTGATGCTGCATTCTTCTTCATATAATCCAGCTTCTCAGATTATTTGCTCAGCATACAGTTTGAATAAGTATGGTGAAAGGATACAACTCTGACGAACACCTTTCTTGACTTTAAACCACACAGTCTCCCCTTAGTTCTGTTCAAATGATTGCCTTATCATCTATGTAAAGGTTCCTCATGAGCACAGTTAAGTGTTCTGGGATTCCCATTCTTTGAAATGTTACCAATAATTCATTACGATCCATGTAGTCGAAAGCCTTTGCATAGTCAATAAAACACAAACATCTTCCTGGTATTCTCTGTTTTTAGCCAAGATTCATCTGATATCAGCAATGATATCCCTTGTTCTATGTCCTTTTCTGAATCTAGGTTGAATTTCTGGCAGTTCTCTGTTGATGTACTGCTGCAACTGCTTTTGAATGATCTTCACCAAATTTTAATGATGTTGTTCAATTATTTCCGCATTCTGTTAGATCACCTTTCTTTGTAATAGGCACAGAATTATAGCTAATTCTTATTAAGACCTAGTGGTGCAGTAGTTAAGAGCTCAGCTGCTAACCAAAAGGTCAGCAGTTTGAGTCCACCAGCTGCTCCTTGGAAACCATCTGGTGCAGCTCTACTCTGTGCTATAGGGTCCCTATGAGTTGGAATCAACCTGACTGCAATGGATATTAAGTACCTATTATGTTCCAGATACTGTGATAAAAATTTTTTTAATAATATTTTATTGCATTTTAGGTGAAAGCTTACAGAGCAAATTAGGTTTCCCTTTGATAATTTTTGAGCAAGTTGTTCCATGCCATTGGTTACAATTTTTACAATATGTCAGCATTCTCATTATTTCCATTCTGTTTGTTCTGTTTCCATTAACCTAGCTTCCCTTCCCCTTCTTGCCTTCCCACCTTTGCTTTTGGGTAAATGTTAACTGTTTGGTCTCATATAGTTGATTGTTTAAGGGAGGACATTTCTTAGGGGTGGTACTGTTTGTTTTATAAACCAATATTTTGTTTGGGTGGAAGGTGACCTGCATAAATAACTTCAATTCCAAGTTCAAAGAGTATCTCAGGACGATAGTCTTGGGGGTTCCTCTGGTGTCTTACCAGTCCAACACGCCTGGCCTTTTTTTAGAAATTTTGAGTTTTGTTCTACATTTTTCTCCCATTTAGTCAGGACCTTCTATTCTGTCCTTGGTCAGAAAGACCATTAAGGGTAGCCAGGCACCATCTAGTTCTAGCGTCAGGTTAGAAGAGAATGTGGTTCATGTAGGCTATTAGTCTTATGGATTAGTTTCCCCTTTGAACCTTTGATTTCCTTCATTCTCTTTTGCGCTGTACAAGTAGAGACTGTAGTTGTATTTTTTTAATTTTATTGTGCTTTAAGTGAAAGATTAGAATTCAAGTTAGCTTCTCATGCAAAAACTTCTACACACATTGTTATGTGACCCTAGTTGTTCTCCCTACAATGTGACAGCACATCTCTCCTCTCCAACCTGTATTTCCCATGTCCAGTCAACCAGCTCCTGTCCCTTCTGCCATCTCATATCGCCTCCAGACAGGAGCTGCCCTTTTAGTCTCTTGTATCTACTTGAGCCAAGAACCGCAGTCTTTACCAGTACCATTTTATGTCTTATAGTCCAGTCTAATCTTTGTCAGAAGAGTTCACTTTGGGAATGGTTTTAGTTCTGGACTAACAGAGTTGGGGGGCTATGTCTTCTGGGGTCCCTCCAGTCTCAAGCAGAACATCAAGTCTTTTTACTAGAATTTGAGTTCTGCACCCCAGTTTACTCCTGCTCCGTAAGGGACTCTGTTGTGTTCCCTGTCAGGGTGGTCACTGCTGGTAGCTGAGTACCATCTAGATCTTCTAGTCTCAGGCTGAAGGAGTCTCTGGTTTATTTGGCCCTTTCGGTTTCTTGGGCTCATATTTTTCCTTGTCTCTTTGGTGTTCTTCATTCTCCTTTGCTCCAGGTGGTTTGGGACAAATTGATGCATGAGGCCCCAGACGCCACTCACCAAAGTAGGTTGCAGAACATTTTCTTAATACACTTTGTTATGCCAGTTGACTTACATGTCCTCTGAAACCATGGTCCCCACACCCCTGCCCCTGCTACTCTGTCCCTTGAAACTTCTTAGCTTTTGGTTTAGTCCAGTTGTGCTGACTTCCCCTGTATTGTGTGTTGTCCTTCAATTCACCTAAAATAATTCTTGTCTACTATCTAGTTTAAGGTTTTTGGTATCTAGTTAGTGAGTATCCCTCTCCCTCCCTCCCTACTCTCATAATCATCAAAGAATGTTTTCTTCTGTGTTTAAACCTTTTCTCAAGTTCTTATAATAGTGGTCTCATAGCATATTTGTCCTTTTGTGACTGGCTAATTTAACTCAGCATGATGCCTTCCAGAATCATCCAAGTTATGAGATGTTTTGGAGGTTCATTGTTGTTCTTTATCATTGTATAGTATTCCATTTTGTGAATATAGCATAATTTGTTTATCCATTCATCTGTTGATGGGCACCTAGGTAGTTTCCATCTTTTTGCTATTGTGAACAGAGCTGCAGTGAACATGGGTGTGCATATATCTGTTCGTGTGATGGCTCTTATTTCTCTAGGATATATTCTAAGGATATAGTGGTTCTACTTCTAGCTTTTTAAGGAAGCGCCAGATCGATTTCCAAAGTAGTTGTATCATTTTACATTTCCATCAGTAGTGTGTAAGAGTTCCAGTCTCTCTACAACCTCTCTAACATTTATTATTTTGTGTTTTTTGGATTAATGCTAGCTTTGTTGGGATGAGATGGTATTTCATTGTAGTTTTGATTTGCATTTCTCCAATGGCTAATCATAATTTTTTATGGATCATAACAAATTATGGATAACATTGCAAAGAATGGGAATTCCAGAACACTTAATTGTGCTCATGAGGAACCTTTACATAGATCAAGAGGCAGGTGTTCTGACAGAACAAGGGGATACTGATGGGTTTAAAGTCAGGAAAGGTGTGTGCCAGGCTTGTATCCTTTCAGCATACCTGTTCAGTCTGTATGCTGAGCAAATAATCAGAGAAGTTGGACTATGTGAAGAAGAATAGGGCATCAGGATTGGAGGAATATTCATTGACAACCTGCATTATGCAGATGACACAACCTTGCTTGCTGAAAGTGAAGAGGACTTGAAGCACTTACTAATGAAGATCAAAGACCACAGCCTTCAGTATGGATTATACCTCAACATAAAACAAAAATCCTCACAACTGGACCAATGAGCAACATCATGATAAACAGAGATAAGATTGAGGTTGTCAAGTATTTCATTTTGCTTGGATCCACAACCAACAGCCATGGAAACAGCAGCCAAGAAATCAAATAACACATTGAATTTGGTAAATCTGCTCCAAAGGACCTCTTTAAAGTGTTGAAAAGCAAAGGTGTCAGTTTGAAGACTAAGGTGTGACCGGCCCAAGCCATAGTATTTTCAATTGCATCATATGCATGTGAAAGCTGGACAATGAATAAGGAAGACCGAAGAAGAAATGACGTCTTTGAATTGTGGTGTTGGTGAAGAATATTGAATATACCGTGGACTGCCAAAAGAATGAATAAATTTGTCTTGGAAGAAGTACAACCGGAATTCTCCTTAGAAGTGAGGATGGTGAGACTGCATCTTACATACTTTGGACATGTGGTCAGGAGGGATCAGTCCCTAGAGAAGGCCATCATGCTTGGCAAAGTACAGGGTCAGGGGAAAAGAGGAAGACCCTCAACGAGGTGAATTGACACAGTGGCTGCAACAATGAGCTCAAGCATAGCAACGATTATAAGGATGATGCAGGACCAGGCAGTGTTTTGTTCTGTTGTGCGTAGGGTCGCTATTAGTCAGAACTGACTCGACAGCACCTAAGAACAACAACAACAATGACCAATCAGGGAACCCCGGTGGCATAGTGGTTAAGAGCTACTGCTGCTAACGAAAAGGTCAGCAGTTCGAATCCACCAGGATCTCCTTGGAAACGCTAGGGGACAGTTCTACTCTGTCTTATAGGGTTGCTATGAGTCACAATCAATTCAATGGCAATGGGTTTGTTTTGTTGTTTTGTTTTGTTTTGTTTTGTTTTGTTTTGTTTTGTTTCTGGAGTGGCTAATGATCGTGAACATCTCCTCATGTATCTGTTAGCTGTCTGAATGTCTTCTTTGGTGAAGTGCCTGTTCAATCTTTTGCCCATTTTTTCATTGGTTACTTATCTTTTTGTTGTTAAGGTTTTGCAGTGTATTGTAGATTTTAGAGATTAGGTGCTCATCGTAGTTGTTGTAGCCAAAATTTTTTTCCCAGTCTGTAGGTTGTCTTTTTACTCTTTTGGTGAAGTCTTTGGATAAGCATAAGTGTTTGATTTTTAGGAGCTCCCAGTTATCTAGTTTCTCTTCTGGTATTTGTGCAGTGTTAGTAATGTTTTGTATATTGTTTATGCCATGTATTTTTTTCTTTCATGACCTTTATCGTTTTAGACTTTATATTTAGGACTTTGATACGTTTTGAGTTAGTTTTGGTGTGAGGTATGAGTCTTGTTTCATTTTTTTGCTGATGGATATCCAGTTATGCCAGCACCATTTGTTAAAGAGTCTGTCTTTTTTATTTAACAGACTTTGGGCCTTTGTCAAATTTCAGCTGCTCATATGTGGATGGCTTTATATCTGGATTCTCAATGCTGTTCCATTGGTCTACGTATCTGTTGTTGTACCAGTACTGTGGCAGTATATTAGGTTCTAAAATCAGGTAGTGTGAGGCCTCCCACTTTGTTCTTCTTTTTGAGTAATGCTTTACTTATCCGGGGCCCCTTTCCCTTCCACATGAAGTTGGTGATTTGTTTCTCTATCTCATTAAAAAATGTTGTTGGAATTTAGATGGGAATTGCATTGTATCTATAGATCACTTTCAGTAGGAGAGACTTTTTACAATGTTGAGTCTTCCTATCCATGAGCAAGGTAATGTTTTTCAACTTATGTATGTTTCTTGGTTTCTTGCAGTAGTGTCTTGTAATTTTCTTTGTTTAGGTCTTTTACATCTCTAGTTAGACTTATGCATAAGTATTTTGTCTTTTTGGTGGCTATTGTAAATGGTATTGATTTGGTGATTTCCTCTTCAATGTTATTTTTTTTTAATCTTGTATCCTGATACTCTGCTGAACTCTTCTATTAGTTCCAGTAGTTTTCTTGTGGATTCCTCAGGATTTACTGTGCATAATATCATATCGTCTTTAAATAAAGATATTTTTACTTCTTTCTTACCAATTTGGATGCACTTTATTTCTTTTTCTGGCCTAATTGCTCTGATTAGGAATAAGAGTGGTGATAAAGGGCATCCTTATCTGGTTACTGTTCTCAAGGGGAATGCTTTCAGACTCTCCCTATTTAGGATGATGTTGACTGTTGGCTTTGGATAAATGCCCTTTATTATGATGAGGCATTTCTATTCCTTTTTGCTGAGAGTTTTTATTATGAATGGGTGTTGGACTTTATCAAATGCCTTTTCTGCACCAATTGGTAAGATCATGTGGTTCTTGTCTTTTTTATTTACGTGGTGGATTACATTGATTGCTTTTCTAATATTGAACCATCCCTGCATACCTGGTATAAATCCCACTTGGTCATGGTGAATTTTTTTTTTTTTTGATATGTCATTGAATTCTATTGGCTAGAATTTTGTTGAGGATTTTTGTGTCTAATTTCATGACAGAAATTGGTCTGTAATGTTCATTTTTTGTGGTATCTTTACCTGGTTTTGGTATCAGGGTTATCCTGGCTTCATAAAATGAGTTTGGGACTCTTCCTTCCTTTTCTATGCTCTGAAACACCTTTAGTAGTAATGCTGTTAACTCTTCTCTGAAAGTTTGGTAGAAATCTCCTGTGAAGCCGCCAGGGCTTTTGGGGGGGGGGTAGTTGTCGTGGATTGAATTATGTCCCCCCAAAAATGTGTGTATCAATTTGGGTGAGCCATGATTCCCAGCATTGTGTGATTTTCCTGTATGTTGTAAATCTTGCCTCTATGATGTTAATCGAAGGCACTGGGTGTATGATGTTAATGAGGGAGGATGGGCAGCAGTTGTGTTAGTGAGGCAGGACTCAATCTGTAAGATTGGATTGTCTTGGGGCTATCTCTTGAGATATAAAAGAAAGAAGCGAGCAGAGGGACAGGAGGACTTCATACCACCAAGAAATCAGCACCAGGAGCAGGGCATATCCTTTGGACTTGGGGTCCCTGCACATGAGAAGGTCCTCGACCAGAGGAAAATTGATAACAAGAAATCTTCTCCAGAGCCAATAGAGAGAGAAAGCCATCCCCTGGAGCTGACAACCTGAATTTGGACTAGTAACTCACTAGACTGTGAGAGAACTGTTTATTAAAGCCATCCACTTGTGGTATTTCTGTTACAGCAGCACTAGATGACTAAGACAGGAGTTTATTAAATTAACTTTTCAATCTCTTGTTAAAGGTTTATTTAGTTGTTTTACCTCTCAGTTTAGGGAGGCAGTGTGTTTCTAGAAATTTGTCTGTTACCTCTAGGTTTTCAAATTTGTTAGTGTAAAATTTTTCATAGTATTCTCTTATGATACTTTTAATTTCAGTTGGGTCAGTTGTGATATTGCCCATCTCATTTATTTCTTACTTGCTTCCTCTCCTGTTTTTCTTTTGTCAGTTTGGCCAATGGTTTATTGATCTTTTCAAAGAACCAGCTTTTGGTCTTGTAACTCTTTCAATTGTTTTTCTATTCTCTGTTTCATCTAATTCTGCTCTAATTTTTATTATTTGCTTTTTTCTGGTGCCCGAGGGCTTCTTTTGCTGCTCTTTTTCTATTTGTTCGAGTTGTAGGGTCAATGCTTTGATTTTAGCCATTTCTTCTTTTTGAATGTGTGCATTTATTGCTATAAATTGACCTCAGTGTACTACTTTTGCTGTGTCCCAAAGGTGCTGGTAGGATGTGTTTTCATGGTCATTTGATTCTGTGAATTTCTTTATTCTGTCCTTTACTTCTTCTATAACCCAGTAGTTTTTGAGCAAGGAGTTATTCAGTTTCCATGTGTTTGATATTTTTTTTCCTTACTTTTTCTGTTATTGATTTCTACTTTTATGGCTTTATGGTCAGAAAAGATTCATTGTAATATTTCGATGCTTTTGATTCTGTTAAGCCTTCCTTTAGGGCCTAATAAGTGGTCTATTCTGGAGAATGTTCCATGCGCATTGGAAGAGAAAGTGTACTTGGCTGTTGTTGGGTGGAGTGTTCTGCATATGTGTATGAGGTCAAGTTGGTTGATTGTGGCATTTAGATCTTCCATGTCTTTGATGAGCTTCTTTCTGGATGTTCTCTCCACTGAAAGTGGTGTGTTGAATCTCCTACTATTATTGTGTAGCTGTCTATCTCTCTTTTCAATGCTGTTAAGAGTCTGTTTTATGTATTTTGGAGCCCTGTCATTGGGTGCATAAACATATTTTATGGTTATGTCCTCCTGGTGTATTGACCCTTTAATCATCATATAGTGTCCTTCCTTATCCTGTGTGGTGGATTTAACCTTAAAGTCTATTTTGTCAGAAATTAATATTGCCACTCCTGCTCTTTTTTGATTGTTGTCTGCGTGATATATTTATTTCCATCCTTTGAGTTTTAGTTTGTTTGTGTCTTTAAGTCTAAGGTGTGTCTCTTGTAGGCAGCATGTAGATGGATCATGATTTTTTATCCATTCTGCCGCTCTCATTCTCTTTATTGGTGCAGTTACACTCAGTGTAATTATTGATAGGTATGAATTACTGCTGTCATTTTGATGTCTTTTTTTGTCTGTTGTTGACAGTTTCTTTGTATCATTTAATATTTTGTGCTGAGTCATTTTTCTTTATATATTTTCTTTTCCTCTTTTTCATTGTTGGTTTTGTATTTGCTGAGCCTTCACTTTTTTTATTTTCCTGTGTAGGGTTCTTAGTTACCTTAATATTGGCCCCGATTTTTCTAAGTTTAAACCAATTTTTTATTTCTTTATATAGCATTGACTTTCTCTCCATATGAAAGATCTATGACTACATTTTTTAGTCCCCCTTTTTTGTTTTAATGTTATCATCTTTTACATAATGACATCTGTTTCCCTATTTTCAGTGTTTTAGCTTTGATTTATTTTTGTGATTTCCCTATCTGGGTTAATCTGGTTGCTCTGTCCTGTATTCTAGTCTTGTGTTGTTATCTGATGTTATTGATTTTCTAACGGGAGGACTCTCTTTTGTGTTTCTTATAATTTTGGTTTGTAAATTCCCTAAACTTCTATTTATCTAGAAATATCCCAATTTTGCCTTCATATTTGAGACAGTTTTGCTTGATATATAATTCTTGGTTAGCAATTTTTCCTTCAAGGCTTTATATATTTCATCCCATTACTTTCTTACCTTCATGGTTCCTGCTGAGTAGATCGAGGTTAGTTTTATTGACTCTCCTTTATAGACGACTTTTTGTTTATCCCTAGCCACTCTTAAAAGCTCTCTTTATCTTTGGTTTTGGCAAGTTTGATTATAGTATGTGTTGGTGACTTTCTTTTGGGATCTACCCTGTGTGGGTTTTGATGAGCTTCTTGGATAGATACCTTCTTGTCTTTCACCATATCAGGGAAGTTTTCTGCCAACAAATCTTCAACAACACTCTTCATATTTTCTGTTATCCTCCTGTTCTGGTACTCCAATCACTTGTCGGTTATTCGTCTTGATAGAGTCCCAAATAATTCTTAGGGTTTCTTCACTTTTTAAAATTCTTTTATTTGATTTTTCCTCAGATAAGTTGGTGTCAAGTGCTTTATCTCCAATCTTACTAATTCTGAATTTCATTGCCTTGATTCTGATCCTCTTCACTTCCTATTGCTTAATTCTGAAATTTTATAATCTTCTGGATTTCTGTTTGCTGTCTCTCTATGGATTCTTGCAACCTGTTAAACTTGTCATTAGGCTCTTCACTAATCTTCTCGAGCTCCTCTATTGCTTTGTCTCTGTGCTGCTTGGCTTATTCTGGGTTTTGCCTGATGTTCTTCCTGATCTCTTGAAGAGTTCTCTATATTAATCTTTCATAATCTACCTCCAGTAATTCTAGGATATTCTCTTCATCCGGAAGATTTCTTGATTCTTTCTTTTGGGAGCTTGCTGAAGCCATCATGGTCTGCCTCTTTATGCGTATCTTAGTCATCTAGTGCTGCTGTAACAGAAATTCCACAAGTGGAAGAGTTTAACAAAGAGAAATTTATTTCCTCACAGTAAAATAGGCTAAAAGTCCAAATTCAGGGTGTCTGCTCCAGGGGAAGGTTTCTCTCTCTGTCGGCTCTGGAAGAAGGTCCTTATCCTCAATCTTCCTTTGGTCGAGTAGCTTCTCAGCCACAGGAACCCTGGGTCCAAAGGACACACTCGGCTCCTGGTGCTGCTTTCTTGGTGATATGAGGTCCTCCTCTCTCTCTGCTAGCTTCTTTCTTTTATATCTCAAGAGATTGCCTCAAGACACAATCCAATCTTGTAAATTGAGTCCTGCCTCACCAACACAACTGCTGCCCATTCTCCCTCATTAACATCATAGAGGCAGGATTTACAACATATAGGAAAATCACACAATACCAGGAGTCCTGACTCAGCCAAAATGATACACACATTTGGGGGGGTACATAATTCAATCCATGGCAATGTGATTTGATATTGACTCTTGTCTCTGAGCCATCAATAAGTTATTGTATTTATTTATTTTATGTTTCCTTACTATGTTCTAGATTCTTGTTTTGTTTTGTTTTGATATGCCCAAATAAGCTGCTTGTGTGAGCTAGCTTGATTATTGGTGCTTTTGAAGCTCTAACGTCCTATCACTGCCTGATTAGAGCTGAACGATCCAAAATGTAAATAAGCTATATTTTACTCAATATGAAGGTAATATAATATAAGCATATTGGTAGTGTTTCTCATTTAGTAGTTCTTAGAGATTCTTATCTTTGGAGCCTTTTGTGCTCATAAAAATTCTGTGTCTTAAAACTTTAAATGGAGAGGCGGGGCCAAGATGGCGGACTAGGTAGACGCTACCCCGGATCCCTCTTGCAACAAAGACTCAGAAAAGCAAGTGAATCGATCAAATACATGACAATCTATGAACCCAGAAAAACAAACACAGATTTAGAGACGGAAAACGAACAAATACGGGGAAGCAGCGACTGTTTTCAGAGCCTGGAGCCAGCGTCCCAGTCAGCGGAATTTCTGGAAAAACAAGTTTCCCAGTGATGGCTCGGAGACAGCAGTTGACATCAAACCACATAACGAAGCAGACCATGACAGCTTCTACAACCCCGCAAACGAATCAAAATCTTTCCCAAATGAAGATACAATCCTGGAATTATCAGATCCAGAATATAAAAAACTAATTTACAGAATGATTCAAGACATCAGAAACGAAATAAGGCAAACTGCAGAAAAAGCCAAGGAACACACTGATAAAACAGTTGAAGAACTCAAAAAGATTATTCAAGAACATAGTGGAAAAATTAATAAGTTGCAAGAATCCATAGAGAGACGGCATGTAGAAATCCAAAAGATTAACAATAAAATTACAGAATTAGACAACGCAATAGGAAGTCAGAGGAGCAGACTCGAGCAATTACAATGCAGACTGGGAAATCTGGAGGACCAGGGAATTAACACCAACATAGCTGAAAAAAAATCAGATAAAAGAATTAAAAAAAAAGAAGAAACCCTAAGAATCATGTGGGACTCTATCAAGAAGGATAACCTGCGGGTGATTGGAGTCCCAGAACAGGGAGGGGGGACAGAAAACACAGAGAAAATAGTTGAAGATCTCCTGACAGAAAACTTTCCTGACATCATGAAAGACAAAAGGATATCTATCCAAGATGCTCATCGAACCCCATTTAAGATTGATCTAAAAAGAAAAACACCAAGACATATTATCATCAAACTCGCCAAAACCAAAGATATAGAGAAAATTTTAAAAGCAGCCAGGGAGAAAAGAAAGGTCTCCTTCAAGGGAGAAACAATAAGTTCAGACTGCTCAGCAGAAACCATGCAGGCAAGAAGGGAATGGGACGACATATACAGAGCACTGAAGGAGAAAAACTGCCAGCCAAGGATCATATATCCAGCAAAACTCTCTCTGAAATATGAAGGCTAAATTAAGATATTTACAGATAAACACAAGTTTAGAGAATTTGCAAAAACCAAACCAAAGCTACAAGAAATACTAAAGGATATTGTTTGGTCAGAAAACCAATAATATCAGATACCAGCACAACACGAGGTCACAAAACAGAACATCCTGATATCAACTCAAATAGGGAAATCACAAAAACAAATTAAGATTAATTAAAAAAAAATGCTCATAAGAGGGAATCACTGAAGTCAAAATGTAAAAGATCACAATAATCAAAAAGAGGGACTAAATACAGGTGGCATAGAACTGCCATATGGAGAGTGATACAAGGCAATACAGAACATTACAAGTTAGGTTTTTACTTAGAAAAATAGGGGTAAATATTAAGGTAACCACAAAGAGGTATAACAACTCCATAACTCAAGATAAAAGCCAAGAAAAACGTAACGACTCAACAAACAGAAAGTCAAACACTACGAAAATGAGGATCTCTCAATTTACTAAGAAAAACATCTCAGCACAAAAAAGTATGTGGAAAAATGAAATTCTCAACAACACACATAAAAGGCATCAAAATGACAACACTAAACACTTATTTATCTATAATTACGCTGAATGTAAATGGACTAAATGCACCAATAAAGAGACGGAGAGTCTCGGACTGGATAAAGAAACACGATCCATCTATATGCTGCCTACAAGAGACACACTTAGACTTAGAGACACAAACAAACTAAAACTCAAAAACTCAAAGGATGGAAAAAAATATATCAAGCAAACAACAAGCAAAAAAGTAGCAATATTAATTTCTGACAAAATAGACTTTAGACTTAAATCCACCACAAAGGATAAAGAAGGACACGACATCATGATAAAAGGGACAATTGATCAGGAAGATATAACCATATTAAATATTTATGCACCCAATGACAGGGCTGCAAGATACATAAATCAAATTTTAACAGAACTGAAAAGTGAGATAGACACCTCCACAATTATAGTAGGAGACTTCAACACACCAGTTTCGGAGAAGGACAGGACATCCAGTAAGAAGCTCAATAGAGACATGGAAGACCACTTACAACAATCAACCAACTTGACCTCATTGACTTATACAGAACTCTCCACCCAACTGCTGCAAAGTATACTTTTTTTTCTAGTGCACATGGAACATTCTTTAGAACAGACCACATATTAGGTCATAAAACAAACCTTTCCAGATTCCAAAACATCGAAATATTACAAAGCATCTTCTCAGACCACAAGGCAATAAAACTAGAAATCAATAACAGAAAAACTAGGGAAAAGAAATCAAATACTTGGAAACTGAACAATACCCTCCTGAAAAAAGACTGGGTTATAGAAGACATTAAGGAGGGAATAAGGAAATTCATAGAATGCAACGAGAATGAAAATACTTCCTATCAAAGCCTCTGGGACACAGCAAAAGCAGTGCTCAGAGGCCAATTTATATCGATAAATGCACACACACAAAAAGAAGAAAGCCAAAATCAGAGAACTGTCCCTACGACTTGAACAAATAGAAAGTGAGCAACAAAAGGATCCATCAGGCACCAGAAGAAAACAAATAATAAAAATTAGAGCTGAACTAAATGATTTAGAGAACAGAAAAACAATTGAAAGAATTAACAAAGCCAAAAGCTGGTTCTTTGAAAAAATTAACAAAATTGATAAACCATTGGCTAGACTGACTAAAGAAATACAGGAAAGGAAACAAATAACCCGAATAAGAAACGAGAAGGGCCACATCACAACAGACCCAACTGAAATTAAAAGAATCATATCAGATTATTACGAAAATTTGTACTCTAACAAATTTGAAAACCTAGAAGAAATGGATGAATTCCTGAAAAAACACTACCTACCTAAACTAACACATTCAGAAGTAGAACAACTAAATAGACCCATAACAAAGAGATTGAAATGGTAATCAAAAAACTCCCAACAAAAAAAAAGCCCTGGCCCGGACAGCTTCACTGCAGAGTTCTCCCAAACGTTCAGAGAAGAGTTAACACCACTACTACTAAAGGTATTTCAAAGCATAGAAAATGACGGAATACTACCCAACGCATTCTATGAAGCCACCATCTCCCTGATACCAAAACCAGGTAAAGACATTACAAAAAAAGAAAATTACAGACCTATATCTGTCATGAACATAGATGCAAAAATCCTCAACAAAATTCTAGCCAATAGAATTCAACAACATATCAAAAAAATAATTCACCACGATCAAGTAGGATTTATACCAGGTATGCAAGCTGGTTTAATATCAGAAAAACCATTAATGTAATCCATCACATAAAATAAAAGACAAAAACCACATGATCTTATCAATTGATGCAGAAAAGGCATTTGACAAAGTCCAACACCCATTTATGATAAAAACTCTCACCAAAATAGGAATTGAAGGAAAATTCCTCAACATAATAAAGGGCATCTATGCAAAGCCAACAGCCAACATCACTCTAAATGGAGAGAGCCTGAAAGCATTTCCCTTGAGAACGGGAACCAGACAAGGATGCCCTTTATCACTGCTCTTATTCAACATCGTGCTAGAAGTCCTAGCCAGGGCAATTAGGCTAGACAAAGAAATAAAGGGCATCCAGATTGGCAAGGAGGAAGTAAAGTTATCTCTATTTGCAGATGACATCATCTTATACACAGAAAACCCTAAGGAATCCTCCAGAAAACTACTGAAACTAATAGAAGAGTTTGGCAGAGTCTCAGGTTATAAGATAAACAAAAATCACTTGGATTCCTCCACATCAACAAAAAGAACATCGAAAAGGAAATAACCAAATCAATACCATTCACAGTAGCCCCCAAGAAGATAAAATACTTAGGAATAAATCTTACCAAGGATGTAAAAGACCTATACAAAGAAAACCACAAAGCTCTACTACAAGAAATTCAAAAGGACATACTTAAGTGGAAAAACATACCTTGCTCATGGATAGCAAGACTTAACATACTAAAAATGTCTATTCTACCAAAAGCCATCTATACATATAACGCACTTCCGATCCAAATTCCAATGTCATTTTTTAAGGGGATAGAGAAACAAATCACCAATTTCATGTGGAAGGGAAGGAAGCCTCGGATAAGCACAGCATTACTGAAAAAGAAGAAGAAAGTGGGAGGCCTCACTCTACCTGATTTCAGAAGCTATTATACAGCCACAGTAGTCAAAACAGCCTGGTATTGGTACAACAACAGGCACATAGACCAATGGAACAGAATTGAGAACCCAGATATAAATCCAACCACATATGAGCACCTGATATTTGACGAAGGCCCAGTGTCAGTTACTTGGGGAAAAGATAGTCTCTTTAACAAATGGTGCTGGCATAACTGGATATCCATTTGCAAAAAAATGAAACAGGACCCATACCTCACACCAAGCACAAAAAATAACTCCAAGTGGATCAGCGACCTAAACATAAAGACTAAAACGATAAAGATCATGGAAGAAAAAATAGGGACAACCTTAGGAGCCCTAATACAAGGCATAAACAGAACACAAAACATTACCAAAAATGATGAAGAGAAACCAGATAACTGGGAGCTCCTAAAAATCAAACATCTATGCTCATCTAAAGATTTCACCAAAAGAGTAAAAAGACCACCTACAGATTGGGAAAGAATTTTCAGCTATGACATCTCCGACCAGCGCCTGATCTCTAAAATCTACATGATTCTGTCAAAACTCAACCACAAAAAGACAAACAACCCAATCAAGAAGTGGGCAAAAGAAATGAACACTCACTTCACTAAAGAAGATATTCAGGCAGCTAACAGACACATGAGAAAATGCTCTCGATCATTAGCCATTAGAGAAATGCAAATTAAAACTACGATGAGATTCCATCTCACTCCAACAAGGCTGGCATTAATCCAAAAAACACAAAATAATAAATGTTGGAGAGGCGGCGGAGAGATTGGAACTCTTATACACTGCTGGTGGGAATGTAAAATGGTACAACCACTTTGGAAATCTATCTGGCGTTATCTTAAACAGTTAGAAATAGAACTACCATACAACCCAGAAATCCCACTCCTCGGAATATACCCTAGAGAAACAAGAGCCTTCACACAAACAGATATATGCACACCCGTGTTTATTGCAGCACTGTTTACAATAGCAAAAAGTTGGAAGCAACCAAGGTGTCCATCAACGGATGAATGGGTAAATAAACTGTGGTATATTCATACAGTGGAATACTACGCATCGATGAAGAACAGTGACGAATCTGTGAAACATTTCATAACATGGAGGAGCCTGGAAGGCATTATGCTGAGCGAAATTAGTCAGAGGGAAAAGGACAAATATTGTATAAGACCCCTATTATAAGATCTTGAGAAACAGTATAAACTGAGAAGAACACATACTTTTGTGGTTACGAGGGGGGGAGGGAGGGAGGGAGGGAGAGGGCTTTTTTTTTTATTGATTAGTAGAT
Organism: Loxodonta africana; assembly: GCF_030014295.1. NCBI lineage: Eukaryota > Metazoa > Chordata > Mammalia > Proboscidea > Elephantidae > Loxodonta > Loxodonta africana. Next base: position 32,490,653 of record NC_087364.1, read on the forward strand.
AAGAACTGCTTTAGGTGAAGGGAAGGACAACACTCAGCACATGGAAGGTCAGCCCAAATGAACTGGACCAAAAGCAAGGAAGTTTCCGGGATGAAATGAATGCTTCAAAGGTCAGCGGAGCAAGGGCGGGGGTTTGGGAACCATGCTCTAAGGGGACTTCTAAGTCAAGTGGCAAAATAATTCTGTTATGAAAACATTCTGCATCCCACTTTGAAATGTGGCGTCTGGGGTCTTAAATGCTAACAAGCGGCCATGTAAGATGCATCAATTGGTCTCAACCCACCTGGAGCAAAGGAGATTGAAGAACACCAAGGTCACACAACAACTAAGAGCCCAAGAGACGGAAAGGGCCACATGAACCAGAGACCTGCATTATCCTGAGACCAGAAGAACTAGTTGGTGCCCGGCCACAATCGATGACTGCCCTGACAGGGAGCACAATAGAGAACCCCTGAGGGAGCAGGAGATCAGTGGGATGCAGACCCCAAATTCTCATAAAAAATACCATGCTTAATGGTCTGACTGTGACTAGAGGAATCCTGGCGGGCATGGTCCCCAAACCTTCTGTTGGCGCAGGACAGGAACCATTCCCAAAGACAACTCATCAGACATGAAAAGGACTGGACAGTGGGTAGGAGAGAGATGCTGAAGAAGAGTGAGCTAATTATATCAGGTGGACACTTGAGACTGTGTTGGCATCTCCTGTCTGGAGGGGGGATGGGAGGATAGAGAGAGTTGGAAGCTGGCAAAATTGTCACGAAAGGAGAGACTGGAAGGGCTGACTCATTAGGGGGAGAGCAAGTGGGAGTAAGGAGTAAGATGTATGTAAACTTATATGTGACTGACTTGATTTGTAAACGTTCACTTGAAGCTCAATAAAAAAAAAAATTGTAAAAAAAAAAAACTTTAAATGAAGGTTACAGAACAAACTGGCTTCTCATTAAACAGTTAATATGCATAGTTTGTGTTACCTTGGTTACATTGGTTAGTAACCCCATGACATGTCAACACTCTCCCTGAGGCCAGGAGCCCATTTAATTTTCTTGTGTGGATTCAGCTCAGGTGTCCAGGGAGTCAATCACCAAGTGTGTGGTACACACTCTCACCTGCAACCCTAGACCAACAGGGGTGATTGGTGTAGGCACAAGTATCTGGCTGTAGTAGGGGTCACTCACTGAGCAAGGCAGGGAGCTGACAGCCACCCCTGAGTGTCTGCGAGGAAAGCATGTCCCTGTTCCCTACCGCACATAGGTGAATGGATTTTGCAGCCAGACTATGGTCACCCAGTGCTGTTGGCTGTAAGAACTGGGAGACACCACTTGTTCTCAGACCTGTGTCACAGGTGGCTGGGTGGCATGGGTGGAGCCACCAGCCTTCAGGCCCCTGATGTGGGTAGGTGAGGACCTTGCTTAGTAGGCAGAATGGTGTCAAACTTCATGAGCCTAGCTCTCCACCATATAGCTGAAACAGTTTAATTTAGATTTCAAGTATATACCCTGTTGTACTGTGCTAATGAAGGCCTACACTGTTGAAATGGGCCCAAACAGGTCTATGTAGGGGTGAAAAGCATTCAAAGTCTTTGGACCCCTTATGCCTGTTCCTAGGCAAGGGAGCTGTTTCTGCCCTGAGTTCCTGGCTTAGGGGAGCCAGCAGATTATTTTTTCCCTGTTTGTTAATTTGTTCCCTCTCCAAGGCCAAAAGACTGGCTCAGGGTGTGTTACAGGTCCTACTTCTGTCCTAGGGGACACGACAGTCTCTGAAGCTGGCTCAGACCCAGTGTACAGCAAGAAGGGGGCATGTAAATGGGAGATAGGTTTTCCCAAAGGGGAGTTTTTTAATCCACGTAGTAGGTTAGGCACGTGTATTTATCTTTTGCTGATTGAGCACCGCTTTTCACTGATTCTGGAGGCATGAGTGGACTCTCTGCTACTCGGTTGGTGCCTGATGCGTAAAACATGTCCCAAAAGCCCCTGCTTGCTCACTGCGCTCACACCAGTGGACCCTGCTTGCAGGCTGCCAGTTCCCACCAGGTCAGGTCTGGCAACTCCTCGCTGCTTCTGGACCATCTCTCCCACCCCCTGCTGCTCAGTCCTATTCCTCAACTTTGCATTTGATGTTCTGGTCTCCTAGATTGATGTATATAATCAATTCACTTGTTTTTCCAGGTCTTTGTTGTAAGAGGGACCATAGGAAGTGTCTGACTACTCTACCATCTTGGCCCCACCTCCCTATAGTTGTACTTTAGATAGCTGCTCAAGTTTTTTTTTTCTACTATGTATATAGTAAGTTACTGTTTATGCCCACCTTTACCAAAAAGTAAAATAAACTATGTAGCTGTATAAGCTTGTATATGCATAAATATTCTTAGAAGTTAACACAAAAAACGCTCTGAGGAAGGGAATTAGGATTGGAGTCAGATATGGAAGGAAGACTCACTTCTCACTATAGCCTCTTTAATCTTCTGAGAGCTGTATCATACGCATATGAGAACTATCCAAAATGTAAATAAGATACATTTACTTACTATGAAGGTAATATAAGCGTATTGGTAGTGTTTCTCATTTAGTAGTTCTTAGAGATTCTTTGGAGCCTTTCGTGCTCATAAAAATTCTGCATCTTAAAACTTTAAATGAAGTTTACAGAAGAAACTAGCTTCTCATTAAACGGTTAATACACATATTGTTTGTGTTACATTAGTTACTAACCCCATGACATGTCAACACTCTCCCTTCTTGACCTTGGGTTTTGTATTCTCAGGTTTCTTGTCACCTTCTTCCTTCTAGTCCTTGCCCCTGGGCTGGTGTGCCCTTTTGCTCTCATTTTGTTTTATGGGCCTGTCAATCTTTGGCTGAAGGGAGTGACTTCATTACTGAGCTAAAAGGGTGTCCAGGGGCCACACTCCCAGGGTCTCTCCAGTCTTTGTCAGACCAGCAAATCTGGTCCTTTTTGTGAGTTAGAATTTTGTTCTACAATTTTCTCCAGTTCTGTTGGAACCCTGTATTGTGATCTCTGTCAGAACAGTCAGTGGTGGTAGGAGGGCACTACTTAGTTGTACTAGACTCAGCTGGTGGAGGCTGTAGTAGTTGTGGTCCATTAGTCCTGCTCTCAATCTTTTAAGACCCCAGATGCTACTCACCAAACTAAGATGTAGAACGCTGTGTTTGTGAATTATGTTACACCAATTGACTAAGTTGTCCCCTGAGATCATGGTCCTAAACCTTTTCACCCAGTGAAATAACCCCATGAATTGTTTGGATATGTCTAGGAAGCCTCTGTAACTGTGCGCCCTATGTGTTTTTTTTACATATGTAGACATATATGCAGTACGTACGAAAGTGTATATCCATATGCCTACAGATACATCTAATCATGCACACTTATTTACTTGCGTATGCTTTTGTATACACATATATGCATCCATATCTACATAAGTAACCACACACGTTTTTTTTGGTTGTTTTTACTGTTGTTGCAAAATTGTATATAACATTTACAGAAATTGTCTCTTTTTCTTGTGTACTCCTTAGTGTCTTATTTACCTTGGTCAAGTTGTGCTGACTTCATCCATATTTGGTCTTACCTTTCCCGTCACCAAAAGTAACAATTATTTACTATCTAGAAAGTGATTATCCTCCTCTCCCTCCCATCCCTGGAAACCATCAAAGAACTTTGCTTTCTGTGTGTATATCTATTCTTGACTTTTTATAATAGTGAGATTATACAATATTTGTTTTTGTGATTGACTTATTTCACTCAGCATAATGTCCTTCAGATTCGTATATATTTTGCAGACTACTCATTATTTTTTTATAGTTGCATACTATTCCATTATATGTATGTACTACAATTTGTTTATCCATTCATCTGTTGATAGGCACATAGATTGTTTCCAACTTTTTTGCTATTGTGAATGATGCTGCAATGGACATAGGTGTGCACATAACTATTCGTGTCACTGCTCTTATACCTTTAGGATGTATACCTAGGAGTGGGATTGTTGGATCATAAGGTATTTCTATTTTTAGTTTTTTCAGGGACCATCATACTGTTTCCCATGGTGATCATACCATTTTACAATCCCACCAGCAATGTATAAGAGTTTCAATCCTCCCACAGCCTCACCAGCATTTGTTGTTTTCTTTTTTTTTTATCATTGCCATTTTTGCAGGGGTAAGATGGTATCTCATTGCAGGTTTCATTTGCATCTTTCTAATGGCTAATGGGAAACACTGGTGGTGTAGTGGTTAAGAACTACAAAAGGTCAGCAATACTAATCCATCAGCTGCTCCTTGGAAACCCTACGGGGCAGTTCTACTCTGTCCTATCAGGTCACTATGAATCAGAATTGACTTGATGGCAATGAGCTTTGTTTTGTTTTGTTTTTGGTAATAGCTAATGAGCTCTGGTGGTGCAGTGGTTAAGAGCTCAACTGCTAACCAAAAGAACGGCAGTTCAAATCCACGAGTTGCTCCTTGGAAACCCTATAGGGCAGTTCTACTCTGTCTTATAGGGTCACTAGGAGTTGAAATTGACTTGGTGGCAAGAGGTTAAAGGCTAATGATTATGAACATCTTTTCATGTATTGGCCTCCTGAATGTCCTTTTTGGTGAAGTATCTGTTTATATCCTTTGTCCATTTTTTTGATTGGATTGTCTTTTTGTTGTTGAATTTTCTATATATTTTAGAGATTAGACTCTTAAACAGATATGTCTTTGCAAAGATTTTTTCCCAGTCTGTAGGTTCTCTTTTTATTCTTTTAATAAAGTCTTTTGATGAGCATAATATTTAATTTTTAAGTGGTCTAAGTTATCTAATTTATCTTCTGTCATTTGTGCATTTTTAGTTTAGTTTAATAGGCTATTTATGCCAATGATTAGGTCTCCTAGTTTTGACCCTATGTTATCTTCCAGGAACTTTATAGTTTTAGTTTTAACATTTATGACTTTGAGCCATTTTGACCAAGTTTTTGTACATGGTGTGATGTTGGATCCTGATATATTTTTCTGCATATTGATATCCAGTTTTGCCAGCACCATTTGTTAAAGAGACTGTTTCTTTCCCATTAATGGACTTTGACCCTCTGTCAAATATCCGCTGCCTGTAGATTAATGGATTTACTGCTGGGTTCTCAATTCTATTCCCTTGGTCCATGTGTCTGTCATTGTACCAGTACTAGGTTGTTTTGATGACCGTGGCCGTATAGTAACTTTTGAGATCAGAAAGCGTGAGGCTTCCGACTTTGTTCTTCTTCTTCAATATTGCTTAAGCTATTTGGGGCCTCTTTCCATATAAAGTTGGAGATTCATATTTCCATTTCATTAAAGAATGTTGTTGTGATTTGGATTTCATTATACCTGTGGATCATTTTTTGTGTTGTCGTTAGGTGCCATCGAGTCAGTTCATTTTCATAGAGACCCTATGCACAGCAGAATTAAACACTGCCTGGTCCCGCATCATCCTTACAATCATTGCTGTGCTTGAGACCATTGTTGTAGCTACTGTGTCAATCCATCCAACTTAGGGTCTTCCTCTTTTCCACTGACACTGTATTTTACCAAGCATGATGTCCTTATCCAGGGACTGAACCCTCCTGACAAAATGTCCAAAATATGTAAGATGCACTCTACCATCCTTGCTTATAAGGAGCATTCTGTTTGTACGTCTTCCAAAAAAGATTTGTTCATTCTTTTGGCAGTCCATGGTATATTCAATATTCTTTGCCAGCACCACAATTTGAAGGCATCAGTTCTTCTCTGGTCTTCCTTATTCATTGTCCAGCTTTCACATGCATAAGATGTGGTTGAAAATACCATGGCTTGGGTCAGGCACACCTTAGTCTTCAATGTGACAGCTTTGCTTTTCAACACTTTAAAAGAGGTCCTTTGCAGCAGATTTGCGCAATGCAATCTGTCTTTTGATGTCTTGGCTGCTGCTTCCCTGGGTGTTGGTTGTGGATCCAAGTAAAATGGAATCCTTGACAACTTCAAAATTTATACACATATTGGTATGTGATGCTGGTTGAGCAATCCCTATAATACAGCAGCACACTCCCCTTTCCTTCCCGGGTTTCCTGTGTCCATGAAACCAGCTTCTGTCCCTGATTTTAGAACATATTATACAGCCACAGTAGTCAAAACAGCCTGGTATTGGTACAACAACAGGCACATAGACCAATGGAACAGAATTGAGAACCCAGATATAAATCGATCCACATATGAGCAGCTGATATATGACAAAGGACCAGTGTCAGTTAATTGGGGAAAAGATAGTCTTTTTAACAAATGGTGCTGGCATAACTGGATATCCATTTGCAAAAAAATGAATCAGGACCCATACTTCACACCATGCACAAAAATTAACTCCAAGTGGATCAAAGACCTAAACATAGAGACTAAAACGATAAAGATTATGGAAGAAAAAATAGGGACAACCTTAGAAGCCCTAATACAAGGCATAAACAGAATACAAAACATTACCAAAAATGACGAAGAGAAACCAGATAACTGGGAGCTCCTAAAAATCAAACACCTATGCTCATCTAAAAGACTTCACCAAAAGAGTAAAAAGACCACCTACAGACTGGGAAAGAATTTTCAGCTATGACATCTCCGACCAGCGCCTGATCTCTAAAATCTATATGATTCTGTCAAAACTCAACCACAAAAAGACACACAACCCAATCAAGAAGTGGGCAAAGGATATGAACACACACTTTACTAAAGAAGATATTCAGGCAGCTAACAGATACATGAGAAAATGCTCTCGATCATTAGCCATTAGAGAAATGCAAATTAAAACTACGATGAGACTCCATCCCACTCCAACAAGGCTGGCATGAATCCAAAAAACACAAAATAATAAATGTTGGAGAGGCGGCGGAGAGATTGGAACTCATACACTGCTGGTGGGAATGTAAAATGGTACAACCACTTTGGAAATCTATCTGGCGTTATCTTAAACAGTTAGAAATAGAACTACCATACAACCCAGAAATTCCACTCCTCGGAATATACCTTAGAGAAATAAGAGCCTTTACACAAACAGATATATGCACACCCATGTTTATTGCAGCTCTGTTTACAATAGTAAAAAGCTGGAAGCAACCAAGGTGTCCATCAATGGATAAATGGTTAAATAAATTATGGTACATTCACGCAGTGGAATACTACGCATTGATAAAGAACAGTGACAAATCTGTGAAACATTTCATAACATGGAGGAACCTGGAAGGCATTATGCTGAGTGAAATTAGTCAGAAGCAAAAAGATAAATATTGTATAAGACCACTATTATAAGATCTTGAGATATAGTATAAACTGAGAAGAACACATACTTTTGTGGTTACAAGGGGGGGAGGGAGGGAGGGTGGGAGAGGATTATTTACTGATTAGTTAGTAGATAAGAACTACTTTAGGTGAAGGGAAGGACAGACAATACTCAATACAGGGAAGGTCAGCTCAACTGGACTGGACCAAAAGCAAGGAAGTTTCCGGAATAAACTGAATGCTTCAAAGGTCAGCGGAGCAAGGGCAGAGGTTTGGGGACTATGGCTTATGGGGACTTCTAAGTCAATTGGCAAAATAAATTCTATTAAGAAAACATTCTGCATCCCACTTTGAAGTGTGGCGTCTGGGGTCTTAAATGCTAACAAGCGGCCATCTAAGATGCATCAATTGGTCTCAAGCCACCTGGATCAAAGGAGATTGAAGAACACCAAGGTCACGTGATAACTATGAGCCCAAGAGACAGAAAGGGCCACAGGAACCAGAGACTTACATCATCCTGAGACCAGAAGAACTAGATGGTGCCCGGCCACAACCGATGACTGCCCTGACAGGGAGCACAACAGAGAACCCCTGAGGGAGCAGGAGATCAGTGGGATGCAGACCCCAAATTCTCATGAAAAGACCAGTTCTAATGGTCTGACTGAGACTAGAGGAATCCCGACGGTCGTGGTCCCCAAACCTTCTGTTGGCTCAGGACAGGAACCATTCCCGAAGACAACTCATCAGACATGGAAGGGACTGGACAATGGGTTGGAGAGAGAAGCTGATGAAGAGTGAGCTACTTGTATCAAGTGGACACTTGAGACTGTGTTGGCGTCTCCTGTCTGGAGGGGAGATAGAAGGGTAGAGAAGGTTAGAAACCAGCAAAATCGTCACAAAAGGAGAGATGGGATGGAGGGAGCGGGCTGACTCATTAGGGGGAGAGTAAGTGGGAGTATGGAGTAAGTTGTATATAAGCTTATATGTGACAGACTGACTTGATTTGTAAACATTCACTTAAAGCACAATAAAAATTATTTTAAAAAGAAGTCATTGGCATTTGGATTGAGACTGCATTTTATCTATAGATTGCTTTGGGTAGAATAGATATTTTTACAAAGTTGAGTCTTCCTATCCGTGAGCTAGGTATGTTTTTCCACTTATGTAGGTGTCTTTTGGTTTCTTGCAGCAGTGTTTTGTAGTTTTCTTTGTATAAATCTTTTATGTCTCATGTAAGATTTATTCCTAAGTGTTTTATTTTCTTGGGGGCTATTATAAATGATATCGATTTGGTGATTTCCTCTTCAACACTCTGTTGGTGTAGAGGAATCCAACCGATTTTTGTATGTTTATTTTGTATCCTGATACTCTGGTGAACTTCTCTCTTAGTTTCAGTAGTTTTCTTGTTGATTCTTGAGGGTTTTCTGTGTATAAGATCATGTCATCTGCAAATAGAGATACTTTTACTTCTTTCTTAGTAATCTGGATCCCCTTTGTTTATCTAGCCTAATTGCTCTGGCTATGTCCTAGCTTCTTGTTTTGTTTTGTTATGTCCAAATAAGCTGCTTGTGTGAGCTGCTTTGATTTTTGGCTCCTTTAGTCTCTAATGTCTTGTCACCAGATGGTTAGAGCTCTCAGTAGGTATGTGAGCCCAGGAGTCCATTCACTTTTCTTGTATGGATTCAGCTCATGTGTCCAGGTAGTCAGTCACCAAATGTGTTGTGCAGGCTCTCAGCTATAGTCCTAGATAAACAGGGGTGATAGGTGTAGGCACAGATATCTGGCTGCAGTAGGGGTCACACACTAAGCAAGGCAGGGGGCTGACAGCCACCCCTGAGTATCTATGAGAAAGCATGTCCCTTGTTCCCTACAGTGCATAGGTGGGTGGGTTTTGCAGCCAGAGTATGGTCACCCAATGCTGTTGTCTGTAAGGACTGGAAGTCACTATATTATTCTTTGACCTCTTTCACACGTGGCTAGGTGGCATGGGTGGAACCACCAGAGCTCATGCCCTTGATGTGTGTAGGTAAGGACCCTGCTTAATAGGTAGAGTGGTGTCAAACATCACAAGCCTACCTCTCCATCATATAGCTGAAACAGTTGAAGTTAGACTTCAGTTATATACCCTGTTGTACTGTGCTAATGAGGGCCTAAGCTGTTGAAACAGGCCCACGCAGGTGTATGCAGGCATGAAAGGCGTTCAAAGTCTTTGGACCCTTATGCCTTTTCCTAGGCAAATGAGCTGTTTCTGCCCTGAGTTCCTGGCTTAGGGGAGCCAGCAGGTTATTTTTTCCCTATTTGTTTATTTCTTCCCTCTCCAAGGCCAGGAGAATTGCTCAGAACACTCAACGGGTCCTACGTCCAGCCCAGGGAACGTGGATGTCAGTGAAGCTGGCTCGGGACCCAGTACAGAGCAGTGAGGGGTCAGGTAATTGGGAGAGAGGTTTTTCCCAGTGGGGTGTTTTTAATCTGCGTAGTAGGTTAGACACACGTATTTATCCTTTGTCGATCCAGTGCCACTTTTCATTGATTCTGGAGGTGTGAGTGGACTCTCCACTGCTCAGCCTCTCCCAATGTGGAAAACAAGTCCTAAACACCACTGCTTGCCTCACTCCTGACACCAGCCAATCCTGGCCTGCAGGGTGCTGGTTCCCACAGGGTCAAGTCTGGAAACTCCTCACTGCTTCTGAACTGTCTCTCCCTCCTCCTGCCACTCAGTCCAATTCCTCAACTTTGCCTTTAATATTCAGGGCTCTTAGATTGTCATATATAATCAATTCACTTGTTTTGGGGGGTCTTTGTTGTAAGAGGGACCACAGGAAGCATCTGACTACTCTGCCATATTAGCCCCACCCTTGTTTTAGTTTCTCAAGGTAGTGTTTTGTAGTTTTCCCTGAATAAGACTTTTATATCCCTGGTTAGGTTTATTCCTAGGTATTTTACCCTTTGGGGGGCTATTGTAAATGCTATTGTTTTCTTAATTTCCTTTTCAGAGTACTTCTTGGTGTAGAGGAACCCAACTGATTTTTGCGTGTTAATCTAGTATCCTGCCAGTTTACTGAATCTATTAGTTTCAGTAACTTTCTTATGGAGTTTTCAGGATTTTCTATGTATAGGACCATGTCATCTGCTAATAAGGATAGTTTTACTTCTTCCTTTCCAATTTTGATACTCTTTTGTTTCCCTTTCTTCCCTTATTGCTCTAGTTAGGACTTCCAGTACAATATTGAGCAAGATTGGCATAAAGGACATTCTTGTCTTATTTCCATTCTCAAGGAAAATGTCGTAAATGATGTTGGCTGCTATTTTTGCATATATGCCCTTAATTACATTGAGGAATTTCACTTCTATTCCTATTTTGCTGAGAGTTTTTATCATGAAAAACCAAAACCAAACCCATTGCCATCGAGTCAATTCCAATTCATAATGACCTATAGGAAAAAGGAAAGTGTGTTGAATTTTATCAAATGCTTTTTCTGCATCAATTGAGATATTATTCTTTTCCTTTTTTTATTTATGTCATGAGTTACACGGATTGATTTTCTAATGTTGAATCATCCTTGCCTCCCTGGTATGAATCCCACTTGATCATGTTGTATTATATTTTTTAGTAATTTTTATTGTGCTTTAAGTGAAAGTTTACAAATCAAGTCAGTCTCTCACACAAAAACCCATATACACCTTGCTACACACTCCCAATTACTCTCCCCCTAATGAGACAGCCCGCTCTCTCCCTCCACTCTCTCTTTTCGTGTCCATTTCGCCAGCTTCTAACCCCCTCCACCCTCTCATCTCCCCTCCAGGCAGGAGATGCCATCATAGTCTCAAGTGTCCACATGATCTAAGAAGCCCACTCCTCACCAGCATCCCTCTCTGACCCATTGTCCAGTCCAATCCATGTCTGAAGAGTTGGCTTCAGAAATGGTTCCTGTCCTGGGGCAAAAGAAGGTCTGGGGGCCATTACAATCGGGGTCCTTCCAGTCTCAGTCAGACCATTAAATCTGGTCTTATGAGAATTTGGGGTCTGCATCCCACTGCTCTCCTGCTCCCTCAGGGGATCTCTGTTGTGTTCCCTGTCAGGGCAGTAATAGGTTGTAGCTGGACACCATCTAGTTCTTCTGGTCTCAGGATGATGTAGTTGCTGGTTCCTGTGGCCCTTTCTGTCTCTTGGGCTCATAATCGCCTTGTGTCCTTGGTGTTCTTCATTCTCCTTTGATCCAGGTGGGTTGAGACCAATTCATGCATCTTAGACGGCTGCTTGTCAGCGTTTGAGACCCCAGACGCCACTCTTCAAAGTGGGATGCAGAATGTTTTCTTAATAGATTTTTTTATGCCAATTGACTTAGATGTCCCCTGAAACCATGGTCCCGAGACCCCTGCCCTGCTACGCTGGCCTTCGAACCATTCAGTTTATTCAGAAAACTGCTTTGGGATTAGCCCAGTTGTGCTGACCGCCCCTGTATTGTGTGCTGTCTTTCCCTTCACCTAAAGTAGTTCTTACCTACTATCTAATTAGTGAGTGCCCTTCTCCCACCTTCCCTCCCTCCCCCGTCTCGTAACCACAAAAGAATGTTTTCTTCTCAGTTTAAACTATTTCTCAAGTTCCTATAATGGTGGTCTTATACAATATTTGTCCTTTTGCAACTGACTAATGTCACTCAGCATACTGCCTTCCAGGTTCCTCTGTGTTATGAAATGTTTCACAGATTCATCACTGTTCTTTATCAATGTGTAGTATTCCATTCTGTGAATATACCATAATTTATTTATCCATTCATCTGTTGATGGGCACCTTGGTTGCATCCATTTTTTGCTATTGTAAACAGTGCTTTAATAAACATGGGTGTGCATATATCTGTTTGTGTAAAGGTTCTTATTTCTCTAGGATATATTCCAAAGAGTGGGATTGCTGGATCATATGGTAGATCTATTTCTAGCTTTTTAAAAAGTGCCAAATCGATGTCCAAATTGGTTGTACCATTTGACATTCCCACCAGCAGTGTAGAAGTGTTCCAATCTCTCCACAGCCTCTCCAACATTTATTAATCTGTGTTTTTTGGATTAATGACACCCTTGTTGCAGTGAGATGAAATCTCATTGTAGTTTTGATCTGCATTTCTCTAATGGCTAATGATTGTGAACATTTCCTCATATATCTGTTAGCTACCTGAATGTCTTCTTTAGTGAAGTGTCTATTCATATCTTTTGGCCATTTTTTAATTGGGTTATTTGTCTTTTTGCAGTTGAGTTTTTGCAGTATCATGTAGATTTTAGAGGTCAGGCGCTGGTCATAAATGTCATAGCTAAAAGCTTTTTCCCAGTCTGTAGGTAGTCTTTTTACTCTTTTTGGTGAAGTCTTTGGATGAGCATAGCTGTTTGATTTTTAGGAGCTCCCAGTTGTCTAGTTTTTCTTCTGCATTGTTCGTAATATGTTGTATACTGTTTATGCCATGTATTAGGGCTCCTAACGTTGTCCCTATTTTTTTCTTCCATGATCTTTATCGTTTTAGATTTTATATTTAGGTCTTTGATCCATTTTGAGTTCGTTTTTGTGCATGGAGTGAGGTATGGGTCTTGTTTCATTTTTTTTGCAGATGGATATGCAGTTATGCCAGCACCATTTGTTAAAAAGACTGTCTTTTCCCCATTTAAGTGATTTTGGGTCTTTGTCAAATATCAGTTGCTCCTATGTGGATGAATTTATGTCTGGATTCTCAATTCTGTTCCATTGGTCCATGGTTCTGTTGTTGTACCAGGCTGTTTTGACTACTGTGGTGGTATAACAGGTTCTAAAATCAGGTAAAGTAAGGACTTCCACTTTGTTCTTCTTTTTCAGCAATGCCTTATTTATCCGGAGCCTCTTTCCTTTCCATATGAAATTGGTGATTTCATCTCATTAAAGAATGTCCTCGGGATTTGGATCGGAATTGCATTAAATGTATAGATATATAGATCGCTTTTGGTAGAACAGACATTTTTATAATGTTAAGTCTTCCTATCCAGGAGCAAAGTATGCCCTTCCACTTATGTAAGTCTCTTTTGGTTTCTCGCAGAAGTGTTCTGTAGTTTTCTTTGTATAAGTCTTTGACATCTCTGGTAAGATTTATTCCTAAGTATTTTATCTTCTTGGGGGCTACTGTAACTGGCATTGATTTGGTGCTTTCCTCTTTGATGTTCTTTTTGTTGGTGTAGAGGAATCCAACTAATTTTTGTATGTTTATCTTGTATCCCGTTACTCTGCTGAACTCTTCTATTAGTTTCAGTAGTTTTCTGGAGGATTCCTTAGGGTTTTCTGTGTATAAGGTCATGTCATCTGCAAATCAAGATACTTTGACTTTTTCCTTGCCAATCTGGATGCCCTTTATTTCTTTATCTAGCCTAATTGCTCTGGCTACGATTTCCAGCACAATGTTGAATAAGAGTGGTGATAAAGGGCATCCTTGTCTGGTTCCTGATCTCAATGGGAATGTTTCAGACTCTCTCCATTTAGGGTGATGTTGGCTTTGTATAAATGCCCTTTATTATATTGAGAAATTTTCCTTCTATTCCTATTTTGCTGAGAGTTTTTATCATGAATGAGTGTTGAACTTTGTCAAATGCCTTTTCTGCATCAATTGATAAAATCATGTGATTCTTGTCTTTTGTTTTATTTATGTGGTGGGTTACATTGTTTTTCTAATGTCGAATCATTCCTTCATACCTGCTACGAATCCCACTTGGTCATGGTGAATTATTTTTTTGATATGTTGTTGAATTCTATTGGCCAGAATTTTGTTGACAATTTTTGCATCTACATTCATGAGGAATATAGGTCTATAATTTTCCTTACTTGTGATATCTGTACCTGGTTTTGGTATCAGGGATATGGTGGCTTCATAGAATGAGTTTGGTAGTATTACGTCCTTTTCTATGCTCTGAAATACCTGTAATAGTAGAGGTGTTAACTCTTCTCTGAAAGTTTGGTAGAACTCTGCAGTGAAGCTGTCCAGACCAGGACTTTTATTTGTTGGGAGTTTTTGGATTACCTTTTCAATCTCTTCTTTTGTTATGGGTCTTTTTAGTTGTTCTACCTCTGTTTGTGTTAGTTTAGGTAGGTAGTGTGTTTCTAGGAATTCATCCATTTGTTCCAGGTTTTCAAATTTGAGTTTAGTTTTTCATAGTAATCTGATATGATTCTTTTAATTTCAGTTGGGTCTGTTGTAATATCGCCCATCTCATTTCTTATTTGGGTTATTTGCTTCCTCTCCTGTTTTTCTTTTGTCAGTTTGGCCAGTGGTTTATCAATTTTGTTTACTTTTTCAAAAAACCAGCTTTTGGTCTTGTTAATTCTTTCAATTGTTTTTCTGTTTCCTATTTCATTTAGTTCAGCTCTAATTTTTATTATTTGTTTTCTTCTGGTGCCTGTGGGTTTCTTTTGTTGCTCTCTTCCTATTTGTTCAAGTCGTAGGGATAATTTTTTCATTTTGGCCCTTTCTTCTTTTTGGATGTGTGCATTTATTGGTATAAATTGGCCTCTGAGCACCACTTTTGCTGTGTCCCAAAGGTTTTGATAGGAAGTGTTTGCATTCTCATTGGATTCTCTGAATTTCTTTATTCCATCCTTAATGTCTTTTGTAATCCAGTGTTTTTTGAGCAGGGTATTGTTCAGTTTCCAAGTGTTTGATTTCTTTTCCCTGCTTTTCCTGTTATTGATTTCCACTTGTATGGCCTTCTGGTCAGAGAAGATGCTTTGTAATATTTCAATGTTTTGGATTCTGCTAAGGCTTGCTTTATGACCTAATATGTGGTCTATTCTAGACAATGTTCCATGTGCCCTAGAAAAGAAAGTATAGTTGGTTGCTGTTGGGTGAAGTGTTCTGTATATGTCTACGAGGTCAAGTTGGTTGTTTGTAGCATTTAGATCTTCCTTGTCTTTATTGAGCTTCTTTCTGGGTGTCCTGTCCTTCACCAAAAGTGGTGTGTTGAAGTCTCCTACTATAATTGTGGAGCTGTCTATCTCACTTTTCAATGCTGATAGACTTTGTTTTATGTATCTTGCAGCCCTGTCATCAGGTGCATAGATATTTAATACGGTTATATCTTCTTGGTGTATTGTCCCTTTAATCATTATATAGTGTCCTTCCTTATCCTTTCTGATGGATTTAACTTTAAAGTCTATTTTTTCAGAAATTAATATTGCCACTTCTGCTCTTTTGTGATTATTGTTTGCTTATTTTTTCCATCCTTTGAGTTTTAGTTTGTGTCTCTAAGTCTAAAGTGTGTCTCTTTTAGGCAGCGTATAGATGGATCTTGTTTCTTAATCCATTCTGCCACTCTCTGTCTCTTTATTGGTGCACTTAGTCCATTTACATTCAGGGTAATTATGGATAGGTATGAATTTAGTGCTATCATTTTGATGTCTTTTTTTGTGTGTTGACAGTTTCTTTTTCCCACTTGATTTTATTTGCTGAGTAGATTATCTTTATATATTGTCCTTTCCTCATATTTGTTGTTGTTGATTTTGTTTCTGCTGAGTCTGTATTTTTCCCTTGTATTTTATTTTGATGAGTAGGATAGTTTGTCTCCTTTGTGGTTACCTTATTATTTACCCTTATTTTTCTAAATTTGAATCTAACTTTTATTTCTATCTCCGTGTCTTCCTCTCCATATGGAGGGTGTATGATTACATTCCTTAGTCCCTCTTTATTATTTTAATGTTGTCTTCTTTTATATAATAACATCACCATTACCCTATGATGGGCTTTTTTTTTTTTTTTTTTTTAATCTTGCTTTGTTTTTTTGGATATCCCTGTCTGGGTTGACTTCTGGTTGCTCTGCCCAGTGTTCTAGTCTTGGGTTGATACCTGATATTATTGATTTTCTAACCAAAGAACTCCCTTTAGTATTTCTTGTAGTTTTGGTTGGGTTTTTACAAATTCCCTCAACTTGTGTTTATCTGGAAATGTCTTAATTTCATCTTCATATTTAAGAGGCAGTTTTGCTGGATATATGATGCTTGGCCGACAATTTTTTTTCCTTCAATTTTTTAAATATGTCACCCCATGGCCTCCTTGCATGAATGGTTTCTGCTGAGTAGTCCAAGTTTATTCTTATTGGCTCTCCTTTGTAGGTGACTTTTATCCCTCGCTGCTCTTGTAATTGTCTCTTTATCTTTGGTTTTGGCAAGCTTGATTGTAATATGTCTTGGTGACTTTCTTTTAAGATCTACCTTATGTGGAT
Source organism: Loxodonta africana (assembly GCF_030014295.1). NCBI lineage: Eukaryota > Metazoa > Chordata > Mammalia > Proboscidea > Elephantidae > Loxodonta > Loxodonta africana. Next base: position 32,507,137 of record NC_087364.1, read on the forward strand.
TTCGATGAGCATCTTGGGTAGATATCTTCTCATCTTTCACAATATCAGGGAAGTTTTCTGCCAACAAATCTTCAACAATTTTCTCTGTATTTTCTGTTATCCCTCCCTGTTCTGGTACTCCAATCTCTCATAGGTTATTTGTCTTGATACAGTCCCACATGATTCTTAAGGTTTCTTCATTTTTTTAATTCTTTTATCTGATTTTTCTTCAAATATATTAGAGCCAAGCGATTTATCTTTGAGTTCAGAAATTCTAGTTTCTACTTGCTCAATTGTGCTCCTCTGACTTTATATTGAGTTATCTAATTCCATAATTTTATTGTTAATTTTCTGAATTTCTGATTGCTGTCTGTCTATGGACTTTTCCAGCTTATTAAACTTTTCATTATGTTCCTGAATAATCTTTCTAATTTCTTCAGTTGCTTTATCTGTGTGTTCTTTGGCTTGTTCTGCATATTGCCTCATTTCCTTCCTGATGTCTTGAAGGGTTCTGTATATTAAACTTTTGTATTCTGCATCTGGTAATTCCAGGAATGCACTTTCATCTAGAAGATCCCTGGATTCTTTGTTTTGAGAGCCTTTTGAGGTGATCATGGTCTGTTTCTTTATGTGACTTGATATTGACTGTTGTCTCCATCTATAAGTTATTGTATTAGTTTATGCTTGCTTACCGTGTCGTAGCTGATTGCTTTGTTTTGTTTTGGTATACCCCTATGGGTTGCTTGAGTGTACTAGCTTGATTATTTTCACCGTTGGAGCTCTGACGTCCTGTGCCCAGCTGGCTAGAGCTGTTATCAGGTATATCAGTCTTGGAGTCCATTCAGTTTTCTTGTATGAATTCATCTCAGGTTTCCAGGTAGCTGATCATCAAGTGTGTGGCACAGGCTCTGTCTTACAGTCTTAGAGGGGCAGGGGAGATTGGCGTATATACCGGTTTCTGATTGCAGCAGGGGGTCACACTCTGAACAAGGCAGGTGCTGAGACCTGACCCCCAAGAGTCTCTGAGGAAAACGAGTCTCTTTTCCTTAGAGCATGCTGGTGGTTGAGTCCTGCAGAGGGACCATGGGCACCCAAAATTTTTGTTGTAAGGACTGGGAGGTACCAGTTATCTTTGGACCTCTGTCGTGGGTGGCTGTGTGACCTGAGTGGAGTCACGAGTCCTTAGGTCCCTCATGTGGGTAGGCGAGGACCTTGTCTAATAGGCAAAGCAATGTCAAACGTCAAACACCCACCTCTCCACCACACAGCTGAAATGGTTGGAGTTTGCCAGCAAGGGCCTATTCTCCCGAAATAGGCCCGCAAAGGTCCACGCAGAAGGGAAAGTTGCTCAAGGTCCACGGACGGTTTATGCCTGAACAGGAGCCGCTTCTGTCCTGATCTCCCCTGGTTAATGCAGCTAGCAAATTATCTTTTCCCCCCAGTTGCAAATTTTTTCCTTCCCCAAGGCTAGGAGGATGGCTCTAGGTGCTCACCAGGGTCTGCCTCAGTTCCAGGGATTCAGCTGCTGAATCCGGCTTGGGGTTGGGGGGGTGTGGTAAAATATACCCAAGTACTTAGCTTTTGCTAAGGTCGCTGTTCTCCTCAGGTTCTGGAGGTGTGAGTGGGCTGTGTGGTTGGCTGCTTCTCCCTGAGGAAACTGCGGCCGAATGCTAGTACCAGCCCGCTGCTGCTGCTCTGGGGATGGTGCCTGAGGGCTCCCCGTGATTTAAGTCTGGTAACTCCTCTCCACTTCTGAACGGCCTCTTCCTCCCCCTGTCCCTCAGTTCCCCTCAGTTGTTGTCTAAGCTTGCCTTTGATGCTCAGGGCTCCCAGCTTGTCACAAATATACTTGTTTCACTTTGTTTTTTTGGGTCTTTGTTGTAAAGAGGGCTCGACGGAAGTGCCTGTCTATTCCACCATCTTGGCTCTGCCCTGTGAATTTTTTTTTAAATGATGCTGAATTCCATTGACTAGAATTTTGTTGAAAAGTTTCGCATCTATATTCATTAGAGATATTGGTCTGTAATTTTCTTTTTTTGTAATATCTTTTTTTTTTTTAATCTTTGCCTGGTTTTGGTATCAGGATTATACTGGCTTCAAAGAATGAATTTATGAGTTTAGTTCCCTTTTCTATGCTCTGAAATAGTTTGAGTAGCCCTGGTGTGAGCTCTTCTTGGAATGTTTGGTAGAATTCTCCAGTGAAGCCATCTGGGCCAAGGCTTTTTTTGTTGTTGTTTTAGGGATTTTTACTATTATTATTATTACCTTTTCAATCTCTTCTCTTGTTATGGGTCTGTTCAGATTTTCTATCTCAGTTTATTTATTTTAGGTTGGTATTGTGTTTCTAGAAATTTGTCCATTTTCTCTGGGTTCTCAAATTTGTTGGAGTACAATTTTTCATAGTATCCTGCTATGATCCTTTTTATTTTAGTTCAGTTTGTTGCAATGTACCTCTTTTCATTTCTTATTTGGGTTATTCCTCTCCTGTGTTTCTTTTGTCAGTTTGGCCAATGGTTTGTTGATTTGGTCGATCTTTTCAAAGAACAAAATTTTGTTCTTGTTGATTTTTTCTTTTTTTTTTATGTTCTTTATTTCATTAATTTCTGCTCTAATCTTTATTATTTCCCTTCTTTTGGTACTCATAGGCTTCTTTTACTGTTTTCTTTCTAGTTGTTTGAGTTGTAGAGCTAATGTTTTGATTTTGGCCGTTCTTTTTTGACGTGTGCATTTGTTGTTGTAAATTGGCCTGTGAGCACTTCTTTTGCTGTGTTCCAAAGGTTTTGGTATGATAAGTTTTCATTCTCATTTGATTCTAGGAATTTTTTTATTCCCTCTTTGATTTCTTCTATTACCCAGTTTTGTTTTGTTTTTAATCAAGGTGTTATTCAGTTTCCATGTATTTGATTTTTTTCCCTTGATCTTCTTGTTATTAATTTCTACTTTTATGGCCTTGTGATCAGAGAAGATGCTTTGTATTATCTCAGTGTTTTGAATTTTGCTGAGGGTTGCTTTGTGTCCCAAAATGTCTATTCTGGTAATGTTTCATATACATTGGAAAGCAATGTGTACTTTGCTGCTGTTGTGTGGAGTGTTTATTATGTCCGTGAGGTCAAGTTGGCAGCTTTTGCCCTTTAGATCTGTATCTTTGTTGAATTTCTTTTAGAAATTCTGTCCTTTACAAGAGTGGTGTGTTAAAGTCTCCTACTATTATTGTGGAACTGACTATTTCTCTTTTCAGGGTGGTTAGAGTTTGTTTTATGTATTTTGGAGTCCTGTCATTGGGAGTGTAGATATTTATTAAGGTTATTTCTTCTTGAAGGATTGTCCATTTAATCACTATGTAGTAGTGTCTTTCCTTGTGTTTTGTTGTTGTTTTGTCTTAAAGTTTATTTTATCTGAAATTAGTACTGCCAATCCCGGCCTTTTTTGGTTAGTTTTTGTTTGATGTATTTTTTTTCATCCTTTCATTTTTAATATATTTATGTCTTTGTGTCTAAGGCGTGTCTCATCTAGACAGCATATTGATGGATCATGTTTTATTGCCATTTCTATGTCTCTTTATGGGTAGATTGAAGTCATTTGCATTCAGTTTGATTATTGATAGATATGAGTTTATTGCTTTCATATTGTTGTGCTTATTTTTGTGGTGCTGATATTTTGTTTATCTTTCTCACTTTCCTGTATGGAGTTCCTTTTGTTTTTGAATTTTCTTTTCTTTCATTTTTATAGATTTTGTATTGACTGAGTTTTCATGTTATTCTTTTCATTCTAATGAGGAGGTTTGTTGACTTTCTTTGTGGTTACCTTGAAATTTACCCTTATCTTCTTATGTTTGAACCAGTCTTTTTTAAAATTTTTATTGTGCTTTAAGTGAAAGTTTACAAATCAAGTCAGTTTCTCATACAAAAATTTATCTATTTTCGTGTCCATTTGGCCAGCTTCTGGCCCCCTCTGCTCTCTCGTCTTCCCTCCAGACAGGAGATGCCAACATAGTCTCATGTGACTACTTGATCCAAGAAGCTCATTCTTCACCAGTATCACTTTCTATCCCATAGTCCTGTCCAATCCCTGTCTGAAGAGCTGGCTTTGGGAATGGCTCCTGTCTTGGCCTAACAGAAGGTCTGGGGACCATAACCTCCGGGGTCATTCTAGTCTCAGTCAGACTATTAAGTCTGGTCTCTTTATGAGAATTTGGGGTCTGCATCCCACTGCTCTCCTGCTCCCTCAGGGGCTTACCATTTTGCTCCGTGTCAGGGCAGTCATCGGTTGTAGCTGGACACCATCTAGCTTTTCTGGTCTTGGGCCAATGCAGTCTCTGGCTTATGTGGTCCTTTCTGTCTCTTGGGCTCATAATTACATTGTGTCTTTGGTGTTCTTCATTCTCCTTTGCCCTTGGTGGGTTCAGGCCCGTTGATGCATCTTAGATGGCTGCTGGTCAGCACTTAACACCCCAGAAGCCTGTCTGCAAAGTGGGATGCAGAATGTTTTCTTAATCGATTTTATTATGCCAATTCACTTAGAAGTCTCCTGAAACCATGGTCCCCAAACCCCTGCCCATGCTACGCTGGCCTTCAAAGCTTTCAGTTTATTAAGGAAACTTCTTTGCCTTTAGTTTCGTCTAGTTGTGCTGACCTCACCTGTATTGTGTGTTTTCCTTCCCTTCACCCAAAATAATTCCTATCCACTATCTAACCAGTGAAAGTCTCTCTCCCTCCCTCCCTGCTCTCGTAAACATCAAAGAATATTTTCTTCTCTGTTTAAACTATTTGTCCAGTTATTGTAACAGTGGTCTTATACAATATTTGTCCTTTTGCGACTGACTAATTTCACTCACCATAATGCCTTTCAGATTCCTCCATGTTATGAAATGTTTCACAGGTTCATCATTGTTCTTTACTGATGGGTAGTATTCCATTGTGTGAATATACCTAATTTATTTACCCATTCATAAGTTGATGGACACCTTGGTTACGTCCATTTTTTGCTATTGTAAACAGTGCTTTAATAAACAAGGGTGTGCATATATCTGTTGTGTAAAGGCTGTCATTTCTCTAGGATATATTCCAAGGAGTGGGATTGCTGGATCATATGGTAGATCTATTTCTAGCTTTTTAAGGAAGCGCCAAATCAATTTCCAAAGTGGTTGTACCATTTTACATTCCCACAAACAGTGTAGAAGAGTTCCAGTCTCTCCAAAACCTCTGCAACATTTATTATTTTGTGTTTTTTGGATTAATTCCAGCCTTACTGGAGTGAGATGGAATCTCATTGTAGTTTTGATTTGCATTTCTCTAATGTCTAATGATGTGAGCATTTCCTCATGTATCTGTTAGCTACCTGAATGTCTTTAGTGAAGTGCCTGTTCATATCCTTTGCCCATTTTTTAATTGGGTTATTTGTCTTTTTATAGTTGAGTTTTTTGCAATATCATATAGATTTTAGAGATCAGACACTGATCAGAAATGTCATAGCTAAAAACTTTTTCTCAGTCTATAGGTAACCTTTTCACTCTTTTGGTGAAGTCTTTGGATGAGCATAGGTGCCTGATTTTTAGGAGCTCCACTTATCTAGTTTCTCTTCTGCATTGTCAGTAATGTTTTGCGTACTGTTTATGCCAGATATTAGGGCTCCTAGCTTTGTCCCTATTTTTTCTTCCTTAATCTTTATCTTTTTATATTTTATATTTAGGTCTTTGATCCATTTTGAGTTAGTTTTTGTGCACGGTGTGAGGTATGGGTCTTGTTTCATTTTTTTGCATATGGATATCCAGTTATACCAGCACCATTTGTTAAAGTGACTATCTTTTCCCCCTTTAAATGACTTCGGGCCTTTGTCAAATATCAGATGCTCATATGTGGGTGGATTTATGTCTAGATTCTCACTTCTGTTCTTTTGGTCTATGTATCTGTTGCTGTACCAGTGTCAGGCCGTTTTGACTACTGTGGCAGTATAATACTTTCTAAAATCAGGTAGAGTGAGGCTTCCCACTTTGTTCTTCTTTTTCAGTAATGCTTTACTTATTCAGGGCCTCTTTCCCTTCCATATGAAGTTGGTGATTTGTTTCTCCATCACATTAAAAAATGTCATTGGAATTTGAATCAGAATTGCATTGTATCGATAGATGGCTTTTGGCAGAATAGACATTTTCACCATGTTAAGCCTTCCTGTCCATGAGCAAGGTATGTTTTTTCACTTATGTGGGCCTCTTTTCCTTTCTTGAAGTTTTCTTTGTTAAGTCTTTTACATCTCTGGTAAGATTCCTAAGTATTTTATCTTCTTGGGTGCTGCTGTAAGTGGTATTGATTTGGTGATTTCCTCTTAGATGTTCTCTTCTTTGGTGTATAGGAATCCAACTGAATTTTGTATGTTTATCTTGTATCATGATACTCTGCTGAACTCTTCTATTAGTTTCAGTAGTTTTCTTGAGGATTCTTTGGGGTTTTCTGTGTATAAGATCATGTCATCTGCAAACAGAGATACTTTTACTTCTTCCTTACTACCCTGGATGCCCTTTATTTCTTTATGTAGCCTAATTGCTCTGGCTAGGACCTCCAGCACAATGTTGAATACGAGTGGTGATAAAGGGCATCCTTGTCTGGTTCCAGATCTCAAGGGGAGTGCTTTCAGACTCTCTCCATTTAGGATGATGTTGGCTATTGGCTTTGTATAAATGCCCTTTATTATGTTGAGGAGTTTTCCTTCTAGTCCTATTTTGCTGAGAGTTTTTATCAGGACTGGGTGTAGAACATTGTCAAATGCTTTTTCTGCATCAATTGATAAGATCATGTGGTTCTTGTCTCTTGTTTTATTTATGTAATGGATTACTTTAATTGTTTTTCTAATGTTGAACCATCCCACTTAGTCGTGGTGAATTATTTTTTTGCTATGCTGTTGAATTCTACTGGATAGAATTTCGTCAAAGATTTTTATATCTAAGTTCATGAGGGATATAGGTCTGTAATTGTCTTTTTTTTTTTGTGGCAGCTTTACCTAGTTTTGGTATCGCGGATACACTGGCTTCATAGATTGAGTTTGGGAGTATTCCATCCTTTTCTATGCTCTGAAATATCCTTAATAGTAGTGGTGTTAATTCTTCTCTGAAAGTTTGGTAGAACTCTGCAGTGAAGTCGTCCGGGCCAGGGCTTTTTGTTGTTGGGAATTTTTTGATCACCTTTTCAATTTCCTCTTTTGTTATGAATCTATTTAGTTGTTCTATCTCTGTTTTTGTTAGTTTAAGTAGGTAGTGTGTTTCTAGGAATTCATCCATTTCTTCTAGATTTTCTAATTTGTAGGAGTACAATTTTTGGTAGTAATCTGATATGATTCTTTTAATTTCAGTCAGATGTGTTGTTATATTGCCCATCTCATTTCCTATTCAGGTTATTTGCTTCCTCTCTTGTTTTTCTTTTGTCATTTTGTCCAATGATTTATCAATTTTGTTGATTTTTTCAAAGAGCCAGCTTTTGGTCTTGTTAACTCTTTCAGTTGCTTTTCTGTTTTCTATTTCATTTAATTCTGCTCTTATTTTTATTATTTGCTTTCTTCTGGGGCCTGAGGGTTTCTTTTGTTGCTCTCTTTCTATTTGTTCAAGTTGTAGGGATAATTCTTTGATTTTGGCCCTTTCTTCATTTTGTATGTGTGCATTTATTGATATAAATTGACCTCTGAGCACTGCTTTCACTGTGTCCCAAAGGTTCTGATAGGAAGTGTTTTCATTGTCATTGGATTCTATGAATTTCTTTAATCCATCTTTAATGTCGTCTATAACCCAGTCAAACTCTCCATGGCAGTAGGTTTGGTTATAACCCAGCCATTTTTGAACAGGGTATTGCTCAGTTTCCAAGTGTTTAGTTTCTTTTCCCTGCTTTTTCTGTTGTTGATTTCTACTTTTATGGCCTTATGGTCAGAGAAGATGTTTTGTAATGCTTCAATGTTTTGGAGTCGGCTAAGGCTTGCTTTATGACCTAATATGTGGTCTATTCTAGAGAATGTTGCACGTGCACTAGAAAAGAAAGTGTACTTGGCCGCTGTTGGGTGGAGTGTTCTGTACATGTCTATGAGGTCAAGTTGGTTGATTGTGGCTTTTAGATCTTATATGTCATTGCTGAGCATCTTTCTGAATGTCCTGTCCTTCACCAAAAGTGGTGTGTTCAAGTCTCCTACTATGATTGTGGAGCTGTCTATCTTACTTTTCGATGTTGTTAGAGTTTGTTTTATGTATCCTGCAACCCTGTCATTGGGTGCATAAATATTTAATATGGTTATATCCTCCTGGTATGTAGTCCCTTTAATCATTATTTAGTGTCCCTCCTTGTCCTTTGTGGTAGATTTAACTTTAAAGTCTATTTTGTCAGAAATTACTATTGCCACTCCTGCTCTTTTTTGATTGTTGTTTACTTGGTATATTTTTTTTCAACCTTTGAATCTTAGTTTGAGTCTCTAAGTCTAAGGTGTGTCTCTTGTAGGCAGCATATAGACAAATAGTGTTCTTTATCCATTCTGCCACTCTCTGTCTCTTTATTGGTCCATTTAGTCCATTTACATTTAACGTAATTACAGATAGGTTTGAGTTTAGTGTTGCCATTTTGATGTCCTTTTGTTTTTTTGTTTTGTTGACAGTTTCTTTTTCCCTCTTAGTTTTTTGTGCTGAGTAGTTTATCTTTATATATTGTCTTTTCATCTTATTTGTTGTTGTCGATTTTGTATCTGCTGAGTCTCTATTGTTTTCTTATATTTTATTTTGATAAGTAGGATAGTTAGTCTCCTTTGTGGTTACCTTAATATTTACCCCTATTTTTCTATGTTTAAATCTAACCTTTATTTCTTCATATTGCCTTGTCTTCCTCTCCATATGAAAGATCTATAACTACATTTCTTAATCCCTCTTTATTATTTTAATACTGTCTTCTTTTACATAATCCCTGTTTCCCTGTTTTGAGTGTTTTTTAATCTTGATTTATTTTTGTGATTTTCCTCTCTGGGTTGACCTCTGATTGCTCTGTCCAGTGTTCTAGTCTTGGGTTGATACCTGATATTATTGATCTTCTAACCAAAGAACTCCCTTTAGTATTTCTTGTAGTTTTGGTTTGGTTTTTATGAATTCCCTAAACTTCTGTTTATCTGGAAATGTCCTAATTTCACCTTCATATTTGAGAGGCAGTTTTGCTGGATAGATGGTTCTTGGCTGGCAATTTTTTTCCTTCAATACTTTATATAAGTCATCCCATTGCCTTCTTGCCTGCATGGTTTCTGCTGAGTAGTCTGAGCTTATTCTTATTGACTTTCCTTTGTAGGTGACTTTTCGTTTATCTCTAGCCTCTCTTAAAATTCTCTCTTTATCTTTGGTTTTGGCAAGTTTGATTATAATGTGTCTTGGTGCCTTCCTTTTAAAATCTACCTTATGTGGATTTTGATGAGCATCTTGGATAGATATCTTCTCATCTTTCACAACATCAGTGAAGTATTCTCCCAACAAATCTTCAACAATTCTCTCTGTATGTTCTGTTATCCCTCCCTGTTCTGGTTCTCCAATCACTCATAGGTTATTTCTTCCGATAGAGTACCACATGATTCTTAAGGTTTCTTAATTTTTTTTAATTCTTTTATCTGATTTCTTTTCAAATATATTGGTGCTAAGTGCCCTGTCTTCAAGCTAACCAGTTCGGCTTTGCATTTGCTTAATTCTGCTCCTCTGACTTTCTGTTGAGTCATCTAATTCTGTAATTTTATTCTTAATCTTCTGAATTTTTTTTTTCTATAGACTTTTGGTGCTTATTAAATTTTTCATTATGTTCTTCAACTCCTTTATCTATCGCTTCCTTGGCTTGTTCCTCATACTGGCTGATCTCCTTCTTAATCTCGTTCCTGATGTCTTAAAGAGTTGTGTACGTTAATCTTTTGAATTTTGCATCCAGTAATTCCAGAAATGCACCGTCATCCAGAAGATCCATTGATTTATTTTTTGAGAGCTTTTTGAGGCAATAATGGTGTGTTTCTTTATGTGACTTGATATAGACTGTTGTCTCCAAGCCATCTATAAGTTATTGTATTAGTTTATTTTGTGTTTGCTTACTGTATCCTAGCTTATTGCTTTGTTTTGATATGCTCAGATGGGTTGCTTGAGTGAGCTAGCTTGATTATTTTCACCTTTGAAGCTCTGACATCCTGTCAGCAGATGGCTAGACCTGTTATCAGGTATATCAGTCTAGGAGTCCATCACTTTTCTTGTGTGGATTTAGCTTAGGTGTGAAGTGTGTTGTACAGGCTCTGTCCTACAGTCTTAGAGGGGCAGGGGTGCTTGGTGTAGCTACTGGTATCTGGTTGCTGTAGGGGTCACACCCTGAACAAGGCAGGGGTCTGAGAACTGTCCCCTGAGTGTCTGCAAGGAAACTGTGTCCCTGTTCTCTGTAGCATACAGGTGGATTGGATCTGTATGCCTACCGTGGGCACCCAATGATTTTGGTTGTAATGACTGGGAGGTACCAGTTATCCTTGGACCCCTCTCATGGGTGGCTGGGTGACCTGAGTGGAGCCACTAGTCCTTAGGTCTCTGATGTGGGTAGGTGAGGACTGTTTGATAGGCAAAGTAGTGTCAAATATCAAACACCCACCTCTTCACCACACAGCTGGAAAGGTTGCAGTCTGCCAACATGGGTCTATCCTTCTGAAATAGGGCCACACAGGTCCATGCAAGGGCGGGAGGTTATTCAAAGTCCACGGACCATTTATGCCTGGACAGGTGCCACTTCAGTCCTGAGCTTCCCCCATTAGTGGAGCCAGCAAATTATCTTTTCCCCCAATTGTGGATTTATTCCCACTCCAAAACTGGGAGGATGGCCGCAGGTGCTGAACAGGGCTTACCACAGGCTGAGGGAAATTGACAGCCACTCTAGCCGGCTTGGAGGCTGGGGGCACAGGGAAATATACACAAGCACTTAGCTTTTGCCAAAAGCACCATTCTTTTCTGGTTCTTTTCTTCTTTTTCTCTGGTTCCGGAGGTACGAGTAAGCTATGCGACTGGCTGCTTCTCCCTGAGGAAACTGAGGCTGAGCGTTACTACCAGCCCACCACAGCCACTCCTGGGTGTGGTGTCTGAGAGATCCCAGGGATTTAGGTCCGTCAACTCCTCTCCACTTCTGAACTGCATCTGTCTTCGCCTGTCACTCAGTCCATTTTCTAACTATGCCTTTGATGTTCAGGCCTCCTAGCTTGTCATAAATATAATTGTTTCATTTGTTTATTCAGGTCTTTGTTGTAACAGGGGTCACAGGAAGTGTCTGGCTATTCTCCCGTCTCGGCCCCACCTCTGAACCAGTCTTTCATTACTTGATATTGCCTTGACTTCCTCTTCATTTGAAAGTTCTATACCTACAATGTTTATTCCCCTTTTACTGTTTTGATGTTGTCATCATTTACAGATTGATGTCTCTGCTTCCCTGTTTTAAGTCTTTTAGCTTTCTTTTATTGTTGAGATTTCTTTACCTACTTTGGTATCTGGCTGGTGCTGTCCTGTGTCCTAGCCTCCAGTTATTGTCTGATGTTGTTGATTCTCCAACCAAAGGACTCTTTTTAATATTTCTGGCAAGTTTGGTTTTGTTTTTACAGATTCCTTACATTTGTTTATATTGTTGTTGTTGTTGTTAGGTGCCGTCAGGTTGGTTCCAACTCATAGTGACCCTATGCACAACAGAACGAAACACTGCCCGGTCCTGCACCATCCTTACAGTCATTGTGCTTGAGTTCATTGTTGCAGCCACTGTGTCAATCCACCTTGTTGTGGGTCTTTCTCTTTTCCACTGACCCTGTACTCTGCCAAGCATGAAGTCCGGCTCCAGGGACTGATCCCTCCTGACAACATGTCCAAAGTATGCAAGATGCAGTCTCGCCATCCTTGCCTTGAGGAGCATTCTGGCCACACTTCTTCCAAGACAGATTTGTTCATTCTTTTGGCAGTCCACGGTATATTCAGTATTCTTCACCAATACCACAATTAAAAGGCATCAATTCTTCTTTGGTCTTCCTTATTCATTGTCCAGCTTTCACATGCATATGATGCAATTGAAAATACCATGGCTTAGGTCAGGTGCACCTTAGTCTTCAAAGTGACATCTTTGCTCTTCAACACTTTGAAGAGGTCCTTTGCAGCAGATTTGCCCAATGCAATGAGTCTTCTGATTTCTTGACTGCTGCTTCCGTGGCTGTTCATTGTGGATCCAAGTAAAATGAAATCCTTGACAACTTCAATTTTTTCTCCATTTATCATGATGTTGCTCATTGGTCCAGTTGTGAGGACTTTTGTTTTCTTTATGTTGAGGTGCAATCCATACTGAAGGCTGTGGTCTTTGATCTTCATTAGTAAGTGCTTCAAGTCCTCTTCACTTTCAGCAAGCAAGGCTGTGTCATCTGCATAACGCAGGCTGTTAATGAGTCTTCCTCGAATCCTGATGCCCTGTTCTTCTTCATATAGTCCAGCTTCTAGTATTATTTTTTCAACATACAGATTAAATAGGTATGGTGAAAGAATACAACCCTGACGCACACCTTTTGTGACTTTAAACCAATCAGTATCCCCTTGTTCTGTCCGAACAACTGCCTCTTGGTCTATGTAAAGGTTCCTCATGAACACAATTAAGTGTTCTGGAATTCCCATTCTTCACAATGTTATCCATAGTTTGTTATGATCCACACAGTCGAATGCCTTTGCATAGTCAATAAAACACAGGTAAACATCCTTCTGGTATTCTCTGCTTTCAGCCAGGATCCATCTGACATCAGTGATGATATCCCTGGTTTCACGTCCTCTTCTGAAAATGGACTGAATTTCTGGCAGTTCCCTGTCGATATACTGCTGCAGCCATTTTTGAATGATCTTCAAAAAATTTTTGCTTGCGTGTGATATTAATGATATTGTTCTATAATTTCCACATTCGGTTGGATCATCTTTCTTGGGAATAGGCATAAATATGGATCTCTTCCAGTCAGTTGGCCAGGAAGCTGTCTTCCATATTTCTTGGCATAGATGAGTGAGCACCTCCAGCACTGCATCTGTTTGTTGAAACATCTCAATTGATATTCCATCAATTCCTGGAACCTTGTGTTTCGCCAATGCCTTCAGAGCAGCTTGGACTTCTTCCTTCAGTACCATCAGCTCCTGATCATATGCTGCCTCTTGAAATGGTTGAATATCGACTAATTCTTTTTGGTATAATGACTCTGTGTATTCCTTCCATCTTCTTTTGATGCTTCATGCGTCGTTTAATATTTTCCCCATGGAATCCTTCACTATTACAACTCAAGGCTTGAATTTTTACTTCAGTTCTTTCAGCTTGAGAAATGCCGAGCATGTTCTTTCCTTTTGGTTTTCCATCTCCAGCTCTTTGCATATGTCATAATACTTTGTCTTCTTGAGAGGTCCTTTGAAATCTTCTGTTCAGTTCTTTTACTTCATCAATTCTTCCTTTTGGTTTAGCTGCTTGATGCTCAAGAGCAAGTTTCAGTCTCCTCTGACATCCATCTTGGTCTTTTCTTCCTTTCCTTTCTTTTCAGTGACCTCCTGCTTTCTTCATGGCTGATGTCCTTGATGTCATTCCACAACTCGTCTGGTCTTCGGTCACTAGTGTTCAATGTGTCAAATCTATTCTTGAGATGGTCTCTAAATTCAGGTGGGATATATACCCAAGGTCATATTTTGGCTCTTGTGGACTTTCTCTGATTTTCTTCAGTTTTCAGCTCATTAGCAATTTATGGTCTGTTCCACAGTCGGCCCCTGGCCTTGTTCTGACTGATGATATCGAGCTTTTCCATCATCTCTTTCTGCAGTTGTAGTCAATTTGATTTCTGTGTGTTCCATCTGCCGAGGTCCATGTTTATGTTGGTGAAAGAAGGTATTTGCAATGAAGAAGTCATCGGTCTTGCAAAATTCTATCATTCAATCTCCGGCATTGTTTTTATCACCAAGGCCATATTTTCCAACTATGGATCCTTCTTCTTTGTTTCCAACTTTCCTATTCCAACCGCCAGTAATTATCAATGCATCTTGATTGCTTGTTCAATCAATTTCAGACTGTAGCAGCTGATAAAAATCTTCTATTTCTTCATCTTTGGCCCTAGTGGTTGGTGCGTAAATTTGAATAATAGTCATATTAATGGGTCTTCCTTGTAGGCTTTTGGATATTTTCCTATCACTGACAGCATTGTACTTCAGGATAGATCTTGAAACATTCTTTTTGACGATGAATGCAACGCCATTCCTCTTCGAGTTGTCATTCCCAGCATAGTAGACTATATGATTGTCTGATCCAAAATGGTCAATGCCAGTCCATTTCAGCTCACTGATGCCTAGGATATCGATGTTTATGGGTTCCGTTTCATTTTTGACTATTTCCAATTTTCGTAGATTCATACTTTGTACATTCCAGGTTCCGATTATTAATGGATGTTTGCAGCTGTTTCTTCTCATTTTGAGTCGTTCCACATCAGCAGATGAAGGTCCCGAAAGCTTTACTCCATCCATGTCATTAAGGTTGACTCTTCTTTGAAAAAAAAAAAAAAAATTCCCCAGTCATCTTTTGCGTACCTTCCTACCTGGGTGGCTCATCTTCCAGCACTATATCAGACAATGTTCCACTGCTATTCATAAGGTTTTCCCTGGCTAATGCTTTTCAGAAGTAGTCTGCCAGGTCCTTTTTCCTAGTCTGTCTTAGTCTGGAAGCTCAGCTGAAACCTGTTCCGTGGGTGACCCTGCTGGTATCTGAATACCAGTGGCATAGCTTCCAGCATCACAGCAACACACAAGCCCTGTTTATCTGGAAAATCCTAATTTCACAAACATATTTGAGAGTTTTACGGGATATTTTTTTATTTTCTTAGTTGGTAATATTTTTCTCTCAAGGTTATATATATGTCATTCCATTGCCTTCTTACCTGCATAGTTTTTGTTGAGTAATCAGAGCTTAAATCTTATTGTTTTATCTTTGTAGGTGACTTTTCATTTGTCTCAAGCTGCTATCTGTATTCTTTTCTTATCTTTTGCTTTGGCAAGTATGATTATAATGTGCCCTGGTGAATTTCTTTTGTGGTCTATCCAGTATGGGGCTTGTTGAGAGCTTCTTGCATGATCGGCTTTTCATCTTTTGACATTTGGGAATTTTTCTGCCAGGAAATCTTCAACAATCTTCTGTGTTTTCCATTTCTCCCCCTGTTCTGGAACTCTGATCACATGCAAATTTTTGCTTTTGATTGTGTCTCACATAAGTCTTAGGTTTTCTTTGTTTTTACTCATTCTTTTCTCTGATTTTTCCTCAAAGTTTTGTCCATGGATTTCCTTCAGTCTTGATGATTCTGTCTTCATTGTTTCAAAGTTGCTCCTAAAACCTTCCATTGAGTTGTTCATTTTTGAAATTTTGTTGTCTATATTTTGGATTTCTAGTTGCTGTTTTTGTAAGATTTCTAATTATTTATTCTGATGTTTTTTCTTGTATTATTTTTATGAATTCTTCTATTATTTTTTCTGTGGTTTCCTTTTTTGGCTATGTTTTTGTCTGTGTTTTGCATGATTTTGTCTGTTTTTTCCTTGGTTTTGTCTGTTTTCTTTGCTCTCCTTCCTAAGTTCTAGGAAAGCACTAAATATTAGTATTTTGAATTCCATATCAGGTATTTTCACCGCCTTTTCTTCTACTGGAAGCTCATTTAATTATTTTGGTCACTTTTGGGAGCCATCGTGTCCTGCTTTTTACATGTTTTGATATTGTCCAATGTCTCTGAGACATTAATGTATTATTTTCTTTATTTATTGATTGTATGCTTGTTTGTTTTGTCCTGCTTTTTTGTTTTGTTTTTGTATGTCAGGGTGGGAAGGCCAGGCATGCTTTCCTGCTTGCTTGTCTGTGGGCATGATAGCTCTCATCACCATGTCCACATGTTCAGGGCAGCAGCAGACAGGGAGAGTCTCCTTCTTTGTACCCTGGTTTGGTCCAGTGGCTGAGGGCAGGCAGGACAGGCATCATCTGCCCCCTGATGTTCATCCAGTGGTGTGGAAGTGTTCATAGCCCCTTGTCATATGTACAGGGGTGTTGGAGAGGGCATTGTACTGCCTTGCTTCACACCATTCAACAGCTGGTTGAGTGCCAGGAGGGAGGAGTGGCATGGGCCCTATATGGCAGCACGCCTGAGTGCTGGGGACACTCTAGCTGTGGCGGTGTGGGGGCCAGTGGGAATGGGAGGTGGTGTATAGGGAGCTAGATGGGGAAAGAAAACAGTAGAGAAAGAAAAATAAATGTAGGTGGTGTGTGGGGGCGGGGAGCAAATAAGGGTCAGCTGGAAGGGGTGGTGGTGTCATATAGGACTAGGTGGGAGTTAGAAAGAAAAGAGGGAAAGAAGAAAGAATAAAATAAATGGCAAAGCAGTGAGGGCTCTGGGTGAGAACAGGGTGGATTTGGGGCAATGGCAGGCTGGTGCGCCAGTGGTACTTTATCCATGGAGGAGTGCCAGGGACCAGAGGCTGGGTGGGAGAGAGAAAGGAAAGAGAAAAAATGATGGTGCAGCAGGGACTGGCAAGTGAGGGTGGGACAGACCTGGGGTCCTATAGGAAGGGAGGGGAGGTGGCTTATGGGGCTAGGTGGTATGGAGAAAGAAATGACAGGAAGTAAAGAGAAAAAAATGGTGGCACAGTACAAGCTGGCAAGTGGAAGTGAGGCAGACCAGGTGGCCAGTTGGAAGGGATGGGAGGTGGACTACAGGGCTAGGTGGGAGGGAGAAATAAAAGAAAGGAAGGGAAAAAATGGCATGGTGGGAGCCAGCAAGTGATGGCAGGGCAGACCTGGGGTAATGGAAGGCCAGCGCCTCCCTACCCAAGGCAGCACAGCTTGGCTCTGTGGGAAGGGGTCAAGGTGGTATACCAGGCTAGGTGAGAGGGAAAAGAAAAGGAAGGATATGAAAAAAGAAAATAAAATTAAACATAAAATTTAAAAAAAGGTGCAGTGGGAGCCAGAGGGTGGGGGTGGGATAGACCCACGGTGAGGGCGGGCTGGTGGCTCTCTAGCCACATTTGTGCAGTGTGAGCTGGGGAGAGGGAGGAGGTGGCATTCAGGCAGGTGAGAGGGAGAAGGAAATGGAAGAAAGAGGAAAAATGGCATGGTGGTTGGAGGTGGGGTGGACTCAGGGAAGTGACATAGCAGTGGCTCTCTAGCCAAGCTGCACAGCACGTCCCGATGGAAAGGTTCGACACTAGCATACAGGGCAGAAGGGTGAGTGGTGGGAAAGCATGTTTCTCTGGTTACTGGGTGCTCGGTCTCTTGTTGGGAGCTCCATGAAGTTGCCTTCCTGTACTCCTCGTCCAGGGTCATTGCTGGCAGTGTTCCCAGATGGTAGCACTGTGCTGAGTTAGTTAGCAGTGGACCTCCACTCCATATCTTTTCTCATTGTTTTCTGTCAGTTTCTTCTTCTATTCAGTGTTTGATCTAGTTCTTTATCCCTTCATTTGATGCGTAGGCTTCTAAGATTAACATTTGTATCCATTTTACTTAGTTTGTTGAGTCCTTGCTGTAAAAGGACTGACTGCATGGTGCATCTGTGTATGGCATCATATTGGGTATTTCATTGTTTTAAATTGCAATTCCTTGACTCCTAATGAGGTCAGGTAGTTCTTATAGGTTTGACTTATCCTATTCTGTAAGGATCTTTAATAGATCATTTCAGATCCTTTGCATATTTTCCTTTTGAATTGTTTCTCCTTTTTCTACCTTGTAAAAGATCTTTGTGTAATAAAGATTTTAAGCTTTAACGCTTTGTCCTCTGTATTGTAAATGTTTCTCCCAGATCTGTCCCTTTTAATTTTATTACATTTAATCTGCAGAAATATTTCCTTAAGTGTTTAGTTGATTTTTCCCCTCTTTTGTGGCTTCTTAGATTTTCCCTTTGATCGGGAAGAACTTCCCATTTCAAAGTTTTAAATATACATCCAAAACCAAGCCAAACCCAGTGCCGTTGAGTCGATTCTGACTCATAGCAACCCTATAGAACAGAGTAGAACTCCCCCATAGAGTTTCCAAGGAGCACCTGGCAGATTCGAACTATCGACCCTTTGGCTAGCAGCTGTAGCGCTTAACGACTACACCAGCAGGGTTTTCTATATGTACACACACATATATATGTATGCAGTTAAAAATCCTCTCATATTTCCTTGCCATACTTAATGTTTTTTAGACATCACATGCTAACCAAAAGGTCAGCAGTTCAAATCCACCAGCCATTCCTTGGAAACCCTATGGGGCAGTTCTACTCTGTCCTATAGGCTCATTATGAGCCAGAATAGCTCAATGGCAATGGGTTTTATACGTAGTCCTTCTATCATACACTTTTTTTTTGATCATACACTTTATATGATGTAAGGTGGGTATATAACTTTGTTATTCAGAATGATTATCTTACTTTCCTACAACATTTAGTTAATAATATTTCCTCCATTTTATTGAAATGTCACTTGTGTTCTGCATTGTTTCCATATATATGTGGATCTGTTTCAAGGCTCTATTCTAACTATTTAGTGTGCCAATAGCATAGTATTTTAATTAGAGGAGCTTTACTGTTATTATCTGGTGGGGAAAATCTCTACTGAGTGGTATTTTTAAAACTTTTGTAGTTCTTGCACAATATGTTTTTCCATATGAACTTTAGAATCGTATTAACTTTATATTAAATGGATTGATATTTTAGGATATTAAGCCTTCCTCTCCAGAAACTTGGCATGATTTTCCATTTATTCAGTTCTTTTTTAAGAGCCGTAATCATTTTTTTTGTTTGTTTGTTTTCTTTACTTAGAGCTTTTATTTTTTCTTGTTAAATTTCTAAGTATTTTAGAATTTTGAGCATATCTTAAGATATTGTAAAAATTTTACTGTAAATTTGTAAAACATTGTTGCAAACATTCATTTACAGTGTGGTAGAATGAGATGTTTTAATTAATTTAATATTCTGTTTAATTAATCTTTGCTGTCATGGATTGAATTGTGTCCCCCCCATAATCTGTCAACTTGGCTATGCCATAATTCCCAGTATTGTGTGATTGTCCACCATTTTGTCATCTGATGAGATTTTACTTTGTGTTGTGAATCCTGCCTCTGTATGTTAATAAGGTGGGATTAGCAGCAGTTATTTTAATGAGGCAGCACTCAATCTACAAGATTAGATTTTGTCTAAAGCCAATCTCTTTCGAGATATAAAAGACAGAAGTGAAGAGAGAGACGGGGGACCTCAAACCACCAAGAAACAAGAGCCAGGAAAATAGTGTGTTCTTTGGGCACAGGCTTCCTGTGCTGAGAAGCTCCTGGACAAGGGTAAGATTAATGACAAGGACCTTCCATCAGAGCCAACAAAGAGAAAAAGCCTTCCGCTAGAGCTTTCACCCTCAGTTTGGACTTCTAGCCTCCTAAACTGTGAGAGAGCAAATTTCTCTTTGTTAAAGCCTTCTGCTTGTGATATTTCTGTTATAGCAGCACTAGTACTGGGTTATTTTCAGATAACTAAGACAGTTGTCAAATTACCATTTTCTTCCAAAACTCAAAATAATGTAAAAAGATCATATAAGCACAATTTTCTCTTTGATTTAGAGAGGATTTTAGGATCTTTAAGGTTCTGTCACATGGAGTTGCTATGAGTAGAAAATGACTCGATGGCACTTAACAAATAAAAGTTATTATCAACTTTATCTGTGAACGGCACACTTACATATTGGATTCTGGATAAAAGTAAGCAGAGTTTATTGAATGACTTTCTAGGGTTTTTTAAAATCTTATTTTGTCCTAAGGTTGCTACAACTGTAAGTATAAGACAAGGAGATTACCCAATAGATGTCTGTATTAAAAAAGATTCTTTTATGGAAAAACTGCAGCCTAAAATGTACATCCTGTGTAAATTGATTTTAGTGTTTAAAGTTTAATATATTTCTGAAAAATTTATTTTAGATTTACTGATAAAATGTCATTCTTAGGTCTGTGTTTATAACCCATTTTTTATAGAGTCCTCCTTAAGTTAGTTCATAATTTGCTTAGCTGTCAAGGGAACACAGAATCCAACCCCTAAAGGAGCAGAATTAGTTTGTCTTTACTTAAAGTTAAGAAAAGAATACGGGGATTAGCACATCAAAACAAGAAAAGCTGAGAGTACATAACTAGCAAAAGTTAATGGTGCTGGATGAGAGGAAGGTGTGGAGAAAAAATAGAATTTATTTTTCTACGTACTCTTAAAAGCAGCACAATGGAGGACTTTGGTAAGAGGTGACTTGAGAGTATTATAACAGGAAAAATGATAACTTTACCCCACTCAAAAAAAACCAGTGCCACGGAGTCGATTCCGACTCATAGCAACCCTATAGGACAGAGTAGAACTGCCCCATAGAGTTTCCAAGGAGCACCTGGTGGATTTGAACTGCCGACCCTTTGGTTAGCAGCTGTAGCACTTAACCACTATGCCACCAGGGTTTCCCAGTGATAACTTTAGGATTGTTTTATTCTTTTTTCATTCTTCTATTAGACTTTACACATGTGTGTATTAATAGATGCTGTTTTTGAATGAGTAGTGCAGAGTTTTATTTAAAAAAACAAACCTCAGCTAGAGTCAAGCCACTTGTGTTATTTTTTATTTCACTCTTAATCTCTAAGTCCCTTTTTAAAGAGATGGAACACATTTTATTTTTCTCTACTCCCTGTGGTGGATGCAGAGTAAACACGTAATAAATGTTTGTTAGATGAAGAACTTTAATGTTCTGATATTTGCTATAGTCTTTTGAAAATAGTTTTTGATTCTAGCTAAGTTTGCCTTTAGGATTGGCTATAGGATCATGGTGGAAAAGTGGTAAAATTTGATTTTGCAACTTTTTTTAATGTTCAAGAACCTTTTTATCAATGCCTACTCAATTTACTGGCATCCTACTAAGATGGTAATTATATTTTTGTCTAGCTTTTAAGTTTTTAAAGCATATTTAATATAGTAGTAGACCATGTGGGATATAAAGGAAATAATTGGACACCCTCATGGAACAATCTCATTTGGAACTTGCCAATTTTGTTAACGGCCCCGAGTATCTATAAATCACATCAATTTCTAATATTCCATTTATTCTACCTCCTGCATATTCTAACTTCCACAATATCTCATTATCTGTTTATGGGCACTCAGGTTGTTTCTACCTCTTGGCTATTGTGAGTAGTACTGCAGTAAGCATTGGTGTGCAAATATCTTCTTAAGTCCCTGCTTTCCAGTCTTTTGTATATATACCTACATGTTGAAAGTTATTGTAATTCTGTGTTTAACTCAGTTGGTTTTTGACAGGGCTTTGAACTGGTTTTACCTGATTCAGTCATGGCCAAGGAAGTGAAACTGAAACACTGAAATTTTTAAAATATAGGTGAACCGAAAAGATAACCAAAACTGGAACAGTTGACTGTCGAAGCCCTGCTAGAAATTTAATCTCCCTCTTAGAAAACAAGGGTGTGTAGGAGCTTCATAGCAACTAAATCTCTTGTGCTTCAGATTTTGAGCAGAATCAAAAACAGCTGTGTCTGGCTCAAAGATGGTAGTTGACCACTCTGCTTTGGATGTGTGTCACTCTCCATAGTCCTGCCAATAATCCAGTTTCTTACATTAGGCTCCTGAAAGGGCTCACTGATGCCTCTTCCAAGTCTCACATTCCAGGGCTTCAATCTCTTATTTTTTCCTTCGTGGTTATTATTCTGGTTCACCAAAACTTTAAAAATTGGATCTCTTCTGGATTCAGTTCATCGACCGTGACTGAATCACTCTGAACCAGTTAAAAGCCCTGTTCTTTTTAGTAGTACTTTAGATGAAGGTTTGCAGAAGAAACTAGTTTCTCATTAAACAGTTAGTACACATATTGTTTTATGACATTGGTTTACAACCCCACAGCATGTCAACACTCTCCCTTCTCGACCTTGGGCTCCCTATTACCAGCTTTCCTATCCTCTTCTGCCTTCTAGTCCTTGTCTCAGGGCTGCTGTGCCACTTTAGTCTTGTTTTGTTTTATAGGCCTGTCCACTCTTCGGCTGAAGGGTGAACCTCAGTAGTGATTTTATTACTGAGCCAAAAGGGTGTTCAGGGACCATACTCTCAGGGTTTCTCCAGACTCTGTCAGGCCAGCAAGTCTGGTCTTTTTTTTTTGGTTAGAATTTTGTTCTACATTTTCCTCCAGCTCTGTCTGGAACCCTCTAATGTGATCCCTGTCAGAGCAGTCAGTGGTGGTAGCCGGGCACCATCTAGTTGTACTGGACTCAGTCTGGTGGAGACCATGGTAGAAGTGGTCCATTACTCCTTTGGACTAATCTTTGCCTTGTATCTTTAGTTTTCTTCATTATTCCTTGCTCCTGAAGGGGTGAGATCAGTGAAGTATCTGGTCACAGGCTAAAAGCCCTGGTTTTTTATACTTTTAAAAGTATAGTAGGAAAAATACTGAGTTTAAATCCTGAAGGCCCAGGTTCAAGCCATAGCTCCTCCATTTCTAAAGTCAGACAATCTAGGTTTAAATTCTGGCTCTGCCACTTTTACTAACTGTATTCTGTGAGCAAGCTAAGCTAGTTAACTTCTCCATTCTTCAACTTTTCCATTTCTAAAATAGAGATAATTGCAATAGCTACCTGTTATGGATTGAATTGTGTGTCAACTTGGCTAGACCATGATTTCCAGTTTTGTGTGGTTGTCTTCCATTTTGTGATCTGATGTAATTTTCCTATCTGTTGTAAATCCTAACCTCTATGATGTTAATGAGGCAGGATTAGAGGCAATTATGTTAGTGAAACAGGATTCAATCTATAGGATTAGGTTGTATCTTGATGCAATCTCTCTTAAGATATAAAAAAGAGAAGTGAGTAGAGAGGAGAGGGACCTCATATCACCAAGGAAGAAGAGCTGGAAGCAGAGCATGTCCTTTGGAGCCAGGGTTCCTGCTCTGAGAAGCTTCTAGGCCCAGGGGAAGATTCATGAAATGGACCTTCACCCAGAACAGACAGAGAGAAAGCCTTCCTCTGGAGCTGGCACTGAGTTTGGACTTCTAGCCTCTGAAACTGTGAGAGAATAAATTTCTGTTTGCCAAAACCATCCATTGTACTGTTTCTGTTATAGCATCACTTGATAACTAAGGCAGAATTTGGCACCTAGAGTGGGGTGCTGCTATAACAGATACCTAAAATGTGGAAGCCGCTTTTAAACTGTGAAAGGATAGAGGCTGGAAGATTTTTAAAATGCCTAAAAGCTTAGATTGCCTTAAAAAGACCGTTGGTGAAATTATGGACATCAAAGACAATTCTCGTGAGGACTCAGAAGGAAGTGAAGAGAGCTGTAAAATCGAAGATGACACAGATAGTGAGAATCAGCAGTAGAGAAATCTAGCAGCAGAACCGAATACCAGCACCAGAGCTGACCCATGGAGCAAGAGAGCTGAGTGCCTTCTCACAGGATCCTTCCTGCTAGAGGAGGTGCCTCTGGGCACTCATTGGTGGAGCTGAGTGCCTTCTGGCCAAGGTTTACTGGCTGAGTGGAGTGCCTCCAGGCACTTGTCAGTAGAGCTAAAAAGCTTTGGAACACTTGCCTGAGCAAGAGACCTGAGGGGTCGAGGGGCCAAGATGCCAAAGAACACAGAAGCAAAAGGTGAAGAGACAAGGAGCACAGGAAGCACAGCTGCCTTGGTCTCAAAGGGTGAGGCCAAGGCTTCCTTGGTTTCAAAGGGTGAGATCTTCACCAACTCAGTTCCAGAGTGTGAGGCTGCCTTTCTCAAGTAGGATAGAGCTGGATCTGCTGCCCAAAGCTGAGGGGGAGGGGCTGCCACGCCCACGGGCAGAAGAACAGGGCCAGCCAGGGCCAAGGAGGTAGGGTCACAACTCAGACAGACTAGGAGAATGGGGTTGCCCAAATCTGAGGGAGCAGAATTGCCATCCTAGTAGGCCTGGATGGCAGATTTGAAGTCCAGAGCTGATGCACCTCCACCCGGAATCCAGAGAGTGTGGCCAACATCCAGAGTCTAGAGGGCAGGACCATTGCCTAAGCAGTCTCAAAGAACAGCCTTGAGAGCTAATGTAATGTGGTCTGCTGACTTGCTTGACGCCTGTTATCCCTTCTTTCCCTCTAATTTCTCCCATTTGTAATGGAAATGTCTACCTTGTGCCTGTTCCACCATTGTACATTGAAAGTGGGTAACTTGTAGTCTAGATTTCACAGATGAAGAGGAGTTTTGCCTTAGGATAGAATTTGGACATGGAGTTGATTATGTGTCCTGCAAAAATGTGTGTCAACTTAGCTAGGTCATGATTTCCAGTATTGTGTGTTTGCCCACCATTTCGTGATCTGATGTAATTTTCCTATTTGTCGTAAACCTTAACACCTATGATGTTAATGAGGCAGGATTAGAGGCAGTTATATTAATGAAGCAGAGCTCAATGTATGGGATTAGGTTATATTTTGAGTCAATCTCCTTTGAGATATAAAAGAGAGAATGAGTGGAGAGGAGAGGGACCTCACACCACCAAAAAAGAAGAGCTGGAAGCAGAGCATGTCCTTTGGACCTGGGGTTCCTGCACTGAGAAGCTCCTAGACACATGGGAAGATTGATGATGAGGACCTTCACCCAGAACAGACAAAACGAGGAAGACTTCCCTGGAGCTGGCACCCTCAATTTGGACTTCTAGCCTCCTAAAGTGTGAGAGAATAAATTTCTGTTTACCAAAACCACCACTTGTGGTAGTTCTGTTATAGTAGCACCTAGATAACTAAGACACTACCTTACAAGATGTGTTGTAAATTAGACTTAAATACACGTTAAATGTTTAAACAATGCACACTGGTAGAAAGTCAGCAGTTTCAATCCACCTTCTTGGAAACTCTATGTTCTATGGGATCGCTATGAGTCAGAATCGACTCAATGGCAGCAGGTTTGGTTTTTGGTTTTTCATTTAACGGTCAATTAATTGTAGCTACTATTATAATTGCTAAACCCTAGATACCCAGATGCAAAAGTTAAACACAGCCACTATCCTTCCACTTCTGGGAGCCTGCGGTTTAGTTCTTTGTAAAAGCAGAAGATGGCACTCAGGCTGAGCTTTCACCAAATGCAAGTTTCTTGTTTTCAGTCTACATATAACAGACCATTACCATGGTGCTGGCCCCCAGTCTCCAATCTGGTGAGACACTATTCTTCCAAGATAACAGCAAAGGCACAGCCATGAGAATTAGATTATCTGGTTCTAAAAACATTTCTAATGGGAAATACTTGCTTTAGTTGATTCTACAAGACACACTGTGGTGCTCCTGTATAACAAAGAAAACAAGGGTCTTTAATACAGCACAGTCATGCTTCTTAGTCTAATAGGATTTTTTTTACATAATCTTAATAAGTAATTTTCACAGCACAGATAATTTATTGTGCTACACAACATTAAAATACAGAGTTGGAAATAATATGAAAAAAATTTTTATTGCGATACATATATATGTAACAAAGCATTTGCCATTTCAGCAATTTTTACACATGCACAATTCAGTGTCACCGTGTTAATCCTGTTGTGCAACCATCACCATTATTCATTTCCAAATTTTTCCATGGTTTTTAACAGGAGCTCAGTGTCACCCAAAGCAATGACTTCCTCCTCCCTCCTGTATTCCCCTAGTAACTATTAATAAACTATAAGTGGAATAATACAACATTTGTCCTTTTGTAGCTGACTTATTTCACCCAATATGATGTTTTCAAGGGTCATCCATGTTGTGGCATGTACTAGGTCTTTGTTTCTGTTATGGCTGAGTAATATTCCATTGTATGTATGTACCACATTTTGTTTATCCATTCATCTGCTGATGGACATTTAGGCTGTTTCCATCTTTTGGCTGTTGTTAATAATGCTGCAGTGAACATTGGTGCACATGTATCTGTTCAGGTTTCTGCTTTCTATTCTTTTAAGTATATACTTAGAATTCTGGATTATATGGTAATCCTGTATTTAACTTTTTGAGTTGCCAGGCTGTAGCAGCTGTACCATTTACAATTCTACCAGCAATCATTGAGGGCTCCTCTTTCTCCACGTCTTCACCAACACCTGTTGTTTCCACGTTTTAAATCCTAGCCATCTTAGTCGAGGTGAAATAATATTTCATGGTGATTTAACTTGCATTTCCCTAATGGCTCATGACGTTGAGAATCTTTTCCTGTATTTATTGGTCATTTGTATTTTTTCTTTGGTGAAAAGCCTATTCAAGTCCTTTGCCCATTTTTTGATTGGGTGGTTTGTCTTTTTGTTGTTAAATTGTAGTAGTTCTTCATATATTCTGCATATTACAACCTTATCAGATATATGGTTCTCAAAATTTTTCTCTGAATCTTTAGGTCGTCTCTTCATTTTGTTTATAAAGTCCTTTGATGAGCAAAATTTTTTATTGTGATGAGGTATATGTATCCGTTTCAGAGCTTCCTTTTTTTTTTTTTCCAAGAGAAACTAGAGATCTGGACTTTTATGTGAAATATCCTGACTTTTTAAACACCATGCAGGTCATATCGGATTGTACTCTTGTCTATAGGTATAATATCTAGCAGAGTTGCAATGTGAAATTTCACTTTCAGTAGTAGCTGAATCCATCTTAACTGGAAAAAAAAAATTTGTTCCAAATTATCATTTTTTTAATTAAATTCTGCATGTTAAATATACTTATGGGAGAAACTCTCCAAGTACCATTTGATTGAAAATAGTTGTATATTTAAATTGAAGTATCCCTTGACACATAATGTACAGTATTTCCTTATTAATTTATCTTTCATATTTTAAAACAGGAGTTGAATAATGAACTCTTCAGAACTAATGCATTCATTTATGTTTTCAAGAACATGAATATTCATTTTTGAAAGTAATTGAATGTTTAAAAAATTATTTGGTCTAGTATTTCTATAAAAGTAATGTATTTAAACATCATAGTTTCTTCTATAAACTATAACAGGTTAATTTATTTAGCAAACACAGTGTTTACTGTGTGCTAGCCAGAATGATGGTATAAAGATAAAATAAGCAAAAACTTGGACCTCTATAAACAAGAGAAATACCACTAATATTTTATAGTTTGGTTTTTTTTTTTTTTAATTAACCATGCTTACACATGCACACTTTACTAGCTGGCATTTGTGTGTAAGTATTTCTTTTAATTGATAAGCATATGACGTTTTAATGATTAGTACATCTCTACCTAAGAACATCAGGTAAGACTAAGTGACTAAAAAATTAAAACAATTTCTACTTTAAGCTATTATTCTTAGGGATTTGTTAAGAAGTTGAATTCTTGGTTAAAATTAAGTTTTATATGAGAGTTTATTCACTCATGGTTTCTCTCCTCACTTACCATAGGTAATTGAAAACCCATTACACATGTTCTTATAAGTCATCACATGACTTATTTTTGACAGTAAAAATCAGAATAGGATGTTAAAAATGTTATATTAAAGCTGTTAGTATTTAAAATAATGTACTTGACATTTTTCAGGACAAATAATTGTTTTGGGGATTTTTAAAAAGGCTGCTGATCAGCTAACTATTGGCTTAGAAAATTCAACTTTCATCCCCAGGACTATTTTGAACCCATCAACTACAATGGCAGTATGACAAATGTTCATGAAATAAAATGAAGCTAAACATTTTCAGTTTGTCTCTGACAGCTTAAATTTTTTCCTCAGTCAAGGTTTCTGTAATTATAGATTCTCTTAGAAGTTTATAACTAACAGTGGTGAATTCATTCTCGTTACTTCAATCTCTTGTTTTGTTCTCAACTATGCTTCAACAATTTTCTTTTCTTCCCAACTTTGACCAGCTCTGCTATGCAATTCTTGGTATTTGTTGTTAGTTATGGTTGAGTCAGCTCCAATTCATGATGACCACATGTGCGCAGAGTAGAACTGTTTCATGGGGTTTTCAAGGCTGTGAGTTTTGGGAAGCAGATCGCTCTGTATGTAATTTCTTCCCTTCAAACCAAGTTAGTAAATCCAGATCTCGTAGAAACATACGTGATGCACACGTTTCTAAATTTTAGATAGGGCTTTCTAATTATTTTAATGGGACCAAAAGGCCTAACTGCATTTGTTCTTGTTGCTGTTGGAAGGTTGAATTTTACTGTTACCACTCCTGATAACTTTAAATAATGTATTGTTTTAATTTAGGATTAGAAATACCACAAACTCCAAAATGCTTTTGAATAAAGTATTAAATCTTTTTGCTAAGGATATCAGTAGTGGGCTGGAGGAGGGGAGAGAGCAATTAACTGGCTAATTTTTGCTTCGAGTTTAAATTTTAACATAGCCAAATTATAATCTTTTTTATTAATAATTGTTTATAATTTTTGGACACATAAAAGTACATTTATTGCCATGATATTTGTTAAAGATAGTTTTAAGTTGAAACGATTACAGGATATAATCACATTAAAAAAAAAAAAAGAAGTCTTTATAAAAATATCTGAAATGCTATCGCCAAAGCTCTAAAATGTTAATGGCAAGGAGGATTAAAAGTACTATTTTTTCTTTGCTTCTTTTCACATTTCTGTAGTGAGTCTGTTGCTTTTATAAACAAAATGGTAGGATGATGTTTCTGCAACTAGAATACATATCTAAGCATTTACTTTTACCTTTGTATGTGATTCTTTCCCCTTCTTAGGTGACTAAAACTGCAGAAGAAATTGATGAAGCATTGAAGATAGCAGGTTATAATTTTGAATAAGTAAGCATTACTATAAAAGTAAGCATTTTGAATGATTACATTTTATCATAAAAATATAGCTTTTTTATTGTACTTTAGATGAAGGTTTACATAGCAAACTAGTTTCTCATTAAACAGTTAATACACATATTATTTTACGACATTGCTTAACAACCCCAGGACATGTCAACACTCTCCCTTCTCAACCTTGGGTTCCTTATTAACAGCTTTCCTGTCCCCTACTGCCTTCTAGTCCTTGCCTCTGGGCTGGTGTACCCCTTTAGTCTCATTTTGTTTTATGGCCCTGTCTAATCTTTGGCTGAAGGGTGAACCTCAGGAGTGACTTCGTTACTGAGCTAAAAGAATGTCCAGGAGCCATACTCTTGGGGTTTCTTCAGTCTCTGTGAGGCCAGTAAGTCTGTTTGTGTGTGTGTGCGTGAGTTAGAATTTTGTCTACATTTTTCTCCAGCTCTGTCCAGGATGCTCTATTGTGATCCCTGTCAGAGCAATCACTGGTGGTAGCTGGGCACCATCTAGTTGTACTGGACTCAGTCTGGCAGAGGCCGTGGTAGATGTGGTCCATTAGTCCTTTGGACTAATCTTTCACTTGTATCTTTAATTATCTTTATTCTCCCTTGCTCCTGAAGGGATGAGACCAGTGGAATATCTCAGATGGCTGCTCACAGGTTTATAAGACCCCAGACCCTACTCACCAAAGTAGAATGTAGAACATTTTCTTTATAAGCTATATTATGCCAATTGAGCTAGATGTTCCCCGAGACCATGGTCCCCACAGCGCTCAGTTCCAGCAATTCAGTCTCTTAGGGAATTTGGATGTGTGTTTTATTGTTTGGGTATGGAGCTTCTATGACCTTGCCTTGGACAAGTTGTCCTGGCTTCCCCAGTATTGCGTACTGTCTTACCCTTCACTAAAGTTACCACTTATCTATTGTCTAATTAGTGTTTTTCTATTGCCACCCTTCCCCTGTCTTGTAACCACCAAAGATTGTTTTTTTGTATGTTAACATTTTCTTGAGATTTTACAGTAGTGGTCTCATACAATATTTGTCCTTTTGTGATTGACTTATTTCACTCAGTGTAATGCTGTCCAGATTCATCCATGTTATGAGATGTTTTGAAGATTCATCATGGTCCTTTATTGTTGCGTAATACTCCTTTGTGTGTACATACCTTACTTTGTTTATCCATTCATTTGTTGAAGGGCATCTAGGTTGTTTCCATCTTTTTGCTATTGTGAGCAATGCTGCAATGAACATGGGTGCGCATATGTCTGTTCATGTGAAAACTCTTATTCCTGTAGGATATATTCCTAGGGATCATATGGTATTTCTATTTCTAGCTTTCTAAGGAAGTACCATATCATTTTTCAAAACGGTTGTATCATTTTGCATTCCCACCAGCAGTGCATAAGAGTTCCGATCTCTCTGCAGCTTCTCCAACATTTGTCATTTCCTGTTTCTTTGATTCGTGTCAGTAATGCTGGGGTGAGATGGTATCTCATCGTGGTTTTGATTTGCATTTCTCTATAGGGTCACTATGAGTCAGAATCGACTCGATGGCAGTGGGCTTTTGGTTTAGTAGCAAGTGATGGGGGACATTTCCTCATGTGTCTGCTGGCAGCTTGAATCTCTGTTCATTTCCTTTGCCAATTTTTTAATTGGATTATTTGTCTTTTTGTTGTAGAAGTGTTGGATTTTCTCGTAAACCTGAGAGATTAGACCTTTGTAGGGTTTGTAATAGTGAAAATTTTTTCCCAGCCTGTAGGTTCTCTTTTTACTCTTTTGGTGAAGTCTTTGATGAGCGTAAGTGTTTAATTTTTAGAAGACCTCAGTTATCTGGCTTATATTCTGAAGTTTGTGTGTCGTTGGTTATAGTTTGTAATCTGTTAATGCCATATATTAGAGGCTCTAACATTGACCATATTTTTTCTCGTATGAACTTTATAGTTTTTGGCTTTATATTTAGGTCTTTGATCCATTTTGCATTAGTTTCGTGTACAGTGTGAGGTATGACCCCTGTTTTATTTTTTTACAGATGGACATCCAGTTTTTGCCAGCACCATTTATTAAAAAGACTGTTTTTCCCCCATTTGATGGACTTTGGGCCCTTGTCAAAGATCAGGTGACCGTAGGTGGGTGGATTTACATGCTGGTTCTCAATTCTGTTCCATTGGGCAACGTATCTGTCATTGTATCAGTACCAGGCTGTTTTGACTATCGTAGCTGTATAGTATTTTCTTAAATAGTGCTTTACTTATCCAGGGCTTTTTCCCTTACCATATAAAGTTACCGAGTACTTTTTCCATCTCCTTAAAGGATGTCGTTGGTATTTGGATCGGGATTGCATTGTATTTGTAAATTGCTTTGAGTAGAATTGTCATTTTCACAATGTTGAGACTACCTATCTATGAGGATGGTATGTTTTTACATTTATGTAGATCCTTTTGGCTCTATATACATCCCTGGTTAGATTTATTGCTAAGTTTTTTTTTTTTTTTTAGGGGCTATATTTTTTATTATAAATGGTATTTTCCTGATCTCCTTTTCATCATTCTCTTTATTGGTGTATGTGAATCCCACTGATTTTCAAATGTTTATCTTGTATCCTGATACTCTGCTGAATCTTTCTTTTAATTCCAGTAGTTGTGGAGTCTCTTGGGTTTTCTATGTATGGTATCATGTCATCCACAAAGAGGGACAGTTTAACTTCTTCATTACCAATTTGGATGCCGTTTACTTATTTTTCTTGCCTTGTTGCTCTAGCTAGAACTTCCAACACAATGTTAAATAAGAGTGGCGATAAAGTACATTCCTGTCTTGTTCCTGTTCTCTAGGGGAATGTTTTCGGCTTCTCTCCATTAACAATGATGTTGGCTCTTTGTTTTGTATTGATGTCCTTTATTATGTTGAGAAATTTCCCTTCAATGCCTATTTTATTGAGAGTTTTTATCAGGACTGGGTGTTGGACTTTGCGGAATGCTTTTTCTGCATAGATTGAGATGATCATGTGATTCTTTTCTTTCCTTTTATTTATGTGGTCGATTATGTTGATTGACTTTCTAATGTTGAGCCATCCTTGCATAACTGGTATGAATCCTACTTGATCATGTTTATTATTTTTTTTGTAATATGCTGAATTTTATTGGCAGGAATTTTTGCAACTATATTCATGAGAGTTATTGGTCTGTAATTTTCTTTTTTTGTGGTGTCTCTGCCTGGTTTTGGTATTAGGGTCATGCTGGCTTCATAGGATGAATTCAGAAGTATCACTTCCTTTTATATGTTCCAAAATAGTTTGAGTATTACTGGTGTAAGCTCTTCTCTGAATGTTTGGTAGAACTCTCCAGTGAAGTCATCTGTGCTGGGGATTTTTTTTGTTGGATTTTTTTTTAATTATCTTTTTAATCTCTTCTCTTGTAATGGGTCTGTTCAGATTTTCAACATCATTTTGTTAGTTTATGTAGGTGTGTGTTTCTAGAAATTTGTCCATTTCCTCTAGGTTTTCAAATTTGTTGCAGTATAGTTTTTCATAATACTCTGTTATGATCCTTTTTGTTTCAGCTAGGTCTGTTGTAATGTCCCCCATTTCACTTCTTTTCTGCCTCCTCTCCTGTTTTTCTTTTGTCGGTTTGGCCAGTGGTTTGTTGATCCTATTGTTTTTCTATTATCTATTTCATTTATTTCTGCTTTGATCTCTATTATTTCCTTTCTTCTGGTGGCTGTGAGCTTTTCTTCTTTCTTTTTTTGCTCTTCTCTTTCTATTTGTTCAAGTTGTGTAGCTAATGTTTTGATTTTGTCCCTTTCTTCTTTTTTGATGTGTGCATGTATTGCTATAAATTGACCTTTGAGGACTCCCTTTAAAGTGTCCGAAAGGTTTTGGTCTGATGTATTTTCATTCTTGTTTGAGTTTAGGAATCTTTTGATTCCATCTATTACCCAGTGGTTTTTAAGCAGGGTATTATCCACTTTCCATGTATTTGACTTTTTCCTTGCTCTTCCTGTTAATTTCTACTTTGATGGCACTGTGATCAGAGATGATACTTTGTATTATCTCAATGTTTTGAATTTTGTTGAGGATTGGTTTGTGGCCTAAGAAGTGGTCTATTCTGTAGAACTTCCTTTGTGCATTGGAAAAGAATGTGTCCTTTACAGCTGTTGCGCGGAGTGTTCTATGTATATCTATGAGGTCAAGTTGTCTGATTGTGCCCTTTAGCTCTTCTGTATCTTTGCTGAGTTTCTTTCTAGGTGTTCTGTCCTCTACTAAGAGTGGTATGTTGAAATCTCCTACTGTTATGGTGGAACTGTCAACGTCTCTTTTCAGAGCTGTTAAAGTTTGTTTTATGTATTTTGGAGCCCTGTCACTGAGTGCATAGATGTTTATTATGATTATATCTTCATTATGGATTGTCCCTTTAACAATTACATGGTGCCCTTCTCTGTCTTTTATGGTGGATTTTGCTTTAAAGTCTATTTTATCTGTTTTTTGGTAGCTATTTGCTTGGTATATTTTTTCCATCCTTTGATTTTTAATAAATTTACATCTTTGTTTCTTGTAGATAGCATATTGATGGATCCTGTTTTTTTTTAATCCATTCTGTCACTCTGTGTCACTTTATGGGTGCATTTAGGCCATGTACATTCAGTGTAATTATTGATAGGTGTGAGTTTACTTCTGTCATTTTGTAGTGCTGACATTTTCTTTGTGCCTCTTACTCTCCTGTGCTGAATTCCTTTTGTTTATGGATTTTTTTTTTTCATTTCCTTGGTTTTTGTAGATTTTCTTTTTACTGAGACTTTATGTTTTTCTTCTTTATTCAGATGAGTAGGTTTGTTAACTTTCTTTGTGGTTACCTTGAAATTTACTCTTACCGTCCTAGGTTTGAACCAGTCTATTATTACTTGGAATCACCTTGCCTGCCTCTCCCTTTGAAAGTTTTTACCTACACCATTTATCCCTTCTTTAACGTTCTGATGTTGTTGTCATTCACAGATTAAACTCTCTGGTTCCCTGTTGTAATTCTTTTGGTTTTGGATAGTCACTGAGAGTTTATTTCCTAGGTTGGTATCAGGCTGGTACAATCTTGAGGTCCACATTCCGGCTGTGGTCTGATTTTGTTTGTTCTCAGACTGAAGGACTCCCTTTAATAATTCTTGTAAATTTGGTTTGGTTTTTACACATTTCCTTAATTTCTGTTTATCTGGAAATGTCCTAAATTTCACCATCATATTTGAACGAGAATTTTGGAGGATACATTATTCTTGGTTCACAATTTTTTTCTTTCAAGGTTTTATATACGTCATCCCATTGTCTTCTTGCCTGCCTGATTTCTACCAAATAATCAGAGCTTAGTCTTATTGTTTCTTCTCTGTATGTGACTTTTTTTTTCTCGAGCTATTCTCATGAGTCTTTCTTTGTCTTCACTTTTGGCAAGTGAGATTTTGATATTCCTTGGTGATTTTCTTTTAAGGCCTATCCTATGTGGGGCTTGTTGAGTTTCTTGGTTGGTCAGCTTTTCATGTTCCATGATATTAGGGAAGTTTTCTGTCATCAGTTCTTCAATGATCCTCTCTGTGTTTTCCGTTTTCTCCCCCTGTTCTGGAACTCCAATCACTGGCAATTTTTTTCTTTTGATTATATCCCACATAATTCTCAGGTTTTCTTCATTTTTATTCACTCTTTCTTCTGACTTTTCCTCAAACAGAGTTCTATCCAAGTGTTTGTCTTCAACTTCACTTACCCTGTCTTCCATCATTTCAGACCTGCTCCTCACCTCTACTGTGGTCCTCTCCATTTCTGAAATCTTGTTTATCTTTTGGATTTCTTGTTATTTTTGTATGATTTCTAGTTGTGGATTTATTTCAGCATTTTCTTCCTGTATTATTTCCTGAAATCTTCCATTTTTTGGTCTATATTTTCCATGAATCTGCCTGACTTTTCCATGAATTTATCTATTTTGTCCTCATTTTTGTCTTTGTGCTACAAATCTTGGGTAGGTCTGAATATTAGGGATTTGAATTCCTTATTGGGTAGTTCTAATGCTTTTTCTCCTACTGGGAAGTCATCTGATATTTTGTATGCCTATTGGAACCATCCTGTCCTGTTTTTCAATATATTTTGATATTGTCTGCTGTCTTTGGGACTTTCAGTAGTTATTTTCATTTATTGATTGTATATTTGTTTCATCCTGCTTCCTTGTTTTATTTGGTTATGCCTGAGCAGGTAGGCTGTGCATTCTTTGTTGTTTGCTCATTTGTGGACATGATACTTGTCACCTCCTTGTCCAGTGGGCAGGCCAGTTGCTCAACTATGCTGCAACAGGGCAGGTCCAGCTGAATGGGAGGGGCTGGGATGGGTTTTTCGTGGCACATAGTAGGGTCAACAGGGTGGGCCAAGAATCAGTGCAGGGCACGTTCCAGTAGGCCATGCTTGTGTTGCTTGTGGGTGTGATGTTCAGTGAAGGTAGTCAGGAAGGAGGAAGGAGGTTGTGATGTGTGGAGCTAAAATGCATATGGGAGAGAGGAGATAGAGGAGAGAAACAGGAGCCAAAACAAACAAAGAAAAGTGCTAAGGGAGATTGCCATTTGAGTGGAGAGATAAGAAACTGAGAAATGGAGAAAAACAAAAAGGGAAAAAAGTAAAGAAAAAGGGGAAAAGAAAAAATAA
Organism: Loxodonta africana; assembly: GCF_030014295.1. Lineage (NCBI taxonomy): Eukaryota > Metazoa > Chordata > Mammalia > Proboscidea > Elephantidae > Loxodonta > Loxodonta africana. Next base: position 32,542,524 of record NC_087364.1, read on the forward strand.
ATAATAAAAATTAGAAAAAGAAAAGCCCCCAGGGATCCCACTGGTGTGGCTCCAAAGAGCAGGGAAGTGGCTCCCAGCTCATGCAGTGCAGCCTGGCTAGAACGAATACAGATGTCACACAGTGTCAGGGATTTGGGAGACAGGAAGAGAGGATAGAGAGACAAGAAACTGAGAAATGAAGAAAGACAAAAAGGAACAAAGAAAAAATAAAAGAAAAGAGAAATGCTCCCAGGGATCCCACCAATGTGGCTTTGCAGACTGGGAAAGTGGCTCCCAACCCACATACAGCCCAGCTAGAAGGGGCTCCCAAGCCAAGAAAAGAAAAACAAACAGAACAGGACAAAACATAACAAAATAACAGCAAAAACCCCAGGGGTCCCAGCAGTGTGATGGTGTGGGCCAGGGAAGCAGTTTCCTAGTCTAGCAGCACTTCACTGCCTTTCAAGAAGAAGCAAAGATGGCACACAGAGCAAGGTGTTCGAGAGAAAGGAGGGGGAGGTGGTGAGAGGCAAGGAAGAAACCAAAAGAAGTGGGAAAAGCAACATCAGCAACAAACAAATGGCACTCTGGGATCCAGCCAGTGTGGGCCAGGTGAATCCAAGTAGCAAGGGGCTGAAGACAGTGCCTCCTGGCTAAAAGACTGCAGCCAGCTGGAAGCAGAGGAGTTGGAGCAGCAGGCAGGAGAAGGATGTGGGGGGTAGGAAAGCATAAATCTCTGGTTACCGGGTACTATGTCTCCTGCTGGAAGCTCCTTGAAGCTGATTTCCCTTACTTCTTGTCCACGGATCTTGGATGTGGACAGGGCGAATCCAAGTGGCACGAACCCTGCGCTTGGGTTGGCTAAGGGACCACAGCCAGCTATGAAGTGGGGAAGATTGAGCAGGAAGGAGAAAGATGGAGGGTTGGAAAGTGTATGTTGCTGGTTACTTGGTGTTCTGTCTCCTGCTGAGAGAAGTTAGCTGATAAGGGACCTCCTTATGTATCTCTTCTTGCTCTCTGTTCTTTGTTAGTTTCTTATTCCATTTGGTGCTTGGCTAAGTCCTTTATCTCTTCATTTGATGTTTAGGGTTCCAAGACTAATGTTTGTCTCTGTTTTACTTAGCTTTTTGGGTCTTTGTTGTGGAGGACAGTGTGGTGCTTCTGTCTATAGTGACATGTTGGCCTAGAACCAAAAATGTGGCTTTTGAAACACAAAATACTGCATGTTCTTTTTAAATGTGTACTTTTTGGTATGTTGTCATTGAGGTTAGAGCTTAGCACTGAGATATTAAAATTTAGCATGATAATTTAATGATAGAGAAACATACAAAAGAATGGAAATGTTTCCTGTGGCCTACCAGGATTGATCATGCAGTGTTATTGTGCTAGCAACCTAATGATGTTGGAACTCTATTAAGGAATCAAGATTTCTAGTTGCTGTGAATTTCAGAAGCAATTGCAGATCATCTTCCCAACATATGGTCACTATTTACCTAGAGACTCTTACTCTCTTTTCTCTCCACCCAACCCACCTTAAAGAGTCTCAATTAATGGCAAAGAAGAAGCTCTCAAGAATCAAGCAATAAAAAATATGTAATCAGGGAGTTGAAAATGTTATAGCTGATTATGCTGTGGCTCCTTTTTTGCAGGGAGAGACAGAACATATTCAATTGGCTAAAAGTGACTGTAAAAAGTCAGATTTCTTGAGGAATGAGAAATACGATAAAAGTAACAAGAGTCATGAAAGAAGAAAAACTTTGAGAGAAAAAAAAAACCTGTTGCCATCTAGTCTATTCTGTCTCATATGAGCGAAAAGAATATCACCTCTGATGAGAATCAGCAATAAGAAAATAAGTAGCAGATATAGGAGAGAAAAGAAAGTCAGTGGTAGACAAGAAAAAAAAATCTCTAATTTGAAAAGGGAGCCCCGGTGGTGCAGTGGTTAAGTGTTGAGCTGCTAACCAAAGGTCAGTAGTTTGAATCCACCAGCTGCTCCTTGGAAACTCTCTGGGGCAGTTCTCCTCTGCCCTATAGACTCGAAGACAATGGATTTAGTTTCAGTTTTTTGGTGAGACAGAACACCTGAACTATCTAATTCAATACAGTAGCCACTAACCACATGTGGCTTGAAAGGTAAATTAATTAAAATTAAATACACTAAAAAACTCAGTTCCTCAGTCACACTAGCAAAATTTCAAGTGCACAATAGCTACACAGTAGTGGTTATCATATTGGACAGCACAGAGGACATTTCTATCATCTCAGAAAGTTCTCTTGGACATTACTGGCTTAGAACTTAACACTCTGTAAGAATATAAATACTCAATAGCTGTAGGACATCTATTGCTAGACAGTTGTAGCACTTGCACTAAGAAAGCTAGCTAGCATATGGTGATATTTTTTACTTTGTCTGCTGGTAAGAAGAAGAATAATAAAGTATGAGTGTTATTAGGAAAATCAGTTCTTATATAATCTTATAAAATCTTTTAAATATGAAGATGCAATTCATTATTGCTAGTGTTTTGAATATTTAAAATAATTTTGAAGAAACTATTGCCTGGTATTTATGTTTATAAAATTACCAAGATTTAAAGTTGAACCTTGTAACTTATTCTATTTATTATCATCTAATCTCCTCTTGTGTTGTTATTTTGAAAAGCCCAAAAAGTACCTTTTATTTTCAAAATTATATTAAACAGTACAACTTCTACAAAATGCAGATATCAAATTATAATATTATGTTTTTCCAGAAGCTTGAAAGCATGCAGAATCAAACAAAAAGGAAGACAGGTATTCTTATGCAGGTTCTTGAGAAATAATTTGATGAACTTTTTATTTCTCTTGATTCCAGATAATAATGTGGAAATACAGACTCAATGAAACTGAAGTTTTAAACATTAACTCTTTGATTGGATTGAAGAAATAAATAACTTTTGAACAGATTTGGAAGGTAATGAATGATTCCTAGAGACTGATTTTATCACTTCAAAATGAAGAACAATTAGTACATTTTTTTTCTAGCCATTTGCCTTCTGGTGCCAATGTTAACTGTTAAACTTCTTACTTAAAGCAATGAGCAGAGAAAAATGTTTTCAAAATCTAAATCTCTGTTGTGGAATTCAGCATACATGGAAAATGCAAACATACTTCTCTTACGCTAAGTACCATCATTCTTTCATGTGCTCTTTTACATCAGAACAGAAGCCTTTCTAAAGTATTATTAATAAATAATATGTTACAGTTATAAACCCAGCACTTTTTAAAAAGCTCTTCCATATATATGAAGGAGGCAAAGTATGTATTGTCTCCATTTTACATTTCATGAAACAGGCTCTTAAGTGTTGTGACATACTCCAAAAAACATGTTTAGTAATGGTACTTGTCCATTCAACTCTTAGACCAGTGCTTTAAAAAAAACTCTCTTTAGGATGCCTAGAATCTAGGCTCAATGCACAAGGCATGACTTCGTTGATATATTTTATTCTTCTTTGTTGGTGTTATCCCACATTTGTTCTTTAATTGTAACATTTAAGAGAGAGATCAGGTGCATGATTTTTTAGGACTTTTAGTAGATCTTGGCTGAAAGCAGAGAATACCAGAACGATGTTTACCTGTGTTTTATTGACTATGGAAAGACATTCAACTGTGTGGATAATAAGAAATTATGGATAACATTGCAAAGAATGGGAATTCCAGAACACTTAATTACGCTCATGAGGAACCTTTGCATAGATCAAGAGCCAGTTGTTTGGACAGAACAAGGGGCTACAGATTGGTTTAAAGTCAGGAAAGGTGTGTGTCAGGGTTGTATTCTTTCACCTCACCAATTCAATCTGGATGCTGAGCAAATAATCTGAGAAGCTGGACTATATGAAGAAGAACGGTACATCAGGATTGGAGGAAGACTCATTAACAACCTGCGTTATGCAGATGACACAACCTTGCTTACTGAAAGCGAAGAGGACTTGAAGTACTTACTAATGAAGATCAAAGACCACAGCCTTCAGTATGGATTATACCTCAACATAAAGAAAACAAAAATCCTCACAACTGGACCAATGAACAACATCATGATAAACGGAGAAAAATTGAAGTTGTTAAGGATTTCATTTTACTTGGATCCACAATCAACACCCATGGAAGCAGCAGTGAAGAAATCAAAAGACACATCGCACTGTGTAAATCTGCTGCAAAGGACCTCTTCAAAGTGTTGAAGAGCAAAGATGTCACCTTGAAGACGAAGGTCCGCCTGACCCAAGCCATGGTATTTTCAATTGCATCATATGCATGTGAAAGCTGGACAATGAATAAGGAAGACCGAAGAAGAATTGACACCTTCGAATTGTGGTGTTGGCGAAGAATATTGAATATACCATGGACTGCCAAAAGAACAAATCTGTCTTGGAAGAAGTACAACCAGAGTGCTCCTTGGAAGCAAGCATGGCAAGACTGCGTCTTAGATACTTTGGACATGTTGTCAGGAGGGATCAGTCCCTGGAGAAGGACGTTATGCTTGGCAGAGTACAGGGTCAGCGGAAAAAAGGAAGACCCTCAATGAGGTGGATTGACACAGTGGCTGCAACAGTGAGCTCAAGCATAATAACGATGGTAAGGACGGCTCAGGACCAGGCAGTGTTTCGTTCTGTTTTGCATGCTGTCTCTATGAGTCGGAACCAACTCTACAGCACCTAACAACGTAGTAGAGCTCACTGAACTGACCATCTTCCCCCTCAAGAAATCTTTTTGAGAGATTGTTGTTGTCATTAGGTGCTGTCGAGTCAGTTCTGACTCATAGCAATCGTAAGTACAACAGAATAAAACACTGTCTGGTCCTGTACAATTCTCAAGTCATTTTCTTGCTTGAGACCAATTTTACAGCCACTGTGTCAATCCATCTCATTGAGGGTCTTCCTGTTTTCCGCTGACCCTCTACTTTGCCAAGCATGATGTCCATCTCCAGCGACTGATCCCTCCTGATAACATGTCCAAAGTAAGTGAGAGGAAATCTCATCATCTTCTTTTCTAAGGAGCACTTTGGGTATACTTCTTCAAAGACATATTTATTCATTCTTCTGGCAGTCCATGGTATGTTCAATATTCTTTGCCAACACCACAATTCAAAGGCTTCAATTCTTCTTCCGTCTTCCTTATTCATTGTCCAGCTTTAACATGCATATGAGGCAATTGAAAATACCATGGCTTGGGTGACATCTTTGCTCTTTAACACTTTAAAGAGACCTTTTGCAGCAGATATGCCCAATACAGTACGTCATTTGATTTCTTCACTGCTGCTTCTATGGGTGTTGATTGTAGATCCAAATAAAATGAAATCCTTTATAACTTCAATATTTTTCTGTTTATCATGCAGTTGCTTATTGGTCCAGTTGTAAGGATTTTTGTTTTATGTTGAGGTATAATCCATACTGAAGGCTGTGGTCTTTGATCTTCATTAATAAGTGCTTCAAGTCCTCTTCAGTTTCAGCAAGTAAGGTTGTTTCATCTGCATAACGCAGGTTGTTAATGAGTCTTTCTCCAATCCTTATGCTGTGTTCTTCTTATAGTGCAGCTTCTCAATTTATTTGCTCTTCGTACAGATTGAATAAGTCTTGTGAAAGATCTAACCCTGACACATACCTTTCCTGACTTTAAACCACACAGTAGCCCCTTGTTCTGTTCTAACAACTGACTGTCTCTTGATCTATGTACAGGTTCCTCATGAGCACAATTAAGTGTTCTGGAATTCCCATTCTTCGCAATGTTATCTGTAATTTGTTATGATCCACACAGTCGAAAGTCTTTGCATAGTCAAGAAAACATAGGTAAATACCTTTCTGGTATTCTCTGCTTTCAGCCATGATCCATTTGACATCAGCAATAATATCCTTTGTAACTCTTCCTCTTCTGAACCTGGCTTGAATTTCTGGAAGTTCACTGTCAAAAGTACTGATGCAACCACTTTTGAATGATCTTCAGCAAAATTTTACTTGTGTGTGATATTAATGTTATTGTTCAACAATTTCCATATTTGGTTGGATCACCTTCTGAGGAATGGGTACAAATATGGTTCTCTTCCAGTCAGTTGGCAAGTAACTGTCTTTCAAATTTCTTGACATAGATGAGTGAGTGCTTCCAGTACTGCATCTATTTGTTGAAACATCTCAATTGGTATTCCTTCAATTTCTACAGCCTTGTTTTTTGCTAATGCCTTCAGTGCAGCTTGGACCCCTTCCTTCATTCAGTACCATTGATTCTTGATCATATGCTACCTTCTGAAATGGTTGAAGGTCAACCAATTCTTTTTAGTGCAGTGACTCTGTATATTACTTCCATCTTTTGGTGCTTCCTGCATTGTTTAATATTTTCCCCCAGGATATTTCAATATTGCAGCTTGAGGCTTGAATTTTTTCTTCAGTTCTTTCAGCTTGAGAAATGCCAAGTGTATTCTTCCCTTTTGGTTTTCTATCTCCAGGTCCTTGAGCATTTCGTTATAACACTTTACTTTGTCTTTTCAAGCTGCCCTTTGAAATCTTGTGTTAAGCTCTTTTACTTCATCCTTTTTTCCTTTTGCTTTAGCTAGTCTACATTCAAGAACAAGTTTCAGAGTCTTTTCTGACATCCACTTTGGTCTTTTCTGTCTTTCTAATGATCTTTTGCTTTCTTTATTCATGTATGATGTCCTTGATGTCATTCCACAACTCATCTAGTCTTGGGTCATTAGTGTTCAATCTGTCAAATCTATTCCTGAGATGGTCTGTAAATTCAGGCAGTACGTACTCAAGGTCGTACTTTGGCTCTCTTGAACCTGTTCTAATTTTCTTCAGCTTCAACATGTACTTGCATATGAGGCATTGATGGTCTGTTCAACAGTCGACCCTTGGCCTTGTTCTGACTGATGATATTGAGCTTTTCCATAGTCTCTTTCCGTAGAGGTAGTCGATTTGTTTCCTATGTATTTCATCTGGTGAGGTCCATGTGTATAGTCACCATTTATGTTATTGAAAAAAGATATTTACAATGAAGAAGTTGTTGGTCTTGCATAATTCTATCATGCCATCTCTGGCTTTGTTTCTATCATGAAGGCCATATTTTCCAACGACCAGTTCTTGGTTCCAACTTTCACATTCCAATTGCCAGTAATTATCAATGCATCTTGATTACATGCATGATCAATTTCAGACTGCAGAAGTTGGTAAAAATCTTCAATTTCTTCATCTTTGGCCTCAGTGGTTGGTGTGTAAATTTGAATAATAGTTGTATTAAGTAGCCTTCATTGTAGGCATATAGATATTATCCTATCACTGACAGCACTGTGCTTCCGGATCTATCTTGAAATGTTCTTTTTGACAATGAACATGATGCCATTCCTCTTCAATTAGCCATTCCCAGCATAGTAGACCATAAGATTGTCTGATTCAAAATGGCCAAGACCAGTCCATTTCAGCTCAATAATGCCTAGGCTATCAATGTTTATGTGTTCCATTTCCTTTTTAAGGACTTCCAATCTCTGTAGAGTCATACTTTGTATATTCCATGTTCCAATTATTAACGGATGTTTGCAGCTGTTTCTTCTCATTTTGAGTCATGCCACATCTTTAACTGAAGGTCCTGAAAGCTTGACTCCCTCCACTTTATTAAGGTTGACTCTACTTTGAGGAGGCAGCTCTTCCCCAGCAGTCTTTTGAGTGTCTTCAAGTCTGAGGGGCTCATCCTCTGGCACTATATCAGACAATGTTCTGCTGCTATTCATAAGGTTTTCACTGGCCAATTTTTTCAGAGTAATGAGGTGCAAGTAATGGAAGTAATACCTATATACCCTTCTGTCATGGATTGAATGACTTATGTCCCCCCAAAAAATGTGTGTATCAACTTTGTTAGGCCATGATTCCCCATACTGTGTGGTTGTCCTCCATTTCATGATTGTAATTTTACATTAGAGAGGATTAGGATGGGCTTGTAACACTCTTTCCAAGTCACATCCCTGATCCAATGTAAAGGGAGTTTCCCTGGTGTGTGGACTGCACCACCTCTTACAACAGATAAAAGGAAAGGGAAGCAAGCAGAGAATGAGGACCTCAAACCACCAATAAAGCACCACTGGGAGCAAAGCACGTTCTTTGGACCTATGGTCCCTGCACCTGAGAAGCTCCTCAACCATGGGAAGATTGAGGACAAGGACCTTTCTCTAGAGCCAACAAAGAGAGAAAGCTGTTCCCTGGAGCTGACACCCTGACCTTGGACTTTTAGCCTACTTTACTGTGATGAAATAAATTCCTCTATGTTGAAGCCATCCACTTGTGGTATTTCTGTTATAATAGCACTAGATGACTAAGACACCTTCTAAGCCATTACTTTGAAGATTTACAGTTAATTGACGTGTATGTTCTTGTATGGTGATGTTTTCTTTAAAATCTAATTTATGTAATATGGATATATTAATGGAATTTTTAAAATATACAGGTAGATCCTTGCAAGAAGTGAGTACAAATGTCCTTGTAAGGGCAAGTAACTCCAGGATAGACAACCAGGATTTCTCTTATGAAATGACATAGGGTCTCTTTTATCTTTATATTTCTGTGACAGTTATGTTTATGACACGATAACTCTATCCTTTTGTGAAATCTACTTTTTCTGTAATTATACATGCATAGATTTCAACAGTAATACATCTCAGTTTAATAGAATGCTTCATTTAACCATATTACATGCTATTTAAGTTCATCAGCTAGTGAAGTAGTACTGTTCAGTTACTATAAATTCACTTTGATATAAATGTTGATGAAGTTCAGAAAAATAATTTTGGGGTCTTGAATAAAGGAAAAAGAACCTGTGTGAAGAAGTTATGAGAAATACAGATGACTATTTATCAAATGTAATAATGCCTAAAGACTATAATGAAGAGAAAAAAAGAAGGATGCAGCCATGAAGATACGTAGAGAGTTAAAATCAGCACCTTCTCTAAGCACATATTGTGACCCGAGTCAGGTCATTGAGTTTTTTCTGTGGTATTTCATCTTTACGCTTTGGAGCACGATATTTAAGACTTAGCACAGATTTATTTATACTTCAGGTTATCCTGTTTTTAGCATCAATTTAGAATTCCTAGTGTTTGAATTTTAAGACAAGGATTAAATTTGTTTAGTCTTTTGTTATTATTTACCGCTTAGGGAAATGGTGCAATAAGATCTTTATAAAACATGATCTGAGAACCAAGTAGGATGACAATGAGTCAAAAGTTGGTGCTCCTAGGACACTTGAATAAAAATGGTAACAAGTAAGTGTACTAAACTAAATGAGACTCCATTTCAGTCTTAGTCATCTAGTGCTGCTATAACAGAAATACCACAAGTGCATGGCTTTAACAAAGAGAAATTTATTCTCTCACAGTCTAGTATGTTACAAGTCCAAATTCAGGGTGTCAGCTCCAGGGGACGCTCTCTCTCTGTCTGCTCTGGGGGAAGATTCCTTGTCATCAATCTTCCCCTGGCCAAGGAGATTCTTAGGTGCAGGAATGCCAAGTCCAAAGGATGCACTCTTCATCCGGTGCTGCTTTCTTGGTGGTATGAAATTGCCAACTCTCAGCTTGTCTGCTTCCTTCCCTTTCCTTTTTATCTCTTGAGAGATAAAAGGTGGTGCAGGCCACACCGCAGGGAAACTTCCTTTACGTTGGATCAGGAATGCAGCCTGGGTAAGGGTGTTACAATACCACCCTAATCCTCTTTAACATAGAATTACAATCACAAAATGGAGGACAAACACACAATAATGGAAATCATGGCCCAGCCAAACTGATACACACATTTTGGGGGGGATATAATTCAATCCATGACACTTCTCATAAATAATTTAGATGTGTCAGCTCTTAAAAATTTAATTCAAGATTCCTTCCATTCAGGTTTTATTCTTCTCTTTTTTCCCCCCAAAATGTGCAGGTCAAAAGACAAGGTGCTTTTTGTTATCTCCTGTCATCTAATTATGTGCTTAAGGGATAGAGTTGGTCCAAAAATAGAAACGTGTTTCTTTTACAAGTTAGTTTGGCAGGACAGGGTTAGCCATGGATCCTCTTTTGCTCATTTCATCCTTGCTCTATAAGGGTATAGATCCTGCTTTACTCACTTTTGAGTCTTCGGGACCTTGTGTCTTTTTGTTGTTGTTATCTAATACTGCATGTCTCCAAAAGATTTTAAACTCTTTTAGGGAAAAAATACATTAAACACGTATTTGCATTCCTTTAAATGCATACAAATCAAGACCTACACATGTTAATTAGTGACATATCTAAAGATTTATAGTGTCCCTTCTAAAATTTTCTTCAGCAATATATAGGACAATAGAAAATTCACACATGAATGATGTTTCTCTTTTGATTCTAGGTTATCCAAACTTGGAAGTTAACATATGAGAGTAAACTGTCAGAAGTTAGTTCTCTAGAACTATGGAGCTCTCCCAAGTGAGTACATTACAATTCGGGAGAACATAACAGTTAAGTATAAAAATGTATAAGAGACTAAATTTCTTAAAATAGCAAACAATTAAAAACGGAAAATTTAGGACAAAAATAATTCCCAAGTTGGCAACCAAATAACCTAAAGTAAGTATATGTTAAATTAGAAAGTTATTTAAATTTTTTTTTAAACTAGTTATTTTAATGTCAGCAACTCCTTTCTATTTAGAGAAAGTAATGAACTTATATTAGAACATTTACTTTTATGCTAGTGTTTTACTTTAGGTTCAATATGTGATTTAGTGAGATAGTCTATATGTTCAACAATATTGGGAAGATTGAATTTGAGGACTCAACAAAGTGTAAGAATTGCAACTCACTTGATCAAATAGTGTCTGAAAAGGGCCTAAGTTATCTAATAGACAGAAATTGATTTTTTGTGTACTATGATTCCAAAAAGTTTTTAGTTTTACGAGTTTATGATTCAAAAAAGAAACCCTGGTGGCGTAGTGGTTAAGAGCTATGGTTGCTAACCAAAAAGTTGGTAGTTTGAACCCACCAGGTGCTCCTTGGAAAGTCTATGGGGCAGTTCTACTCTGTCCTATGGGGTCGCTACAAGTCGGAATTTACTCAGTGGCAACAGGTTTGGTTTTTTGGTTTGGTTGATTCAAAAACTGAAAATTATTTAAAGGGCAAAAAGGTTTCCATCAGTTAAGTTCTGTATATAGTATTTAAGATTAAAAAAACCTAGAATGGATCAGTATTTAATGATATATTTGTCAAAGTTATCATTGGGATTCATTCAGTCAGCAAGCATTGACTACTGATTTTGTGCTGGTACTAATACCATAGACACTGCGATATATGTCAGAAAAATTACTAGTAGAGGAAGACAGGCATGTAAACAAGGGCATTGTTGTGATAGTAGCATATGCAGAATTTAGTGAAGGTACAAAGGGAGGGAATGGCCAGTTCTTCTTGGGGAAATGGGAGATTTAGAAAAATCTTTATAGAAGAGGTAGTATTTTGCCTTATCCTTGAAAAATGAATAGCAATTTGAAAGGAAGACAAAAGGAAGGTAGGCATCTTAGCAGAAAGAAATTGATGGGCAGTGAAATAGTTACGTTCAGGGAACTGTATATGTAATTCCATGTGACAGACTTTGTATGCTATGCAATAGAGTTTCAACATTATTTTCTAGACCAGTGTTGTCCAATATGGCTACTAAAATTTTTTTTTACTGTGCTTTAGAGGAAGGTTTACAAAGCAAATTATTTTCTCATTAAACAATACTCATTGTTTTGTGACATTGGTTATCATCTCCGCGATGTGTCCACACTCTCCCCTTCTAGACATTGGGCTCCCCATTTCCTTTCATCCAGCTTTCCTGTCCACTCCTGCCTTCTCGTCCTTGCCCATGGGCTGTTGTGCCCGTTTAGTCTAGTATACTTAATTGAGCTGCGTGTATTATTGTTTGTTTTATGGGCCTCTCTAATCTTTGACTGAAGGGTGAATCTCAGGAGTGACCTCAGTACTGAGTTAAGAGGGTGTCCGGGGGCTAGACATTCATGTTTCTCCAGTCTCTGTCAGACCAGTAAGTCTGGTCGCTTTTTGTGAGTTTGAATTTTGTTCTACATTTTTCTCCAGTTCTGTCCAGGATCCTCTATTGTGATGCCTGTCAGAGCAGCTGGTGGCAGTAGCCAGGCACCACTTAGTTGTGCCGGGCTCAGTATAATGGTGGCCATGGTAGTTGTGGTTCATTAGTCCTTTGGACTAATTTTTCCTTTTTGTCTTTGGATTTCTCCATTTTCTCTTGCTCCACACAGGGTGGGACCAGTGCAGGATCTTAGACAGCCACTAAGAAGTTTTTAAGACCCCAAATGCTACTCACCGAAATAGAACATTTTCTTTATAAACTATGTTATTGCCACTTGAGCTAGATGTCCCCTGAGTCCATGGTCCCCAGCCATCAGTCCAGTAATTTGGTTCCTCAGGAGCTTAGGTGTGTCTATGAAGCTTCTATGACTTTGCGTGTGTCAAGTTGTGCTGACTTTCCCGGGATTGTGTACTGTCTTAAAACCTTTCACCACATCTACCACTTATCTATTGTCTAGGTAGTTCTTTTCCATTCCCACCCCTCCTCTCCCTTGTAACAATCAAAGATTGTTTCTTTCTGTATGTAAACATTTTCTTGTGTTTTTATAATTGTGGCCTCATACAGTATTTGTCCTTTTGTGATGGACTTATTTTACTCATCATAATGCTCTCCAGGATTCATCTGTGTTCAAAGATGTTTTGCAGAGTCATCACTGTTCTTTATTGTTGCATAGTATTCCATTGTGTATGTGTACCATAGTTTGTTTATCCATTCATTTGTTGTTCCCAACTTTTTGCTATTGTGAGTAAGGCTGCAATGAATGTGGGTGCGAATATGTCTATTCATGCGATGACTCTTATTTCTCTAGGATATATTCCTAGGAATGAATTGCTGGATTATATAGTATTTTTATTTCTAGATTTTTAAGGAAGCTCCGTATCAGTTTTCCAAAAGTGTTTTATCATTTTAGTTTTTGAGCAAGGTGTTGTTCACTTTACATGTGTTTGATTTTTTCCCTGCTTTTTCTGTTATTGATTTCTACTTTATGGCTTTATGGTCAGAGAAGATGCTTTGTAATATTTTGATGTTTTGGATTCTGCTAAGACTTGCTTTATGACCTAATATGGGGTCTATTCTAGAAAATGTTCCATGTTCACTAGAAAAGAAAGTGCACTTGGCTGCTGTTGGGTGGAGTGTTCTGTATATGTCTATGAGATCAATTGGTTGATTGTAGCATTTAGATCTTCCATGTCTTTATTGGACTTCTTTCTGGATGTTCTGTCCTTCACTGAAAGTGGTGTGTTGAAGTCTTCTACTATAATTGTGGACCTGTCTATCTCACTTTTCAATGCTGTTAGAGTTTGTTTTATGTATCTATCTTGAAGACCGTCATTGGGTGAGACCTGTCATTTAATATGGTTATATCCTCCTGGTATATTATCCCTTTAATCATTATATAGTCTTTCCTTATCTTTTGTGGTGGATTTAAGTTTAAAGTCTATTTTGTCAGAAATTAGTATTGCCACTCCTGCTCTTTTTTGATTGTTGTTTGGTTGATATATATTTTTTCCATCATTTGGGTTTTAGTTTGTTTGTACCTATAAATCTACATAGGCAGCCTAAGTATTGTAGACAACATGTAGATGGATCATGTTTTTTTAATCCATCCTGCCACTTTGTCTCTTTATCAGTGCATTTAGTCCATTTATATGCAGCGTAATTACAGATAGATATGAGTTTAGTGCTGTAATTTTGATGTCTTTTTTTGTGTGTGTTGTTGACAGCTCCTTTTTTTCCACTTAATTTTTTGTGCTGAGTAGTTTTTCTTTATTATCTTTTCCTCTATTTCATTGTTGTTGATTTTGTTTTTGCTGAGTCTTTGTTCTTCTTGTATTTTATTTTGATGTGCAAGACTGTTAGTCTCCTCTGTGATAACCTTATTATTTACCCCTATTTCCGAAGTTTAAAAGAAGCTTTTATCTCTTTATATTGCCTTAACTTCCTCTCCACATGAAAAATCTATGACTACATTTTTTATTCCCTCTTTATTGATTTATTGTTGTCATCTTTTACTTAATGACATCGCTGTTTCTCTGTTTTGAATTTTTTTATCTTGATTATTTTTGTGATTTATCTGGCTTGATATCTAGTTGCTCTGTCCTGTGTTCTAGTCTTGGATTGTTATCTGATGTTATTGATTTTCTAATTGGAGGGCTCCCTTTACTATTTCTCGTAGTTCTGGTTTAGTTTTTGCAAATTTCCTAAACTTCTGTTTATCTGGAAATGTCCTAATTTCACCTTCATATTTGAGAGACAGTTTTTCTAGGTATATGATTCTTGGCAGGCAATTTTTTTCCTCCAAGCCTATGTATATGTCATCTCATTGCCTTCTTGTCTGCATGGTTTCTGCTGAGTAGTCCAAGGTTATTCTTATTGACTCTCCTTTGTAGGTGACTTTTCATTTATCCCTAGTCGCCCTTAAAATTCTCTCTTTATCTTTCGTTTTGGCAACTTTGATTATAATATATCTTGGTGACTTTCTTTTGGGACCTACCTTGTGTGGGGTTCAATTAGCATCTCGGATATCTTCGCATCTTTCACTATATCAGGGAAGTTTTCTGCCGACAACCCTCCAGCAATTCTCTCTGTAATTTATGTTATTCCTCCCTGTTCTGGTACTCCATTCACACATAGATTATTTCTCTTGATAGAGTCCCACATGATTCTTAGGGTTTCTTCATTTTTTTAAACTCTCTTATCTGATTTTTCTTCAACTATATTGGTGCCAAGTGTTTTATCTTCAATCTCACTAATTCTGCTTTCCAGTTCCTTAATTCTGCTCATCTGACTTTCTGTTGAGCTCTCTAATTCTGAAATTTTATTGTTAATCTTCCAAATTTCTGATTGTTGTCTCTCTACGGATTCTTGTAACTTATTAAATTTTTCATTATGTTCTTGAATAATCTTTTTAATTTCTTCAGCTGCTTTATCTGTGTGTCCCTTGGCTTGTTCTGCATTTTGCCCTATCTCTTGAAGAGTTCTGTATATTAATCTTTAGCATTCTGCATCTGGTAATTCCAGGAAGACATCTTCATCTGGAAGATTCCTTTATTCTTTGTTTTGAGAGCTTGTTGAAGTGATCATGGTCTGCCTCTTTATGTGATTTTATATTGACTGTTTTCTCCAAGCCATTTTAAGTTATTGTATTAGTTTATTTTATGTTTGCTTACTGTATCCTAGCTTCTTGCTTTGTTTTGTTTTATGCCCAGATAGGCTGCTTGAGTGAGATAGCTTGATTATTTGAGACTTTGAAGCTCACCAGATGGCTAGAGCTGTTACCAGGTATATAAGCCTAGGAGTCCATTTACTTTTCTTGTATGGTTTCAGCTCAGGTGTCCAGGCAGTTGGTCATTAAGTGTGTAGTACAGTCTTAGAGGTGCAGGGGTGATTGTGTAGGCACAGGTATCTGGTTGCAGCAGGGGGTCACACTCCAAAAGGCAGGCAGCTGACAGCCACCCCCAGAGTGTCTGCAAGGAAAGCACATCCCTGTTCCCTAGAATGCACAGGTGGGTGAGTTCTGCAGCTGAAACATGGGCATCCAA